>NC_056739.1:1808916747-1809036747 GCF_019279795.1 Protopterus annectens | reverse complement strand
ACTGCTTTCTAATTTAGACAGCCTAATATTAAATGCTTCAGTTTCACAAGCTATCTCATTATTTGGCATTTACTTCTAACAATTAAATTATAATGTCTCTCTTGCACTATAATGAAACCATATTATGTGATTTAAACTAGATACCCGCCACCCATATGTTAAATGTTTTTCTCTGGCATGCAAGTAATTATCTTACAAATGCTTTTAATTAGTGTCAAGAAGGCATTTCAATATCAGAAAGCAATTTATGGCATTCAAATGTCAACATCATTAACAACAGAGCTAAAGATTCAGCAAATGGGTGTATAATG
Source organism: Protopterus annectens (assembly GCF_019279795.1). Taxonomy (NCBI): domain Eukaryota; kingdom Metazoa; phylum Chordata; order Ceratodontiformes; family Protopteridae; genus Protopterus; species Protopterus annectens. The sequence continues at coordinate 1,809,036,436 of NC_056739.1, read as the reverse complement.
CATATATATGTTTACAAGTATACTATTGTAGCTTAAGCAAGAAACAAATAAAATTATTAAAGAGCAAAGGATAATATCTCATTGACTCAAAGTCAGGTTTCAGATTGAGTTACCCACTGAAAAAGACATTTTTACGCATTTGCAATATGCCATAAAGGTCATATGAATCATATATAGGATGTGTGTGCTTAGGTGTATGTTTCAGTCACTGGCATAAAGACTAATTTTCCAAGCTTACTTTACCCACAAAAAAATAATGTATTTAATAGTCAGAAACAGAGGCTCTTCACTCTTGGTCAAAACTCCAAAATTATTCAAGAGCATGTGACTGAGAATCACTCTGTACCTCTAAAGCTATTGTTTACCCGAAAAGATGGTAACCATTATTTACACTGTATGGCATATGCCTATGAGACTGCTTCAATTGAATGCCAGTGAAAAATATCATCAGGCTTTATGTAAGATCAGACAGGTAACTGGAAGCTTCTGAGTTTCTTCAGAGTTGTTGCAGGAGTAGTAGGCCAGGAAAGAAGCTGTGGAGAATTCAAACATTCTGCCAGCCTTCCCTGGGATATATGTGCAAGTGTGAATGTAATACTTTGTGTGAAAGGCCTTTTATAAAGGGGCACTAAGAGACATTGGTTCACAGAGAGAGCAGTGAGGCTCCGTATGTGACCTGTGTACAGTGCAATTTGGGTATGAAGGTTGGAAGTCCATACATAAGACAGAATTACATATTCCCTTTATGCTCTTGGAGCCAAGATGTGTTTTGCAAATTAATCATTGAAATAGACGTGTGTGTACTTTCTTACTATTACTTCATGCTTTGTGGAGACAATTCTGCCATCTCATCCTCCACCTTGGGTGGCAGTGGTGACCCGAGTACTCCATATTTAGATTTAGTGATTACAGCAGCTCTCTGTAACACTAGCTAAAAGGATAAGGCTCATAAAGGAAAACGCAATTACTTTCTGTCTACAAGATCTTGTTGGTCCAGTGATAGTGACACCAGCATAGTACACTAGAGGTTATGAGTTTTAGTCACAGGTTACAGTTAATATTATCCTTTCATTTCTGTGACTCTAACAATGCCTAACCAGAGAGCTTCTTCAGTGTCTATGTGTTTATAATTTGACCTTAGTGCTGTGGTTTTCCTAGGTGAATGGATAAGGATCTTGAATTAAAACTCAATACATTCCCGTCCAGAGGCTCTTGTTGGTCCAGCAATCATGCTGATCATGCTGAAGATATCGGATTTGAGCCCAAATGAGAGCTAATATTCACTTCTGTGACTCAAATAGTGCCTAAACCAAAGGCTTTCTGTGTGTGTGTGTGTGTGTGTGTGTGTGTGTGTGTGTGTGTGTGTGTGTGTGTGTGTGTGTGTGTGTGTGTGTGTGTGTGTGTGTGCGTGTGTGTGTGTGTGTGTGCATATGTGTATATGTGTGTGTCTTTGTGCATGCACCTAATTGTGAATAGATTCCAGTTTATACTTCTCTGACTGCAATCAACAAAATGCACATTTTGAGTATTTAACAAGATAGCTAGCTTATAAACATTTACTTAGTATCATAACAGCCTAACTAGAATTAACCACAAATGTGTCAGTTGGATTCAGCATGATTTTGTCTACACTGCATCCCCACAAATTGAAATATTTCTAAGTTAGATATCCATTTTACTTCCCAGCTATTTTTCATTTTTTTATTAAAAGACTTGCTTAATTGGGACAGTGTGAGTTTCTTTGCTGCAAGCTCACACCTTGTAAATAACTATGTATTTTGTAGTTGTCTTTGTATTCTCCTGCTGCTACCTTCCCACACAGGTTTTTAGTTGTATCCCCTCATACTTCCATCTCCTTATTTCTTTATGTACCTACTTGTAATTGCATATCTTATCTTGAGGGTACATTACTTATTAATTCACTTTACTAGATGTCTTGCATTCCTTCTTCCTCTCTTTGTCTTTTGTCTTTGTCCTGGGACAGCACCTTTTTAACATTTAATGCCAATGTAAATGGCCTCTGCCTGACTAAATTTGCAGAAGATTGCAAATTAAGAGATGTCATTAATTTCCCTTACTGACACAAATGTTCTCTAGGAAGGGCTGAAACAGACAAACAACTGTTGTCAGAGCCATAGACTAAAACTAAATGCCAAGAAATATATATATATATAGTATCCTTCAGAAATCATCTGCACCTGGTAACTCTCATATTGACAACACACCATTAACAGTTGAAACAGTAGTCAGTGACTTGTGGACAGACATAGACAGTAATCTAGCCTTTGGCCATCAGTGTCTACAGTAGTGAGTAAATGTTATGCAACTTATAAACAAAGGTATAGCATCCAGGTCCAAGTAAGTCATTGTTCCACTGTATTTGGCATTCATCAGTCCTATCATTGAGTACAATGCCCCCTTTGATATGTACCTAACCAGGCATATCAAACAAGTGGAATGTCCACAGTGGTTCATCACTAAAAGAATACAGGACATAAGTAAATGTCCTATGCAGACTGCCTTAAGGCCTATCCCTGTATTCTGTCTCCTACAGAAGTTTGAACGGAGATCTATGCCTGGCATACAGGGTATTGTCAGACCCCACTCTGATAGACCTCCTGCATATCCACAAAAACAAACAGCAACAAAATTTCATTCAAAAGACTTAAGCCTTGACTGTGATATAAATGGGACCTGCTGGAGAGACAAGTATGTATCCCAGAGAATTCCCCTTCCCTTGAACAGGCTCCCCATCCATGTGAAGCAGATCTCCTCCCTAACTCAATTCAAGTGTAATTTGAACAATTGGATGGGGAACAGGAAAATCATCCCTGTTTTGGCATCCATGTCTCTAATGGACACAAGCAGCCTGTAAGTGGCTCATCTCCCAAGCCCCTGCTTGTAAATGTTTCATCTCCCAAGCCCCTGCTTGTAAATGTTTCATCTCCCAAGGCCCTGGTTGTACTTATCAAGGGTAGCAGAACTTGTCAGAGATTTGGAATGTATGACTAGGCTTAAAAAGCCCCTTATGGTCATTAGCCTAGTAAACATCTATGAACCTATGAGCATGTCTATAAGACTATCTGCCTTCAACTGTCAGATTACTGTCACACTGTTAATCTCACATCTCTCTCATTCTCAGTATCTACCCTTTACTGCCACGCTGTTAATCTCACGTCTCTCTCATTCCCAGTATATACCCTTGTTGAAGAAAATCTCTTTCCTAGTGCTACAATCTAAAATGACTTTTTCTGTCATGTGGATATAGACTGTAACAGGTTGCATTTTTCTCAGACAGAGAGGGCATTCTTCTATTTTGTGTTAAATTCCTAACAACATACAGGAGTATCATATGGAGAATGTAACATTGCTTCTCTCTGGCACTGCTGCAAGTTTATTATCTGCTCCCTCCATGTTTTACTGTCTGCTTCCCACATTGTACCTCCTCTGCCTTGGCTTGTCTGTCTTTCTCTCCCTTGGACCTTTCTGACTAGCAACATTGTTTACCTGATTTCCAGAAATATTTAATGAAGCATCTGATGCATGTGCTATCTCAATGCATATCTTACATCTCAAATGTCTTTGATACAAATTTTTTTTATCTAAACTTAGTAATTTTCTGGCAAACTGATGGAAAATGAGTAAGTAAAAATGATCATTATTTTCCAGACTTTTTTAACAAAGTACACATTAGTGTAAATCGTGTTATTCTACTAACGTTATCAGTAAATTGGGGTATTACTTATAAACATAGCTGGGTTTGGGCCTTTGCCCCCCCCCCTTTAGTTATTTATTTTGCTTTTTTCTCCTAATCTTGAATGGATAGATTGACTGCTATGGTTCATCGTGCTTAAATAGGAAGACTAACACAGAAAATAGTTTGGTATAGGGTTTAGATAAGTTACTCTCTGTCTCTTTTTCCTATTGAACAACTTGCTTGGAGCTACTCCAAGGATTTAAACTGCATGTATGAGTCCCCATTCCTAGTTTACAACACTGTCCCTTGAGTTTCTCCGCTAATGTCCTCTCCCTATTTTGCAACACTCTTATCATGTCCACTTCTGCCTGTACAATTATATTCCCAATGTAATTGTTCCCATTAGCTTCACTGTTCTGCTATTTGATTGATTGATTGATTGATTGATTGATTGATTGATTGATTGATTGATTGATTGACATTTGTTAACTGGGTTAGCCCAACTGAGCCAGAGGCCCATTTTCAGTGGAGACTCGAAGTGAAAAGCTCCAGAAGTATTACATATTTTTACAATAAAAATCAAATCAAAAACAGTAAAAATAAAAACCACCATGAAACATAAGAAAGTCAACAGTTAGAGAATATCTGTACATAGAGTAAGTTAAATAACAATTAGAACCATTATTTCTGCAGCCTTCCTCTTTCACCCACTTAATATACTGCTGACCCTGTTCAGGTGCACTCAGTATGTAGAGAGTGGGGTACAGTTGAAATTAGTATGACTGCTTTATGGAAGCTATCTAGCTGATCTTCCAATAACACAGAGGTGTTTCCTGAATCCAGTATCAGATGCATTGAAGAAGCCATCTGTCTTCCACTACAACAAAAACAACTACATCTGGTAAGTTGGCTCAATCACAACTCTCCTGACATAGCAGCTATCTCTGAAACCTGGCTAAAACCTCACATTAATGACTCTGAAATCCTACCCCCAGGATTCCATTCTCTCCGATCTGACCGACCTAATAGAAGAGGTGGTGGTGTTGCTCTTGTCTACTCCAACCTCTTGTCAATCACTCCCTACCCTAACCCTATCCCTTATTTCAATAATGATGAACTTGTAATTGGCATACTAATAATAAACAGCAATAAAAGTATCTGCATTATTTGCCTCTATATTCCTCCTGGCGACAATACCAATACTCTGGAAAACATCGTCTCCTGGACTTCCTCCAATATTAAGCTAGAAACCTTCATTTTGGGAGATGTAAATATTGACTGGGAAAAAATCATTAACCCTAATCTCACATTAACCATCAACCTAGTCAACTTCACTCAACTTATTAACTCCATTACTAGACCTAACAAAACTTATCCCTCTGGCACCATACTTGACCGGATCCTAGTATCTCATCCTAACAAAGTTATAACATCTGGTGTCACTCCTGACCCATTAGGAGACCACCTCCCTGCCTTCTCCATTCGAGCTACTCCCACCTCCCCACACTCTCACCACTACATTCATACTCGTAACCTATCTAACTTCAACCCTACTTCTTTCTCCAACTCTCTTAAGCTAACCATCTGGAACCCCCTAAAAACACTACCATTAGACGAAGCCATTGACTATTTCAATTCTACTTTCATAACTGTCCTTAACTCCCTAGCTCCCATAAGAACAAAAAGAGTTCAAAGAAATACCACCCTTTGGCTTACCAAAGACATAAAAAAATAATGCTGCAAAGGGGTAAAACCTGGAAAACCTACGTTAAACACAAACAACCTGAAATCTTCCTTAAGTATAAGCAGTTGAGAAACCTTGCCAAAAAACAAGTCATTAGAGATTAAAAAGTCTTACTACATCAAACTACAAGAAAACCATGCTAGAAATCCCAAGCAATTCTGGAATTCTATTAATTCCCTCCTTAGACCAGGTACAAAAAACAACCCCTGTCCTGATACCAGCAAATCTGACCTTGAAATAGCCTCCCTATTCAATTCCTTCTTCACCTCTTCCATCGCTGAGTTAACCAAGACATTCACAAACAATAACCTTCCTCCCCTCCCTGCTCAGTCTTCCATCCCCTTCTCTTCCCTCCCCTCTTTCGAACTCAAACCAGTATCCACTGACCTAATAAAGAAACTTCTCTATAAACTAAAGCCCTGCTCCAATACTCCTGACAGCATTCCATTCTCCTTCCTAAAAATAGCTTCTGACTCTGTTGCTCTACCTATCAGCATCCTAATTAATAGGTCTTTACTCAAATCCTACATACCTGAACTATGGCACACCGCTTTCATTCTTCCTCTCCACAAAGGCGGCAAAAATTGTAATGTCTCCAATTTCCACCCTATAGCCATCCTCTCCCCTATCTCCAAAATCCTAGAAAAATGTATCCACCGTCAGCTCCTGCTATTCCTTACCAAACACCAACTACTCTCTCCTACCCAACACGGCTTCCACCCCGGACACAGTACTAACACCGCCCTTCTCTCCTTCTTGCACTCTGTTAATTCAGCACGTGACTCTGGTAATATAGTATCCTCTGTTCTACTAGAGTTATCCAAAGCTTTTGATACTATTTCCCATTCCCACCTTCTAAATTACCTCTCTAATCTCAACCTATGCCAAAAAAACCTTTCCTGGTTCTCCAGCTACCTTTCAAACAGGTCCCAAGCTGTGAAATGGGGCCAAGCCACCTCTCCCTTCCTTCCTACCCCTACCAGAGTACCCCAAGGTTCCATTCTAGGCCCATTACTATTCAATATCTTTATTAATGACTTCCACAAAGCTATTCCTAACACCAAAATTGTGCAATACGCTGACGATTCCACTTTGATCTGCTGTGCCCCTAACCTAACAGAGCTCCGAGCCCTAACACAAAGTGCCTTCTCATCCACTGAAAACTGGATGCTCCAAAATCATCTCTTTCTAAATGCAAACAAGACTAAGATCCTCCTTTTCTCCCCCTCTAAATCCTCCTCTCTTGATAAAAACTCATTTCAAATTACCAGCCTCAACAACTCCTCTATCGAGATTGTTCCCTCCACCAAACTTCTCGGTGTTATAATTGATGACCAACTAAAATTTAATACTCTTATCCAGCTAAACATCAAAAAAACCCACATAAAACTAGGTTTACTGCATAGAAACAACCACTTCCTCTCTCCTCACACCAGACTAACCCTTGCCTCTACCTACCTCCTTCCCTCCCTACTGTATGGAACTCCCCTACTCACTAATTTATCATCCACACTTACCTTCAAATTGGAACAATGTTACAACAAAATCTCTAGATTTGCCACAAATGCCAAATCCTCCTCTCATCACTGCACCTCCCTTCACTCTCTAAACTGGCTTGAACTCCCCAATCAACTTGACTTTCTCCAAATCATCACAGCCTACACATTATTGTTCCATCCTACTAACTGCCCTGCTCTTTCTAATATTCTTCAACCTTATACCCCCCTTAGATCACTTAGATCTTCTCACCAAAACCTGATCACCGTACAAAAACCCAAGCGCCCAGCAGATCAGCTTCTCTTACCCTAGCTAAAAAATGGAATGCTCTGCCCTCCACACTAAGGACATGTACCAACCTTAATAACTTCAAAACCCAACTTCATTCCTACCTCTATCTAAATAGGCATTGCAACTGCACTCTTCAGTCCATACCTCTCAAGCTATCTTTTCCCTTCTCTCCAGGCTAACCTCTTCTCCCTCCTAACCTCTTTTAAATATACTTAACATAGGCAACTAAATAGTATAATTTTGATTTTTATGATATAAGCCTGTTTTCCTCCTGAACAAAATAGAAATTGCTAGTGTTTATTCTCTTTGTTTGCTACTTGCTATATGTTATACAAACTGTCTTTGAATTTTCATGTAATTAAACACTTGTTTTTCCTGTTGGAGCTTTTCTCCCCAGACCTCCACTGAAAACGGGCCCCCAAGCCCAGTGGACCTCCCCGGTAATCAAACTGAAATAAATAAATAAATAAATAAATAAATAAATAAGTCAGCCAAATTAATCCTTTGAATGCTGGGGATCACAACACAATTATAAAAGGACAACTCTTTTCATTTTATGTTACACTTTCAGTTCCTTTTACTTTTAATGGCAATTGCATAGGTACATATCCAAGTGACACAGATGTAATCCAGCTTTTATAGTGTTCAAATGTTAACAGTTTTTGTACTTACCAGGGGTTTGCAATGGCATTTGGTTGAGCTTATGCCTTTATGTTTGGCAGTTGTCTTTCTTCCCTTCCTTCCATAGCGTCCTTATCTTATTGCATTTATTTATTTGGTTGTTTAATTTGAGTATTGAGCTCTTCTCTGCTATATTCCTCTCTATATTCATCTCCACCTTCCTTCTTAATGTCAATGTCTTGATGTCAGGGTTCCTTTCCTGACCATTATTCTCACTGTACCACTTTCTTTTTCTCCTGTAATTTTTTCTTTAATAGTCTTTCATTTCCCTCCAGGCTTGCCTTTCCATTATTTCTCTACTCTGAATTTTCAGACATTAGCTCACATATTTAGAGTAGTCATTTCACCTCCTTCAACCTGATCACCCTTGCATCCTGTTTCACTTCCCATTGCCTTGCTATCTCACTTGTTATTATCCCCCTTCTAATAGTACCTTCTGTCCCCTCATAGTTTTGAGACTCTCCTCCTGATATGTGCCTGAACTGAATAGCCATGCCTACATTGTGTTCGGCAGATTTACCCCCTAAAGTCTTCTGCCTTGTTTATCCATTTCCTTTCAAATGCTGTTTGCCTATTCCTATCCTCAGTACATATGTCTCCATTCTGTGCCTTTTGTTATACACCCAGCATTTGCTGTTCCTATTGTTCTTTTTCTTCTACAGTCTCTTCATTGTCAGAATCCTCTATGTGCTAGTCCAAAACCAGCAATGGGTTTTTCAGTCTTGCTACCACTTCTATCATTAATATTTCCTTTCTCTTTCGCTTTCTTCTTCTTTAACAGTTCCATTGATGTATATTGTTTCACTTCTTCAGTATTCTGTCACCCCAGCTTTTTCCCTCCAGTCTATCTTCAGTATTTTTTCTGATGGTACTGTCCCACTTTCTTCTCGGTCATTTTTTTTCTCAATCTCTTGGATCCCACGTCACTTCTCAGTATTTCTAGTCAATTGTATTTCATAACAACTTTTCCTTTCATCGTTCACCTTCTTTCATCTTTAATGCTTTCCTTCCTTTCTCCATCGCACCCCTAGTTTATCTACCAAGGGATATACCATGTTTACAACTGGACAATCAGCCTGAAGTTCATGACTAAATATCACGAGTCTCAAAGCTGTGAATAATTAACTGTGATCCTTGTAAAATATCTAATTGTAAACAACCTTGCTTTGACCAGCTAATTTCATTTTTTACAGGGGCTATCATCCTTGTATCTCTGGTGTGTGTGTGGACGGTGCACCTCCTCAACAGTCTACTAATACTGTCTCTAGAATTGGTTTTCCTTTGAGAAGAGGAAATACACAAAAAATACAGCAGTTTTGGACTTAGTGCATTTTTGCATTTAATCACGTTAGAATCACTCAGTTATGAGGATCAGAGTTATAGCCCTCAAATACATAAAGGAACCCCATGCAAAGTGCATCAACATGTTTGTATTAATTTATTTATTTTATGCAATGAGACAAGACTGAATTTGAATTTTAAAAGCCAGTCATAATTAATGTATTTTATTAATTTATAGAAGTTGTTAAACTTTATTTCTAGATTGCCAAGGTTGCATTTTTTTAATTAAAGCTGTCATGTCTGTTTTTTTTTGAGTATTTAAAAGTTATATTGTCTAGAAACATACTTTTTAAGGTAGGGTAAGCTACATTTTGAAAGTCAATGTACAATTCAAAAAAATCCTGGCTAAGTCACTGGTTGTTTGCTTCCCTCAGTATCTTTTAGCTTCTAGGGCTGGTGTTTCCCTGGCCTTTTCCTATGTTTCCCCCATAATTACTTTCTTGTTGTTATTTTAACTAAACTGCTTGAGACTTCTCTCCTTTAACTTCACATCTGATCCTTTGCTTCTCTAACTTCAGTTTGTTTCCCTCCTCAGCTCCAGTGTCTGTCTGTACCACTCTTAACTGAAAAATCAAGTGTATTGCTGCCTCTTCCTTTCCTGCACTGTATTTCTCCATCAGCACCATAGCCACACTCCCATGGTAGCTTTCATTTGATACCATCACATCATTCTGTTTCCATCTGATCCTTGTTCGTTGCTTCTCAGATTAGAGCTTTGTCTCCTTTTTTCCCCCTTTCATTTCCTCCAGTTTCTCTTTGGTTCATCCCATGTACATTACTTTTACTTCTGTTATCTTGCAATATCTGAAAATCCCGCTATGAATAGCATATGATCTGAGATATTATTTTTCACAATATTCAGCTCTTTTATACCTACCTTTTCTCTGACTCCCATTATGAGTCAGCCTGTCTTACTCCACTGATCTAATGTACTTCTAGCAAAAGTGTATTGTGTTAGCTATATCCTTCACTTCCTTCACATTCTTTTCCATCATCCCCTTTATTGTTTCCTCATTTAGCCTCCATCTGCCTCGTTGTGTTATTCCTTTCTTTCTCACATCTTCCATGCCATGTGTTATCCATGGCTAAACTGAAGCTTTTGGTTTCTGCATCCGCATCTGTGTTTAATTGGGTCTAGTCACATAACTCCCAGTGTCTCTGTCTTTCCATACTGTTTTTCATATACCTTTGATTCTATTGCATTTTTCAGTGTTTGGGGGTATTGTCGCTCATCTGGCTACACTTGCCTTTCTTCATTGGAGTTAGCCTTTTTACATGTTTTTCTTTTAACTCATTGATTATGATCTGCTGGCTGCTTTCTCTCCCTTTCCAGACCTGCATCAGCCCATCTTTGATTAATTGAGATTTTTCAAGTTTACAATTTATCACTCTTTCCTCATACCCTTTTCTTTATTAATAAACTCAATGAACTTCCTGAGGTCATTGAATATTTGTCTGTATCCTTTCTATACATCTACAACACCATTATAAGGGATGTCAATCACCACAGCTCATGCTTCATGTGGCTGTAAATTTTTTCCATGTGTTTCTGCTGAAAAACTTGTTAACAACTTGATGAGGACACCTTCCTCTGTTTGCAACCATTTGTTCCTAACAATGTTCAAAAAAGCCAGTTGTTTTCTCTTTGTTCATATAGCTTACATAATACATCTCATGGTGATCCTCCCCCCAGCCCAACCTAGTGGATGTAGTCAGTCCCTTATGAAGCCTTTTGTGTAGATTTAGTGACCAGATTCTGCACTCAGTATCCAAAGCATGTAAGGGATTTCTGATTATGTATATATTCCACTCTGTTTTCTTATAACTTTACCTACTCTTGTAAGTTTCTGTGTTAGAAGCCCATTCTGCCCTGTTTCCCTGGGCATATCATCAACTTTGTTTCTGCATTCTGAACCCCCTCTGCTTCCTCTTGAAGCCTCACTAGCATTGTAGTCTTTTAAGAAGTTCATGTTTTTGGTGTCCCCCACCACCACCACCACCACCACCTCTGAGATTTACTAATCTTCCGGGCAGAACTAGCTTAGTCCTGCACAGAAGTGACAGTTTAGGGGCAGGATGGCAGCGTGCCACACATATTAATGAAAGCGCACTGCCTGAGCTCCTAATCTTACACGGAGCATGTAAGAGTGCAGGGGGCGTGTCTGAGAGCAGAGCTTTCAGAATATACACGCCCCCACAATGAAGAACAGCAGAAAGGCCAAAGGAATGAGCGAGACATCTCATAGGTGTCCGCATTTCCCCAGCAACATGCCCCCACGTGTTCAACAGCAATAGTAAATACAAATCAAATAAACAAACCTTTTTTTTTTTTTATTATGAATCCAATTAAAGCTAACCGTAGGTGCGCGGGTTTGCCCATCACTTAGCTACGGTTAATGCAGCTTAAATGGCTGAAGAGGACAAGGAAGATATATGCAACGGAAGCAGTATAGCAATAGTGTAGTGGGCAGAGCATGCACCTTACCAGCAGTCCCACTGCAGCACATTGCATCTTCCATGGCAAATCACGTTATGACCAATATTTTAGTTGCTAACTAAACAAAAAAGCACCAGCACAAACCCAAAGGTCTCCCAAGAACAAGGCGCAAGTATCAGAAAAAGAGAACTCAGGTGATCACCATGGCAGTAAAAACAATTTATTGTAGACAAGTGCTTTCACGTAGTAACCTACGCTTTCTCAAGTCCTTAATACAACCAAGCATACTAATACACCATTTATGCAAGTTAAAATAATTAAGAAAATCAATTAAGATAATTAAAACATTTAGTTAAGTCATCAGTTCACATATTCTTTCACTTAAGGGGGCGGGCAACTCAATTCAGGCCAAGGATATACATGTGCCTGCAACCTTAAAATCCACTTTAATTCTGTTCTTTCTACTTGATTATTGCGATCATCTCCTCTTTTGTCAAGAGAGACTAATTGTAAAACTTTAAAACTGAAACTATGTGTAGAAAATTCCATTAAATGTCTGGCTAAAGCATTCAATTTATTTTTATTTCTTATGTCATATATATGTTGGTAAACTCTATCTTTAAGCCTTTTCTGGGTTTTACCAACATAAAAACATTTGCAATTTTTACATTCCACTAAATAAACTAAATTAGAACTATTACATGTGGCATGAAATCTTGCAACAAAAGTAAAAGGCAGAAATGGATGTTTAAATTCCTGTAGTCTGTTAATATACTCACACATCCTACAATTTCTGCATGGAAACATTCCTACTTTATGTGTATAAGGTATTGTGTTTTGTCGTTCATTACACAAAAGATGTTTGAAGTTCCTATTATTTTTATATATAAAACTAGGAGTATGTCCTATAACATTAAGTGTCTCTTTGTCTCCTGTCAAAAAATGCCAATTCCTTCTTACGATATCACATATCTTATTACTATCGTTGGCATATTTAGTCATAAAGCATACCTTGTTTCTCCTATTGTGTATCTTGTTTTGTGCATTCACTACTATGCCATTTTTACAACCACTACTCCGCGTAAACCCTTCATTAATATTTTCCAATTTATATTTAGCATACCCTCTATCAACCAACAATTCATGTAGCCTATCTCCTCTTCTTTATCCCTATCTGTATTACATATATTGTCTATTTCCCCATTTCACCAGACCTTTCAGGATTATCACCTCCCGCAAAACCTCATCCTTTAGTCCAGACTCTTTAATAGATCAACTCTTTAATATTAACTGGTCCCATCTCACTACACTCCCCTTAGATGAGGCTGTCCACTCTTTCAACTCTGCCTTTCTAAACACCCTCAATTCCCTAGCTCCCCTCCGTACTATCAGAATCAAAGCAAACACCGCTCCTTGGCTGACCAAACATACTAGAGCCTTGATGAAAAGACATGACAAGATATGGAAATTATGGACCAAAACAGACTTACAAAGAACGTAGAAGTCAAATAAAATAACAAAGACAGGATCAACTTCTATGCAAACCCTCCCAATACCCTAAAATCTGACCCTAAAAAATTCTGGAACTCAATCAATCATATACTGCATCCAGGAAACCCTTCACCTCCCAATCCATGCCCAAATAAAACTCTTGAAGAAACTCCCACTGAATTTAACAATCATTTTATTAACTCAATAACTACAATAATTAATGACCTCCCCACTAGTAAAAATACTAAAAGCCCCACTTTCTCATCTTCCCCTCCTTCTCCTTCTAACTCTTTCTCTCTTACATCTGTCTCAACTTGTGTTGTGTCTTTTGGCTTTTCTCGGTTAGGGGTCGCCACAGTGGAACTCCGGTCCGCTAATGATTGGCAGTTTGATTCTTACGTGCTGAGTTGCCAGCCCTAATGCACAACCTTCAATGAAGGTACGCCCATTCACGCATGTCTCCACGCAGAAAACGCTCTAGCTGAGAGTCGAACCGGTCAGCGTCTTATTGTGAGGCGACAATGCTACCGCAGCACCACCACGCAGATATAGATATATACACACACACACACACACATGTATGTATATATATATATATATATATATATATATATATATATAAATATAATATATATATATATATATATATATATATATATATATATATATATATATATATACACACACACACACACATACAGATATATATGTAACTACACATACACACAGAGAGATATGTATAGGAAGATACATATGTAGAAGGTGCACACAATATGGAACAGCCATTATGCCTACAGTTACCACCTTATCAACTGGACACTGTATGAGCCACGCATGCAAATGACAATCATTGTCTGCAACATATAACTACAGAGAGGTCAAAGGATATAACACCACACATATGTTTGCATACATGGGAAAGCTTTATTTTTGTACTACTACAGTTGTATATGCCATGTCATATAGCTGTTTGGACACTGACATCCATATAAACAGAGTAATGCAACTGTGAAACATTTATACTAATACAGTAATCTGAAAAGGATACATATGTTGCTGTCCAGGCAGAGGCCTTCAAGTAGTACAATAGTAAAGACAGACTGGGCCACAGGATACCAAACAATCAACAGTAAGTAATGCAGATGAATAATCCAGCAGCCTCTATCTACACTCTGTACACAATCCCTAGAGGATAAAGACCACCGTTGACACGATGGGATGTATCTCTTACATAACAAGGCATAATTGACACCATCACAATCACACTGACAAACAGAACAGTCTGTATGGCAGGAAGCAGTAGGTCTGCATTTACCCAAGGTGGATTGTATGGTAATGTACATCCAGGTACCTTAAGGCAGCTTATCCCTGATACCCCCACATGTTGTAACAGCCTAGGTTAGTTATGGTGCATCCCCCCCCAGACTCAATAATACAGGGCCATATACCACTGTTACATGCACTGGCCTCTGGAGTGCATAAGGGCACACATGTATTGTGTAGGTAAGCCCACACATATATGGCCCCAACCCCACAGTATGTGTGGGGGACACAACAGCAGTGGACTGATGGCAGGAATGGCAGCATGACATACTCACAGCCCACTACAGAACAACCCGTAACAGCATGTCATATGTGCAAAGCCTGGTATGTAGGTAGAGGACATAGGCTGGACACAGGCCCATATGTTTAAAACTGTTGTCATACACTAAGCATATCACTGGTGTTACAGGATAGTCTGCAACATACCCTTAGTCAGTAATATGAAGTTAGAAATAGAAATGGATGTAGCCATGTACTGATAGCACTCAACACACACACTGCCAGTGATATATCTGACACAAGACCTGTGTGGTGGACAGACAAAACATAATAGGCACACCTCTGGCCAACAAGAGGATAGGCCCACAGCTGAGAGCTATGCACACATACTGCATTCCAAGTTAAACTAGTATGTATGCACACACAAACCCTGTAACATCAGTGCTATACAATGCATACAACAACACTACTAACACTCTGTCTGTAGTTCTGGAACCTCCTACAAATATGTAGCTGGCCTGAAGTGTGCAGGTTCTCCTGTAAGAGGTATTGCTACCTTTTGTCTGTAACACTGATGCCCACACACAGGAAGGATTTTCATCATACAAGAAAGGTAAAGGGACCACTCCCACATGATGTAGGGATTTATACTAGTTGGTTGCCATGACAGTGGTAACTGGAAGTACAACACAGCATGCTGCATGCAGGTAGCAAGTGCAGGACACTGACTGGTGCAAAGGCCATCACCTGATCATGTGCATCACCTACAGATTCCATGCTGCAATCTATGCAAAGCAGCTCATTCCATTTACTGGAGAGAGACTGAGAGTGTGTGTGTGAGAGAGAGAGAGAGAGAGAGAGCATATAAGGGAAAAAAAGAAAAATACAAAACACTCTAGAAGAGTCTGCAGTCCCAGAAGAGGTATGTGAAGTATATATGTATGTAACTGACTGTAGTACTTGGTCCATAATAATGGGATAGATGGTGTGGAATGCTTTATATGTGCCTTCAGGTGTTGTAATGATGTTCAGCTGAACAACTGCTAAGGACAATAGAGTCCATCCCTGTGGGTAGTGGGTAGTGGGCCATACCCCACAACTGTGCAGAGCAACACTGACTGATAAGATGTAAGCCATCATAGGGTGTGTTGTGTAATGGGAAGTATGTATATTACATGGCCAATAGCTGGTGGTGGATGTAATGCCATTATGATGGACACATGGGATCTACAGCCCACCCCTTGCAGGATACTTAGGTTAATCTGTATTGTAGCATGCAGGAATGCCACAGGTGTGTAAGAGGGTTACCTGCAATCTGGCCCTACATATACCCCCCTAATGTCAGGCTGTGTCCATATGTGGCAGATGTCTGTGTTGTAGGAAGGCAGAGCAGTGCAGCTGTGCAGGAAGGTGTTGAGAGATTGTGGACCTCATGTCTGAATGTACCCCACATATAGGTATGCATATGTGTACATATGTACACATATATAATATATAATATATATATATATATATATATATATATATATATATATATACATGTATGTCCACAAATAAACAGATACCCATGTGTAGACATATATATGAGCACATATATACTTCACATATATCTACACATATATGGATATATACCTATATGCACATGTCTACATATATACAAACACACAAACATATATGTATGTAAATACATGCCCCCTATATTACCACTATAGTGCTGCATGCTATGTTTGAGGAAACAGCACACATAGCAATACACACAGATATCTACAGATGTCAGTGTGTGCAACATGGATGGGTATGTCACATGTGAACCCCTTGTTGGGACCATATTGCCCTTGTCTGTGAATTATGGAATGGGAATATGGGGAAGTATGGCAGGTATAGTTGTGGAGGTGGTCAGGGTTGATAGGTATAGAGGACAGTCTATGGGGTGGTATGTGACACATGTGGTGGGTAAACACCCTGGATGGTGTGTGTGGTCTGTGATGTGGACACCCCATGGGCCCCGATATTTACACAATGGGAACAAGCTTCCCACCCACTGCTACTCACAAGAGCAGTCCATGTCCTGAAGGTACCTGGCCTGGAAGCTGAGCAGGAGGAGCATGTTGGCCTTGTGAATGTGTACTGGGTGCCTCAGAGTGATTTAGCACATCCCACATGCATCTGTGAAGCCCGTTATGGAACAGACCCTAGACCTGATCGCAGGTGACAGGAACATGTCTAGGTTTGCCCCCAGGGGAGGGACAACATCTCCTTGTTTGGTACCACCTAACGGTATTGCTGGACCAGTACATGAGTTGGCCCCAGGGTGGGACACACATCTTATGTGGCCGGGTAACATGGGTAACATGGGAAGATGAGTTTGGAGAAGTGGTTCTGCTGGCCAATAGTACATATACATGCTATTGTGCTCCTGTTATAGAACATATGTTGGTAGTAATAGTCTACACAATCCAAGAACATGTCCAACAGCAAGCATAGATAACTGCAATAACACAGTATGTCAGATGTGCAGCACACACATAGCATACATACCACAGGCATATATGGAACCATTGTGGCCCTGACAATGGCATGCAGGTGAATAGTCAGTAACAGCCCAGCAATGATACTGTCCACACAGGGAACATGGCTACAAACACATTGCACAAAGCATGGTACAGTACAATAGCTGCCCCACTGTAGGTATGGTGTAGCCATACCTATTGAGATGTGTGTATATTTTTTTATCATTGATATGGTGTGGGGGATGACAGTGATGTGTATTAAGAACTGTGGTAACCTTGCTGCATGACCTGCTCACACCTGTGTCCATCTTTATGGCTTTCAGGCATGATGTCTCATGCAAGGCTGCCAGCCTACTCAGCAGTGGAAAATTACATCCTGCTGGATGGACTAATTGATCACTATCAACCTTGTTTGGCCAGCCTACCCATGATCAGCAGGAGCAGACCGCCCTGTGGAATGACCTAGTCCATAGAGTCAATGATATTGGGCTGCACAACCACAGTTATGAGCAGTTCCTGCATCATTGTTCTGACCTGCTTCACAATGCCCATTGGCATGCTGCTGCCGTCTGGGAGGATCACCTCACCACAGGGTGTCCATGCCATCCACCCCCCCTGAAATGTGTGGAGGAGCTCCTGGCCAGTCTCGTGGCACCTGGCCATCCAGCCACACACCAACAGCCAGACACCTTTGTGGAGGTGGGTGCCACCCACACACCAGCTGAGGAGGGTGCAGGTAAGGCCACAGGGCACATCCGTAGACCACTGTTGCATATACATCCACATCGGTACAGGTAGATCATGCATATCTGACATGTCATATATATATTTTGTTGCTGCAGAGTAGTGATAAACAGAAGTCCATATGTGGTAGTATTGTGGAAATGTACTGTTGATGTATTGTAATACTGCACCCACCCTGTAGCACTGCCAAAGTTGTGGCCACTGACTTTGCATCTCTCACCCTCTTATGTCGGTCCCTCCGGGATAACACCAAAGCAGCAGCCTGTAGCTGGTGAGTATGGTTTATGTAGATGCTTGCCAATACCCCAGGCATGTAATGGCTATGGTATATGCCATGCACACATCTAACACACCTACCCAGAATGCATGCTGTACATGTGCACCTATTGTTGCTGTGAAATGCATGGCATCACAGGGGTGACCATGATGTGGTATTGGAAGGCTATGTCATACACCTGCATGATAAGTAACATCCTGTCATTGTGGAATGTGTCCACAGGGAGTAACATAATGGTGGGAGACATGGCCTACAGTAAGGACATGTTTGGAATAACACCCACTGGTGCAACACCAGTGTATATACCTGGAGGACAATGGCAACTGCTGCAGAGTTACACTATGGCATAAGGCATTACAGTGGTCCACATTATCAGCTGAGACTAGCCTGTAACATGTGGTGTTCAGTGTATGGGACACTGCAAAGTGATACATGTGTAGGGCTTACTTGTCATGCATCTGCAAAAAGGCTGAAGGAGGGGTGTCAGCATGACACACCAGTGCACTGCAGCAGGGATCCTAAGGATACTAAGAATGGCTGTATTTGTACATAGTCAGGTTCAGGACCTGTGGCAGATGTAACCCTACCCCCACAGCAATAGTGATGGCAGTGTGTGAACACCAAGGGATGTGCACATGAGTAGACTTTGCAATCATGCAGAATAGGGGGACATGTGTAGGGCAGACTGAACATACACTGGCAAATGCAGATGGCCCACGCTGGTATAACCCTGCCAGAAGTGGTAGCTGCTGTAGTACATACAACAAGAGGTGCAACAAACCATCATGATAAGGGTGTGCACACTAATACCCACATGGTGTGTATGTATCGTGGTCAGCATCTGCACACCTAACACATTCTGTAGACACTGCATGTGAAAGTACAGGACATATGTCACATATCGGGCTCATATACTGCTAAGATATGCAGTGATGTGGTCCCATGGTAGATCAAGGATGGGTGCATCATATCAATAAGGGTGTGTACACCCCCATAGCCAAGGTATGCTCTGATTGTTGTTAGTGTAAGAGTATTGGATTGGTCATACCTGGTCTGCTGATGTTGAGAGCTGTGCATCAGACATCAGGCATTCACAAATAACATCTGTTTACATATCATACCAGGTATGTGTTGCTGGAAAACATAGGGGCTGTGAGCATTAAAGCTGACATAACCAACACAGTAGTACACATTCAGCAATGGGCTGTACACAGGTGAGGTGTGGTGCGCAGTACATGGCAGGGTGCAGAACAGGTGCACAGAAATATCGTGTTCATGGATGCAGTGGTATCCAGGGGAAAGGGCTTCACCTAGTGACACAGCACATGCATCACACACATGTATGCTGTTGCTAGTATGGATTGACTATAGACGCACTGCATGCTGTCGGGTACCATATCTTATGCATGTTGACAGAGGGGTAATAGGAGGACTGTGTGTAGTATCATTGTGCAGCCTCAATTGTGTGTGTGTGTGTGTGTGTGTGTGTGTGTGTGTGTGTGTGTGTGTGTGTGCATGTGTGCACATCCTGGTGGGTAGTTAGTTTGTCTGTAGGGTCACGCTAGTGAAGGGGAGGGAGGTTGATGCATGTAGGATGCTTGTGTGCATGTGTGCATGTTTGTGTGGCTGGCCATGTAAGCACATGTGTAATTGTGGGGTGTTGATACATCAGTACCTCTCTCTGGGATCATGCAGTTCATGTACATGGACTGCCGCATTACACACCAGGAATACTTGTCACGTGTGTAATCACAGGACAGCTGATAGTATAATATGGTCTTTAACATGGAACAGACATCGAGAGAGAATGTAGACACCAGGTACACCCTTAATATCAAATTCAGCAGAGAGGTCATCTACAACCCACGTATGCAGCACTACAGTACAAGTCAACACCAGGGAATGTATCCAAATATTACAGTTGTCACATGATAGGCTGAATGAGCAGCATATCTGGCGTATACTGAGCATTACATACACATGACACAACAATGCATGATATTATGGATAGAACATAGTAGCCCACACATACAGGGGCCATGCACATGATGTCCAGATATACACAGGGTGAATATCGAATGACAGCAGTGAGGCCATCTAAAACCACTACACTCAGGTCAGGCAGGTAATGTAGTAACAGGTCTTGTGTTGTGACCACTTGTGTAGGCATTTTGAGGACTGATATGTAAAAGAATGTTATCAATGTGTGTATGTTAACGAGTGTGATACAGGATGGGATACCACATGGACATATATGTGGGGACTGTCTGTAAAGCCATGGGCAGGTAGGTATTATGGAGGTGTGTGTGTGTGTGTGTGTGTGTGTGTGTGTGTGTGTGTGTGTGTGTGTGTGTGTGTGTGTGTGTACTGTTAGGCAATGCTGTACAGGTTTTAGTGTGTTTATTGTTTTCCCCCATAGGTGGTGAGGTGGGTCAGGGTCCTTCCTGCATTTAATCTGATGTTGGTGTCCATACAGACACCGAAGATGATGATAGTATTGTTGAGGCACAGGTGGGGTTCTCAGGGGCTGACACTGCACCATCATTTAATATCCCCCTTTTAACCACCCCAACCCCGCACAGAGTTTCAGTGCCTATACATACCCCATCACCAGTGGCCATAGTGGAGGGACAGCTGGCATTTGGTGGCAGTGCACAGGAAAGTGTGGTAACCATGCCTACTGTATCCAGTCGCAGCAGGCATAGCCAGATGTCTGGAAGGGCACCACATAGGCATATGTCCCAGGGTGCTAGTGGTAGGGCTAGTGGACATCATGCTCCTGGCAGAAGCAACATAGCTGGTACCAGCAGGCACATGTTTCAGGCTGTCATGGCAGTGCAGGCACGTATGGAACGTTACACCAGACAAGGCCTGATGCTGCAGAGTCCTGCTGTCACATCTGTAAGCGACAACATCTGTGAACTGTCTGGTCCCATCCATGCTTATACCAAGCTCATGGATAGACGGCATGGTGAGATGATGGCTCTCATCGGCTGTGGTGTGTCCATGTTTGAAAGTGTGGTGTGGCTGCAGTAAAGGCCACATGGACATAGGCCAGCAACACCAACAGCTAGCAGTCAACTTGGATGTGCTAGGACACCAAGGGGCTCCCGTAGTGGCAGTACCAGCCCCGGCAGTGCGGGGGGTGCTGTCCACACTACACCATAGCAGGCCATGTGCATGTGGTCCTGGCCAGTCCCAGGAGGGGTCTGGTACCAGCGGATATTTGTCATTAGCAGGTGAGAGTAGCACATCAAGACCTGTACCTGGACATGTCCACATGGAACCCCTGGCAGGCACAGTCCACATGTCCATGGCCAGAGGCAGTGAACTGCACACCCTGCCAGGTATGGTCTGCAGCTGTCCATAAACAGCTGTGTAGGGCAGTTGCATGGCAGAACTGTGTGCATGCATGCCCACACACTATACAGACACACCTAGGGCAACCCCATACCTACACACACCACAGCACCATGCCCAGCTAACCGTAGTACACCCCTCAACCACACACATGGTGCCAACTGTATGGCCCACCCTTGGCCTCTGGCAAATCAGCATCACACCCTGTGCATATGATGATACCTGTGCCATATCCCTGTCATCCATACCATCAATGCAGGGACAGGCTAATATAGTTCTGATGCACACTGTGACTGTACTACAGTGTACCACAGTACTGCAGTGTTACATGTTGTAAGGAGTAAAGTGTAATGCATATATGGCAGGTAGTGCAGCCATCCAGCAATGATGCATTATAGCTGTTAGTAACACTGGTTGATTTTGGTCTCTATAATGTTATCTATTTGTGTTGTAGGTGTACATGTATCAGCACAAGGATGCCCTGTGCATATGATAATACCTGGGCCACATCTCTGTCATCCATACAATCAATGCAGGGACAGGCTAATATGGTTCTTATGCACACGGTGACTGTACTACAGTGTACCACAGTACTGCAGTGTAAAATGTAAGGAGTGAAGTGTAATGCATATATGGCAGGTAGTGTAGCCATCCAGAAATGATGCATTATAGCTGTTAGTAACATTGGCTGATTGTGATTTCTATAATGTTATCCATTTGTGTTGTATGTGTACGTGTCAGCACGAGGATAGTCTGCAGTCATACTCCACAACAGGGTATGGCACTGTGGTGACACCATGACTGTGACATATCTGGGGTACAGTTGAATACATGTCACAGGTTACTAAAATTTTTTATTTAAGCATACACACTATAGTAATGTAAAATTATACAAAAGATTCGTGGACGATGTCCTCATTATCTGGGAAGGTACCAAAGCTGATTGCATTCAATTTATTAAAGATGTAGAAACCACTAGCTATTTTTTGAGGTTTACCGTTGAAACCTCACAAGAACAGGTCCATTTTTTGGACTTAACTCTGAAGTTTAGTGCTAATGGAATGATTAATACCTCCCTTTATAGAAAACCAACTTGGAGAAATACATTATTGAAATATGAAAGCATGCATCCCAGATTTACCTTTCCAGGAATCATCACCAGTCAATTTAATAGGATAGCTAGGATTTGTAGTGACAATGAGGTCTTCTTATTTGAACTAGAAAAACTAGAATTATTATTTAAAGAAAGAGGTTATACTAATAAAATAATTAGAAAATGTAAACAGCAGATGTTTGACATTACAATACCAGGTACTGATTATGTAAATGGTGGTATTAAGAAGGTTTCTCGAATTATGAAACCTATGAAAGGTAAATTTACAGAGAAATTATCGTTCACTATAAAATATACTAGTGATATTGTTTCCCTTAAGAAGATAATCAGTAAAAATTGGAATATACTTATTATGGATCCTTTCACAAAGACTGTTGTTGGTGAATATCCTAGGTTTAGCTATAAGAACTGTAATAACCTAAAGCAAATACTCTGTATAGAAAAAAGCAATCTCTATAATATTATTAAACCTCTTCAAAGCGGAACTTATCCCTGTGGCCACTGCCATATGTGTCCCTACATTTCTAAGAAGCAGTTCTTTACACATCCAGAAGGTTTTAATACATTTACGCCTAATAATTATTGCAATTGTAATAGTACTAATCTTGTATATCTTGCAACCTGCAAAAACTGTGATGCATTTTACGTAGGTTTAACTAAGAGGAGACTAAGAGACAGGGTCTATAATCATCTTTATGACATCAAGAAGGGAAATGAGCAAAACGCGTTAGCTAAGCATATACAAGATTACACAATGCACAATTTTAGCTTTAGAGCCCTACAATTGGTCACCCAAAATTTCAGAGGAGGTGATAATATTAACCAACTGGCCTATGCTGAACTCAAATGGATACTTACTCTGAAAGCACACATTAATCCAGGTATCAATCAGTTTGTTTCAATTAAACCAGTATTAAATAATAGGAAATTATGATTTTACCTATTTATTTATTCATTCATATATATTTATCATTTAAATATTAATTTATGTTTTTTATAAAATTATCAATTCATTTGTACACATTGGCTATAAAATAGAAGTTTACAATGAGACTTCTATATATATTATTCTTTATTTATTTATTTATTCATTTATTCAATAGTTTATTCAGATGTTTTACTATATTTAATAACATTACATAATATATTTAATATACTAATATTTTTATAATATTTTTATAATATCTATCTGGTTAATATCTGGAATTCATATCATTATATATTTAACATAACCTATAAAGAAGGCTTTAAATAGTATTAGTCAATAGAATGATTTACATGTTAGTTCGTTCCACTCATTCTTGTAAGTAACGTATTCTTACTAATGGTTCTTTAAGCCTTGGTATTCTAATAGGTAAATATATATATATATATATATACATAGTTTCTATGTTGTTCATTTGCTAATTATGCACGGCATTTTTGTATTTTTGCATATTTGCACTGTATCTTCATACCTATGCGATATGATATGATGAGTGATTGGCATTTCATAACAATGTTATTATGTAGTAAATATAACACAACATTCTTTCGTGATATGTAGATGCTTTTATGCATATCATGTTTCGTAGGCATTATATATTTGCATTTTATATTTTAATTTAATCATTCTGAATCTATTCATTTATTTATTCAGCATTGATCTGTGCTGATTAATTTGCATGATGCAGTATATATTTCATGCATTTTTGCACAACTTATTGTTGCTGTAATGATTAGTACGTATTTCAGTAGCTGGAGTACTTTTAGTACTGCAAGCACTACAAGTATCGCTAGCACTTTAAATGCCTTAATGATTTTTAAATTTGTTAAATTAGTTAATTGGTTTAAGGTTTGGTTTGCCCGCCAAAAGGTTTTATATAAAAGAAGTGTCTTTCTTATATGTAATTATATCTGAAGAAGCGTAGTTATTCTACGAGAAAGCGCTCATTCTTGGTTTGCAAATAAAGACATTTTATTCTACAATTGAGGCTTCCATCCTGTGGTGATTCCTTCTGTATCTGCTGTTATTAGTTAGTTAGGTTACTAAAATGGTTATTGCTTGTGCCACATGGACAGGTGACCCACTGAGGCGTGTATACCTTGCAACCTGATGTAGACCCATCCACATACACGCACACTGTTACTTGGCAACACTGGGACTAGACCCCTACCTAGCTATGTAGTGATACTGAAGTGTGAAGCTTACACTGCACACACCACACAGCATTTAGGGTGAGGTGTTTCTCAGGTTACATGTTACATGCAGAGCATTCCCAGACATGTACAGTATGCTAACTGGAGATGTAATGGGTTCATATGGACAATATGTAGTGTGACATACCTTCATATACACATTAACAGACACATAACAGGCAGACACACATCTGAGATACCAGTGCCTATCACTGCTAACTAACTTGACCGTGTGTCCAATATGTTACAGGTAGGCTGCACACAGCACATACATAACTGGCCTGGATTGTGGTATCAGTTATCTGTATGGATGATGGTGACAGTGGTAACCATAATGTGGTACATGGGACATACACCGGGTGTACCTTGGTGTAATGACAGTGTAAACAGCACCCACATCCCCAATGGATATTGTACTCCCTGAAACCCATGATGACACTCTGCCATACCCCCCATCACACACTAGCCGTGACTGCGATACAACCCATAGTATACCCCAACAGTGGTACTACAAGGATATGCATCTAATGCACATGCCATACACATAGTAGGGTGTTGCATTGTCATACCTCACCTATGAGCAGCAACAACACTATCTGTACTACTGTGTGGCAATGGGTATTGTAATAGGAGTATGTGGCCTCGGAATGCTGTACCCTACAGATATTTGGACATGCACAACTACACACACATACCAGAACACAATGGGTATCCCATGCCTATCAATCCATTTGTACAACATGGTTGTGCTGGTACTGCAAGGCTCATGTAGCCGGTATGGAGAGGAACTTAACAGGGTACATGTAATGTCCCATACAGCTGCAGCCACAACTGACTATGGCAATGGGTGTTGCATTGGTTGTGAAGGCCCTCATGGAATTCCCAAGTACAGGTGTACTAACACACAGGCACTGCTATTGTCCAAGAAGAGATGGGCTGTGTAGGGGTTGTGTGTACAGTGGTATCTTGCCACCTTCCAGGTGTAGGCAATCTATCAACAGATACTACTGTTGTGACCCTGAGGGTGAGAATGACATGCATCGGTCAATTCCCCTGCTGCCTCCTGCACATGGCCACTGAGATGATCAAGTTGACATGTATGCAACATGCACTACAACACATGGTTAGTGTCTGTTATGGAGACTTGTACCCAAGCATGTTGAGTTGACTGTGGTAGTGTAGTGGATGTACCCGTGGCATGTGGTGCATACAGGATGACATCTCCTATATATGCCAGTTCTTATACAGCTAGGAAGACATGTCAGTGTCAGTCAAGCTTAGCTTGCCTGTAAATATCCCAGCTGGATACCTGCCATCTGCATATCTATACAGATTCTGGCAATCATCAGCTTGGCAAGTAGCTATGCAGTAGGATGAGTGTGTTGACAGATAGACTTTGACAATGATATGTATGCCATAACTACATGTCAGAAGCCCTCACTAACATGTGCTGTACAGACCGTAGTCTACAGTTACATTCCACATGTCGGATCATTACCCAGTAAGGGGTATATACTGTGACACAGCTCACACACCAGGGTACAACAGGGAGGCCTCAGTGTCCAGCTATGCCTGCAGGTGTGCCTGTTATCAGTACTACATTTAGCACTCTGCTCTTGTCTGGGTAAGCACTGTCAACAGTAGTACTGCCAAGATACACTACATGCCAGTGTTGCAGCATGTACCCTGGGCTTCTACCCATGTATGTAACACATTCACATGGATAACAGTGATGTACAGGCCTTATATACATCTGTGTCCCACACATGAAACTCACACCCCTTGCTACAGTCATGACAGCACATAGGTGCATGTATTGTACATGGCATTACATACAGGTATTACAGATGTCATTACCCTGCTATGTTATCAGACTGGGTGGTGTGACCTGGTACCATGCTTAGCAGGTATCAACATTGCTCCAATATAACAGCTAAGCTGCTTTGCATGCTGGTAAGCGAAGCCTACACTGTGTATGCACCCATACGTTTACCCGTAGTTTAGCACTGCTTAGCTTTGAGCAAACCCACGTAAATGCACATAAAGCTGCTCAAAACTGCCTTAACCACTCTGTATCTGACAGCCCATGTTCTGCCCAGCAACAAAATGAACAGCCCTTGCAGGACTTGAACCCAGAACACTGTACACTACAGTCAGAACACTTAACCACTACACCATGACCACTGTGAAGACAGCTGTTGTTTTACCAATATAGCTGTTAATACACATATTGAGTAGTATTGAACAATTACCTTTACTTCCAAAATTGTGTAGTCCTTGTTATTAATATAACTGTTGCATCACATATGTTGTTAATCATAATGTACACATAGCAGATACATATGGTGAGATACATCTGGGAGGGTATACACAACCGTGAGGTTTACACATAACAGGAATATGGTTATATACATATAATAGGTCGATATATATCTACATGTACATGCACATGTATACTCATACATATGCCTGTATACACACATCACAGCAGCATATATATGACCATGTGTGCATCTCTTCATATGTACACACACACACATTTATATATATATATATATATATATATATATATATATACACACACACACACACACATATATATATATATATATATATATATATATACATATATATATATATATATATATATATATATATATATACATATACATATATAAATATAGATATGGGTCTAGGTCTATGCACTGAAGCACATTTCACTGAAAGTCAAATGACTGTGCACAAATCACTGAAAGCACAATTCACTGAAAACTCATTTCACTAAAATACATTTCACTGAAAGTTATATATGGCCTTTCCCCACTGTAGTGCGACCCTGAAGTTAGTATATATAGTGAGGTGGTGAGTGGATATATATTAAGTTTAGAAAAGAGTAATTTATTGAAATTGCAAGTATCCATATGTATAGTTCAAAATATTTAAAATAGGTGGGGGGCTATGCCCCCTCATTATATATTCTAACTCCAGGGTTTCACTAAATTGTGTTTTCAGTGAATTGAGCTTTTAGTGAATTGTGCATGGTCAAATGTGTTTCAGTGAAATGTGCTTTCAGTGAATAGTCCTAGACCCATATATATATATATATATATATATATATATATATATATATATATATATATATAAAGATTTATGTATATAAAGGTATATGTATATATAGCTATATTTGCATGCACATCCTATGTGTACAGATATGCCTAGTTATGTTGGTATATATGTGCATACATATCTATTCTGATATACCTACTACTGTCAATATATATGTAGATATCAATACATATATGTGCATATGTATCTCTATCTGTATATGTGTAGACATAGATTGCTCTGTATATGTATATATCTGAGTGTTTATATGTATATTTATGTACATATACATATCCATCTATGTATGTCGATATGTATATATGTATATATCTATATAGATATATGGATAATTATATATACATATATGTTCACCATATGTCCTGAACATGGAGTGGAGCCCTACCTCAGCCCCAATAGTCCCAACCTCTTAGTGCAAGGGGATGTCAGCTATGTATTGCAGGTATATTTGTAGACTATTGCTACTATAATAGGGATTGTCTTCACAGGCATGGTGCATGTGGGAGGTCACATCTGCTTTTAACATGTGCGCCATTGACTACTGACAGACATCCTAAGGACATCATAGTACAGTACCACTGCTAGCAGAGTAAAGCTCCTGAGGACTACAGCAGAGATATGGCCAATATATGTGGACAGTCTGACACAATCTGGACAGTCCAGAGGTATACACAGAACCCCTTAGTGCAAGACATGTGGGCCAAGCCTGACAATGTGGATGTTAACAGCCATGTAGATGGGTATATCATGTAACTACTGGTATATATTTGCCCCCATAGGTTAGGCATTCACCCCTGTCTGTCCTCATACATAATAACTGCTGGTACAGAGGTGCCATGGCCAAATACTACCCACTAGTTAGCGACATACGTTTGTAGAGCATCCCACTGCTTTGCCTGACATGCATGACTGTTATGGTGGCCCAGCAGCAGTACATCTGGCAAGTATCTGGACATTACATCTCACTGGGTAAGTACACTAAGCTACTAGGCATGTAACAAAGCACCGTACAGGCTACAGGCAGACTAGCTCAACACTGGCCTACATTTCCTATGGGGGAATACACATGTACCTGCATATATAGCAGGGTCTACAGGTATGTCACAGCACAGAGTAACAGACACCTGTGTGAAAGAGCATAACCACAACCAATGTGAACACAGCCATAGTCACATATGGTAAGCTAGCGTAATATTACAATATATGGACTATCTGTTCAACACCATCCTCATATATGTCACTCACACACTAACCCTACATATACTGTGCCACTACACAGTGTGGTCCAATGCCCATCTGTGGTATAGGGCATGTGTGTGTTTGGCTATACAAACATGGAAGCCGATAGGATAACATACAGTGGGGCAGCATGTAACATCAGATGGAACAGGACTAAGAACAATAACATCTACCACAGTCTGTACACAGGCCAAGGTACATATTAACAATACACACACTTTCAACAATCTCCATAAGTACACAGACCTCAGTACTGTACACACAACCACAGAATGTCAAGGTTATGTCATCAAATATAACCCCTACTCTACTATACATAAGGTATAGCAGTCTGATATCTCATTGGCTTGTTATCAGATATGATGTCAATAAATATGGTGTACAGCACATATGCACATCTTACTGCATGGCATATGTACAAAGGTTGACAGAATTGTGGCTGGAGGCACAAACACAGGGCCAATATTGACATGTCACTGTGATAACCTCACACATTTACTGTTGTAACGGGGTGTGTTGCAATATATACTCTATGATGGATATGAAGTCAGTAACTCTCACAGCTGTCACCATCTACTGATTGCAATCCTCACACTACATTCTGCAGTTCACAGATAGGTGCTCTGTGGGTAAGACAAGAAAGAAAAGGCACCACACACTGCCCAGTTTGCAGATGACCCTACAGATGGTGGTTTCCTCATAAACATAGCACTGACATGACAGGTATTAAAACATGTAGGACAGCCATATCCATACACACCCTGTTAAACCAACATTACTCCAAATGCAGTATAGCAGCACTTAAAGTCTGTAGTCAAGTCAGGCACATCCCCCTCCTGTGTGTTGGCCTGTTTCCACAGTGTATGTTGTTAGAGGCAAATCCCCAATCCATCTGTGATGCTGTTTGCCAAACAACAGATCTAGGTCCTGCTCACAGTGAATGAAAAGGCCCAACACCAACATGATGTTCCTAGATATTGGAGTGTGTTTCCATGCAATTGGCTATGGCAATGTTAACACAGCTGTGCCACATGCAATCAGCTAGAGGAGGGCTGCAATTCATGCAGAGGCCATCAGCTGATCATGAGCATCACTTACAATGCACATGCTGCTGCCTAAGCAAAGCAGGTGTAAGTCTCCACATCCACCAGAGAGGGAGTGAGAGAGGCAGACAGAGGCAAAGATAAGTCAGAGAGGGGTGGGACAGTAAAACTTAAGCATGTATGTGTCACACACCTACCAGTACAGGGTATCAAACCCCTGACTGACTATGTATTGCTATCACATGTCTATGCAGTTATTGAATGTACCGCAGAGGTTACAGGTTGAGGAGCCCTCCAAACATATATGTGATGGTGAGTGACATTTGCAACAGTGATATGGCAGCTATATGATAGGTGTAGTGCACGTGCCTGTCCACATGAACAGGTGTCAGCGTCAACACAGCCACACTCTCACAGGGACCCACACACATTGACACACTTGGCTGGGTCAGGAATACAGCTCATCACTAGTTAGATTGCCACAACACAGTACTGTGCAAGTATCACATGCACCGCAGGGGTTATACGGAGGGTATATAGGCAAAGGGTATGTGGAGGTGTCTGACATTAGACAACATGCTTCAGTATGCCAATGGGGGTTGTAGTGAGTGTGAATTTGGTCATAGGCATCATACACCACACACACAGACACAGGGTGCCAGTACTGACATGCATGGGTGCATTGCTTCACAGGTGTGTAGTGGTCAACTGTGCCAGATGGCTATACAAGGCTAGGTGATGGGTATAACTTGGCATGAGGCCACATGACAATGGTCTGCAGTGTGGTTCAGGGGTGTAGTTTCTGGATTTGCCCACACAGGTGGGTATTGTATTCATGATCCAGTCACCTGGGTAACTATTGCATGTGGCCATTGCTGTGCATTGCTTGCCATGTATGTGCTCCTTAGTCCATGACATGGATGGTGTCTGGGATGTTCACTCCTCCCACATGCATGTACAGTGACATGTGGAACTGTACCTGGGGTGTCTGGCCCATGTTGTGTACACAGATTGTTATCATCAAATGTGCCAGTCCTGGCCTCATGTGGCAGGAACTGCTAATGGACAGCAGGTTCACCCTGCACCTACATTGATAGCATGATACAGTTATTCCCTGGTGTCAGTGGCATCTGTCCATACAGGGCATGTGTTTCAGGCATGGTATATCCTTTGTGGGTCCCATTTGATGGCACCACAGATGTTGCAGGTGTCCAGTGGGGAACATAGGGAAGGTGCACTGTCTGCATCTATGTGCCTATTGGACTGATGGACATGGTGCCATGCCCTCTGTAGCCCACTACAATCACACCATGGTTACTATCAGTGGGCAATATGCAGGGTACTACCAACATAGCAGTTATTGCTTTGGCAAGTGTGTGTGTGTGTGTGTGTGTGTGTGTGTGTGTGTGTGTGTGTGTGTGTGTGTGTGTGTGTGTGTGTGTGTGCATGTGTTTGTGTGTTTGTGTGTGTGTGTGTGTGTGTGTGTGTGTGTGTGTGTGTGTGTGTGTGTGTGTATGTGTATGAGACGGATTGAGAGTGTTCTCTGGGTAATACATGGGTTTCTAACTTTGTTCACCTGGTCTTGATGTCACATGTAGGGATATAGATTTGCACCCCAGCCTCTCGGCTATTTCACATCTGTTATCCCTGTACGGTGGACATTGTGACATATACTAGGGCCACCATATAAGATATTTGCAAAACCCGCTGCACAGTTACACACTCATAGTCACCTCCACACAGGATATGAATGACAAACACAGACACACACGCACCTGCCATGTCTGGGATTAGAACTCCTACCTAACTAGTTTATTACACTACAGCACTATGCAGTCATAAGACGCACCACAGAGATTACTGGAATACTCCCTCCCTAAAGTTGTATTTCACAGTGAATGACATCGGCAGGATTGCCAAAGTAGGGAATTTTAATTGTAGCGAGTGTGACTAGCCTAAAAAGCATTGCTCCCTACACAGACATAGAAACACACACAAATACATCCAAAACTGCCATGTGTGGGAATAGAACCCCTACCAGAGATCTATATCACACTACAGAATTACACTGTTATATGACGCACCACAGAGATTACTGGGCAACACCTTTCCCAAAGGTGTATTTCACAGTGAATGACATCAGGATTCCCAAAGTAGGGCATTTGAATTGTAGTGAATGTGAGTAGCCTAAAAAGCATTGCTCTTACACAGAGAGAGACACACACACACATACACAGTTGTCATGTCTGGGATTAGAGCTCCTACCTAACTAGTTTATCACACTACAGTGGTATGCAGTTATGGGACGCGCCACAGAGATTACTGGGCTACACTTTTCCCAAAGGTGTATTTCACAGTGAATGACATCAGCAGCCTTGCCAAAGTAGGGCATTTGAATTGTAGTGAGTGTGACTAGCCTAAAAAGTATTTTTCTCTACACAGACAGGGACACACACACGCACACACACACGCACACACACACACACACACACACACACACACACACACACACACACACAGTTGTCATGTCTGGGATTAGACTCCTACCTAACTAGTTTATCACACTACAGTGGTACACAGTTATGGGATGCATCACAGAGATTACTGGGCTGCCACTTTCTCAAAGGTGTATTTCACAGTGAATGACATCAGCAACCTTGCCAAAGTAGGGCATTTGAATTGTAGTGAGTGTGACTAGCCTTAAAAGCATTGCTCTCTACGCAGACAGGGACACACACACGCAGATGCACACACAAACACAGTTGCCATGTTTGGGATTAGACCTCCTACCTAACTAGTTTATCACACTACAGCAGTATGCAGTTATAGGATGCACCACGGAGATTACTGGGCTACACCTTTCCCAAAGGTGTATTTTACAGTGAATGACATCAGCAGGATTCCCAAAGTAGGGCATTTGAATTGTAGTGAGTGTGAGTAGCCTAAAAAGCATTGCTCTCTACACAGACAGAGACAAACACACATGCACATACACAGTTGCAATGTCTGGGATTAGGTTCATAGGTTCATAGGTTCATACTAGGCTATCTGCCCTAGGGCATTTATAAGCCTAGCCAGAATGTGTTTGGCTTTCGCCACCCATTTTAAATTTATTTTGCTATGGCCTTTTTAGTATACTGTGCCTCTGTCTAACAGTGACACAGAAGTGATACCCGGGGTAAACCTATGATCTCCCATCCACTCATCAAGATTCCTCTTGAAGAGAGTCAATGAGCGACTCTGCTTAACCTGGACTGGGATTTTATTCCAGAGTGAAGGGAGCCTCTGGGTTATGAATCTGTCCCTCCAGCATGTCCTATTTATTTCAGTGCTGAGGTTCAAGTCTCCGCGTAGGTGGCTCGATGGGATTTGGATTTTCTGAGGTGCAGCATGTCCATTAATTCGGGTTGGACATGACTTTTATGCGTCAGGCACAGATCGCCTCTGAACAGGCGGTATGCCACTGAGTAGAGCTGGAGTTTCTTTAACCGGGCAGCATATGGCATCTGTTTGAGCCCTTTGGTCCTCTTGGTGAGGTACTTTTGGGGTCTTTCCAGTTGCTGCAGGTGTCTGTTAAGGTACATCCCAAAAGGGGCATTATACTCAATTATGGGCCTGATGAGGGATGAGTAAAGAGGCGATGACCTCCCTGATCTAGAGGTGAATCTCTTCATGATTAGGGGGGCTATATAAAATGTTTTTCTAACCACTTTGGCCACGTGGTTGTCAAATGAGAGATTGCTATCAACTTGAGTCCCCAGGTCCCTAATTACTTCTTCTGTACTTAATGGATTACCACCTATGTGGTAACTTTTGTGCACTTTTTTTGCCAAAGGGGATGACTATACACTTTTGGCATTTAGCTTGAGCCATGGCTCTGGCACCAGTTGTCTGTTTCTATGAGGCCCTTTTGGAGGATGCTTGTGTTGGCTGGAGAGTCAATTATGGTGCCCAGTTTGCAGTCATCTGCAAACTTGGTCAGCCACAGTCCTTCCATGTTGGCCTGTACCTCCGAGAAATATATACCGAACAAGAGAGGTCCCAGGACTGAGCCTTGTGGGACACCACTTGTAACTGGTTTGGAGTCTGACATGGCACCAGCAATTCTAACCATGTGGGTTCTGTCCTTGAGCCAGTTTGCAATCCATCTAGTGACATAGGGGTTTATATTTAAGCTGGTGAGCTTATCTATAATGCCCGAGTGGGGTATTGTATCGAAGGCTTTTGTGAGGTCCAGGTAGGCTGTGTGGACCACCCTCCCCTGGTCAATAGCCTTGGTGACTGTTTCAAAGAAATCAACCAGATTTAAGAGGCAGGATATGCCCTTAACAAAGCTGAACTGGGTAGGATCCAGTGTTTGTAGGTCCCCAATATCTTTATTTATGAGGTCCATGATGATCCTTTTCATAGCTTTGCAGACCAAGCTAGTCAGGCTTATGGGGCGATAGTTTCCAGGATCTGTTGTGGCACCACCTTTATGGAGAGGGACCACTGTTGCTGTACGCCACTCTTTGGGCACATATCCTGCAGTAAGGCTGAGATTGAACAGTAGTTTTATGTTTGGGTTTAGCTCTTCTTGGAGTTCATGTAGGATGCAGCCCGGGACACCATCTGGTCCCACTGATGCTGTGTTTTGCTTTGGAGAGGCAGCTCTTACCTGAGCATCTGAGATGTCAGGGGCAGCACTCTGCTGGGATAGATATTTGCCCTTTTGGTGGGGAGCGGGTGAGAAGTTTGCTGAACCTGTCAGCTAGGATGTTGGCAATGTCTGTGGGTTGGTGTATTTTTGTCATTTTGGACTAATTCTGAGCATATCTGGGAATTACCACCCAGGTTCCTAAAATAACTAAAGAAAGCCTTGTGATTATCCTTAGTGTCCTGTGCAATTTTCTCATGAAGCTGGCCTTAGACAATTTTATGTGTGCCCGTAGTTTTTGCTAATACTTATCAGTGATGCCTTCCCTTTTTGGGATTTTGCTCTATCATTTAGTAGCTTCCTCCTTCTATTGTATAGTTTGTTTATGGCTGGGGTCCACCAGACAGGACATCTGCCTTTGGAGGATTGTGTCTTGGTTTTATTTGGGATGCATGATCCATGCATTCCTGAAGGTGTTCATAGAACTTTGAAGGATTCCACCTCAGTTTTGAGGAGTGAAATTTGCTTTAGAAGTTTTTCACTGTGGTTTTCTGGGCAGGGGGTGGGGTCGGGATGTGAATATTCAGTGAGATTAGTTTATGGTCTGATCTTACCAGTGAGGGATACACTTCTGGTCTGGAGCATAGAGTCCCCATGTTGGTGATGATCAGGTCCAGTATGTTTTCCCCTCTTGTGGGAGTGGTAACAAGTTGTTCCATAGCATTTGAGTTTATAAATTCTAGGAACCTTTGGGCTAGGGTGTTGGAGCTAGAGTAATGCTCCTGTCTATGTTTGGGTAGTTGAAATATAATGGTGTTTGGAGAGACCTTCATATTTTCCAGTGTTCTCAGGAAGGCAGTGGGGTTCCTGGGTTTGGGAGGGTGGTCTGTAGCAGGCTATAAACTGGAAGGCAGTTTTACCCACTGTTAGTTGCACATGGATAGTCTCTGATGCTCGTGCTTTGCCACCAACCTGGAGGTGTGGGTATCTTTGATGAATATCGATACTCCCCTCCTTTTTTCGGTCCAAGTTTTGGGGCAGAAAAGCATGTTATGAGGTATAACCTGGTAGTGCTGGGGTGCTCTCGGGAGCCCTGAACCAGGTTTCTGTTACTGCACAGATATCGATGTTCTCCATGCTAAGGAGAGTTTCGCGTGCATCTTGAGGTTTAGACTTCTGGCATTGAGTAGCATTACTCTTAGTTTCTTATCCCTTGTGATACCTATGGAGGTGGGTTTGTCTTTTGAGCCTTGCCTAAAAAGGCACTATGGGGGTAGAAGAGCCTTTGCCAATATCCAAAGCCAGGGGTGACAGGTGCAAGCCCCCCTAGCGAAGCATCGTGGCTTGTCGAGCACATCATCCCAAGCTGACAGGCATTGGATCCTTTGAATGACACCAGTACTTAAGCCAATTGTTGAAATTGATCATCTTGTCTTCATATTGTGGCATCATTCTTGGTGAGGGTAAGATGCTACTCAAGGTCAGGTCATTCACACCAGCATGGACAATGACTGTGACCTGAGTGCTTGTGTTATGTGGCGGATCCTAGCGACAGTCTGCTCACCGTGACCCTCTCCTTGTTCAGCCTGGTGGCCGGGACGTCAGTGTGCCTGGCGATAGAGTCACCTATTACAAGTGTATCAGGTGTGTTGTTTAGTCTTAAGGGCTGTGACTGTTTGGCACACTGGCTTTGTGAGATATGTGTTGCGTGTTTTGTTTTGGGGTAGCGGCTGCTTGGGTGTCTGCTTTGGAGGTCTCTGCTGCTTAGGCAGATCTTTATTTAGAGCCTCAGTATGTTTTGTGTGATTATGTGTTTGGTTTGCTGTCGTGGTAGGTCTATGTGAGACTGGAATTGTTGTGAGTGTGGTTTCCTTCTCCTCCTGACTGGTTATGCCAGTACTGAGTTGAGAGAGCTTAGCCTCCAGTTTGGCTATATGGTTGCATCTCTCACATGTGTTGGAATTTGTTGGGAGGAGGAGAGGGTTGTCTGTGTACATAAGGCAGTTGTAACATTGCCTCAAGATTCCCAGATTCACCAGCTGGACCGGAGAGGAGATTGACAACTGACCTTTGGACATGCTAGAATAATATTGGGAATTCCTTAATAATTGAAAACCAGGGCCAGTGGGGAGTGAGAGTGTAGTGCTTTTAATTTTTAGTGCTGACTTATATAATTGCTTTAGTGAGCAAGTGCCAGGTAACTTAAGTGCAATATGTTACAGGTAACAAATGCAAAAACGACAAACAGTAACTTTCTTTCAAGTGAAACAAGGAAATAAGTACAGTAAGCAATGCAGATATCACTAGTGATCCACAGAAGCGCTGAGAAGCCGTGTATTAGGTGGAATTAGCGTTCCAGAGAAATAACAAGCAAACAAACAACAAGCATATAAACAAAGCTAGATTCAGCAGGCCTGGATCTAGTCTATGCTACAGCAAACAAGGTGTACCAATTTTAGTAAGATACAGTTCAAATATTCAGACACTATAAACCTTTAACCAGAAATTCCCAGCTCAGAAGGGCAGAGTCCAGCCTCTTCTCCCACAAGAGTGCAGACCACAAACCTTCTTAATGTAAAATAACTGGCCTGAAGCCCAAGTGCTTAAACCAGAACTAATACACTTTAAGAATAACAGACACTGGTCTCTCAATCAGCAGTTCCCAACTTAGAAGGATGAAAGCTACCTGTCCTGCCACCATAGCGCATGCCACAAACCTTCCTAATGTAAAACAACTGGTCTGAAGCCCAAGTGCTTAATCCAAAAGACTTAGAATGATAGTTACACTTTAATCAAGTTACTACCAAGCAGTAATAAATACAATTGAATACTTTAGATAATGCCTGGATTAGTGCTCAAGTTACACAAACAAAGCTAGATCCAGCAGGCCCGAATCCAGTCTATGCCACAGGAAGCAAGGCGCACCAACTTCAGTAAGAAGCAGTTCAGATATGCATGCACTATAAGCCTTCAACCAGAAATTCCCAGCTCTGAAGGGCAGAGTCCAGCCTCTCCTCCCACAAGAGTGCAGACCACGAGCCCTCTTAATGTAAAATAACTGGCCTGAAAGCCCAAGTGCTTAAACCAGAATTAATACACTTTTAGAATAACAGACACTGAGCCCTCAATCAGCAGTTCCCAACCTAGAAGGATGTAAGCTACCTGTTCTGCCACTACAGTGCAGACCACAAACCCTCTCAGTGCAAAACAACTGGTCTGAAGCCCAAGTGTTTAAACCAAAAGGCTTAGAATGGGTTACACCAAGCAGTAATAAATACAATTGAGTACTTTTAAGATGATGCAAAAATAAAAAAAGTAGGTAGAAACACAAGTACAGTAAAAGCAGATGAATTTTTTTTTCTGAACAAGTGCTGAGATCAAAGAAACAGATTTGAGTGCTGAAACTAGAAAACTGGCTAGTTATAAGAAAAAAAAACTAAGCTAGAAGGCTTCCCTCCAACACAGAAGGGCTTGGAGGCTCAGAAGCCTACAAATAGTCTGTACCACTTAACAGGAAAGGCAGGAAAGAAGCTTTTTTTTTTCTGTTTCCCAGATGCTGTCTTTGTACACAGTAGGAGTGCCTGAAATCAGAATATGATCTCACTGCACTCAGTTGAGTGAGCAAATGAGATGGGCCCAGAAGGAGTATCCAAACACAAATTTACAAGAGGGACGGGCAGTTGCAAGGCCACTAAGATTAACACCAAAACAAAAACAGGGAGGGTGGGTGAGACTAACTGAAGAGCAGAGTGAAAACTTCCATTTCAGTTAATATTCCTTCCACACAGTTAAAATCAATTTAAATACTGTATTTTTTGAAAAGAAAAGAGCAGATAAAGGTACTTAAATTCTCTTATACGTCCAGTTGAATATAGCAAGTTCTTAGCCGGCCAAAGCTGAGGTTTTTAAGCAGAAACTATTTCACACTGTACCACTTAAATAGGCAAGGACAGGAAATCAAAGAATGTGACTACCCCCACACCTGTAATTACTAGCAAATAACAAAATTCAGCAAACACTGACTAACTTCCAGTTCAGCTAATATTCCTTCCACACAGTTAAAATCAATTTAAATATTGTATTTTTGGGAAAAAAAGAGCAGATGAAGGTACTTAAATTCTCTTATACGTCCAGTTGAATATAGCAAGTTCTTAGCCGGCCAAAGCTGCAGTTTTTAAGCAGAAAATATTTCACACTGTACCACTTAAATAGGCAAGGACAGGAAATCAAAGAATGTGACTACCCCCACACCTGTAATTACTAGCAAATAACAAAATTCAGCAAACACTGACTAACTTCCAGTTCAGCTAATATTCCTTCCACACAATTAAAATCAATTTAAATACTGTATTTTTTTGAAAAAAAAGAGCAGATAAAGGCACTTAAATTCTCTTATACGTCCAGTTAAATATAGCGAGTTCTTAGCCGGCCAAAGCTGAGGTTTTTAAGCAGAAAATATTTCACACTGTACCACTTAAATAGGCAAGGACAGGAAATCAAAGAATGTGACTACCCCCACACCTGTAATTACTAGCAAATAACAAAATTCAGCAAACACTGACTAACTTCCAGTTCAGCTAATATTCCTTCCACACAGTTAAAATCAATTTAAATACTGTATTTTTTTGGGAAAAAAAAGAGCAGATAAAGGTACTTAAATTCTCTTATACGTCCAGTTGAATATAGCAAGTTCTTAGCCGCCAAAGCTGAGGTTTCAAGCAGAAAATATTTCACACTGTACCACTTAAATAGGCAGGACAGGAAATCAAAGAATGTGACTACCCCCACACCTGTAATTACTAGCAAATAACAAAATTCAGCAAACACTGACTAACTTCCAGTTCAGCTAATATTCCTTCCACACAGTTAAAATCAATTTAAATACTGTATTTTTTTGAAAAAAAAAAAAGAGCAGATAAAGGTACTTAAATTCTCTTATACATCCAGTTGAATATAGCAAGTTCTTAGCCGGCCAAAGCTGAGGTTTTTAAGCAGGTTTTTAGAGCTCCTACCTAACTAGTTCATCACACTACAGCGGTATGCAGTTATGGGACGCGCCACAAAGATTACTGACTACACTTTTCCCAAAGGTGTATTTCACAGTGAATGACATCAGCAGCCTTGCCAAAGTAGGGCATTTGAATTGTAATGAGTGTGACTAGCCTAAAAAGCATTGCTCTCTATACAGACGGGAACACACACACACACACACACACACACACACACACACACACACACACACACACACACACACACACACACACACACACACACACACACACAGTTGTCATGTCTGGGATTAGGACTCCTACCTAACTAGTTTATCACACTAAAGTGGTATGCAGTTATGGGACACACCACGGAGATTACTGGGCTACACCTTTCCCAAAGGTGTATTTCACAGTGAATGACATCAGCAGCCTTGCCAAAGTAGGGCATTTGGTGCAGTGAGTGTGACTAGCCTTAAAAGCATTGCTCTCTGCACAGACAGGGACACACACACACACACACACACACACACAGATGCGCACATACACATAATTGTCATGTTTGGGATTAGACCTCCTACCTAACTGGTTTATCACACTACAGCAGTACACAGTTATAGGATGCACCATGGATATTACTGGCTACACCTTTCCCAAAGGTGTATTTCACAGTGAATGACATCAGCAGCCTTGCCAAAGTAGGGCATTTGAATTGTAGTGAGTGTGACTAGCCTAAAAATCATTGCTCTCTACACAGACAGGGACACACACATGCAGAAGCATATACACACAGTTGCCATGTCTGGGATTAGACCGCCTACCTAACTAGTTTATCACACTACAGCAGTACACAGTTATAGGACGTGCCACGGAGATTACTGGGTTATACTTTTCCCAAAGGTGTATTTCACAGTGAATGACATCAGCAGCTTCGCCAAAGTAGGGCATTTGAATTGTAGTGAGTGTGACTAGCCTAAAAGGCATTGCTTTCTACACAGACAGGGACACATGCACACACACACACACACACACACACACACACACACACACACACACACACACAGTTGCCATGTCTGTGATTAGAACTCCTACCTGACTAGTTTATCACACTACATCAGTATGCAATTATAGGATGCACCACAGAGATTACTGGGCTGCACTTTTCCCAAAAGTGTAATTCAAAGTGGATGACCTCAGCAGGCTTGTCATAGTAAGGCTATGGGGAGGGCGGTGTGTGTGCATGGGCCATAACCCATTCATCTAGAGGTTGACACACCACATGCGGGCACACACAGGGTTATATTCCACAGGTACATGTATACCGCTGCAAGATGACTACTTCCTTGTACAGTCATGTTGCACAGCTAGCACTTGCACCACATAGTCAGTAATGCTGAGAGATACTGGTGGCTAATGTCTACAGTGAGTGACATTTACACCTCATGTGGTTGTAGCCATCTGGCTGTATGCTGGGTGGGACAGGCCTCATAATGGATGGCTCCTTGTCACAATCACTCTCTTCCACACATCTATGTACATCTAATTTTGGCTTATTATAGTGTGTTGTCCTTGGATATATGCCTGTATTCCTATCCAATGTGCAAAGCATGACTGGTGCATACTGAGGAATGTATGGACTAACATCTGCAACTGCCAGATATGTATGGTCCACTGTTGTTTGCAGACATGGGCTTCATTTGTTTGTGTGTGTGCATGCCCAGTATGACCTTTCAATATGTTGTTGTCTGACATTGCCTTCATTTATCTAAGTGTGTGAGCATGCCCAGTATGCCCTTCTGCATTGAATGTGTGGATCGATTCCAGGTAGTTTGTACTCCAGGGCAGACCTTTGTGTTGTACACCTTCAAGTAGCAAACTGTTTCTGCAGGGCATCCGTCAATCATTTGGCAATATGGGAACACACTGTGCAGGGAATAGTGTGTACTGTAGGTGAGTATGTCTGTGCTGCTTCAACTGCATGTTACTGCTGTTAGCAGAGATATTCAGATACATGTACTGTTATACACTGTGATGTTTTCTGTCCTCATGTACTGTCAGGTGGACTTTCTTGCTCACAGTGATGTCTTGGGGGACAAGGATGACTGCAGCTGTCTCCAGTATTGTGGGCAGATGCATATATATTCATGGTAAGTTATGCCATTCTGGAGGGGGAGCGGCAGACACTTGCTGCTGGGTTTGTGTATCCAGTTCAGCACCTTGGTACAGTGCTGGCAGAGGATCCCATACCTGTACATGCATCAACATGACAGTATGACCTTATCTTGCTGTGGCAATACCTCACAGCTGTACAGATTTGCACAGGTTACCCAGAGACAG
This sequence comes from Protopterus annectens, assembly GCF_019279795.1. Taxonomy (NCBI): domain Eukaryota; kingdom Metazoa; phylum Chordata; order Ceratodontiformes; family Protopteridae; genus Protopterus; species Protopterus annectens. The sequence goes on along the minus strand of NC_056739.1, from coordinate 1,808,994,166 downwards.
GGGCCATGAGTCAGGACATTACCCCTATTGTGGTGTATGGGCAGGTATGTAGCCACCCATTTATGTGTTTGCAGCCAGAGATAGTATGTCCACACAGCTTTGTGTCAGACTTTGCACATTCTATGCTGCTCATGCTCCCACCCCCCTCTGTTATTCTATCCTCTTCCATACATTATGCATACATTCTCTGATACTTTCCCTAAGGTTATCACCCCATCACAGCTGTGTGTTGGTGTTGGTCCATAGTTCAAGCAGTGGGACATGGTGCACATGTTACTGTGGTTTGTCCACAAGGCCTTGCATATGGCTTATGTGGAGTGTGTTATGTTATTTGAGTGTCCATGACATAACATGCATTGGCAGTACATGTGAGACACAGGCCATTGTCAGAGGCCTGTGGGCCATTAGGTGTTGCTGCAGGCAAGATGTGGCAAGCCATTGCATTCTGTCAGTCCTACAGTCTCAGACCATCATACAGTATATTCCACTGGGGTGACAGGGTAAGTGTGCTAGGTGTTCATGCCAATACCTTCTATCAGTCTTGATTAGTTGGTGTGGATGCCGGCAGGGTGCTACCTACGGCTAGGGACACACCTGCATGGGACACCTGCACTGCATGCTGCATTCCTTCCCTATTGTCATATACAGATGGGGTCATATTGTACCCATTTCCCACAAAAGGGATACAACCAGAGAGGTACCTGTGGGTGGTGTTTGCATGAGCTGGATGCCTGTGTGCTATGGACACTACTTACATCTGACACACAGATATGCATGGGGTATTCCAGTTATGCCAGCATGTGCAGGTACATCATCTCTTTCCCAATACATCAGTCCTACCTCCTTTGTGATCTGCACGTGTTCGGGCAGACAACACCGGCATCCCCTACTATAGGACCAGATAATGTGATGCATACCTGTATGTACAATTCCAAGGGTGTCTCCATTTCACAGTGACACAATATATGTTGTATGTCTGGGGTACTTTCCCCTGTGTACTGCCTGTATATCTAGCCCAACAGCCATGCCATGTCATTCTTTCAGATGGTGACACATATTACCACCATAGATTTACAATGCTAGCATGTGTTATACTGGTGGGAATTGTCTTTGGCACTGCAGTTGTGAGGACTTGTCCCTGCCATCGGCAGTAGTGGGCAATGGGTTTTACCTCAATATGCATACATACAGACCACTCTCATACAATATGAAACACATACCAACACACACATACCTGCATATTGTGCAAGTGTTACAACCTATCCTGCTACCTTGGCCACCTCTGGGCATCTGTGCTCCACTGTTATTATACCTACACATACATGTTACTACATTTCTACGTAGGGTTGTGGGGGGGCACGCTTGACTGTTACGACTTGTGTACATCGGATTGGGGGAGCACACCAGAATGTTACTACATTTCTATATAGGTTTGGCGGCCACACCTGACTCCTGTTACTACATTTCTATGTTGGGTTGGGGGGAGCACACCTGACTGTTTCTACATTCCTACACAGGATTGGGGGGGCACACCTGACTATTTCTACATTTCTTCACATGATTTGGGGGCACACCTGACTGTTATTACATTTCTATGCAGGATTAGGGGAGGGCACATCTGTCTGTTTCTACATTTCTACACAGTGGTTGGGAGGGGTCACACCTGACTGTTACTACATTTCTACACAGGATTACGGGGGCACACCTGACTATTTCTACATTTCTTCACATGATTGGGGGACACACTTGACTGTTTCTACATTTTTACATAGGATGGAGGCACACCTGACACTTGTACACATTTGCTATGACTTGTACTGGTATGTCAGGTACTCCATTTCATTCTGTATTCTAACCTATCATGCTGACTAGAGGCATATCAGTGTACTACGGGTCTTAGCTTTGAATGACCTACGTATTGGTTTTTGATTTTCTACCCTTCAGAACTAACATCTCAGTGCATGACCAGCTGTAGTCTGTTTGAGTAAGCCTGGGGGGGAGGTTACCCATAGGCATCATTCAGAGGTCATAACTCAGCCTTTGTTTGTGTTTGTCTACACTTGTCCTGCTGGCTGAGACTGTTGCTGGGTATGTGAACCTCCCTGTCTGGCATGAGTGAGTCATATGGACACACATGTGGCCCAGCACATTTCCTGCAGTGGATTTTGTTGCCCTGTGTAGTACTGGCTACTATAGTGACATCAGTGTTTGTTACAGAACTCATGGTGCCACTATAGGTGTCTACTATCTGCTGGCATACCATTCAGCCACCCAATTCCCTTGCATGCTCGCATCCATACCATAGATACAGGTAACAACACATTCTACTCCATTTGGCAATTGGTAGGTTGAGTGACTTACCTTGTGGGTGTCCCAGTATTGAGGGTGGTGCTGCAGGGCTGCCTATGTCAGATGCACATAGTACACTCCCTATACATGGTTGAGCACAGGTAGTGTCATATTTAGCATCCCTTTTACTGTGTGTGCAAGGCAGAGAGAGGTGTCATTCCCTGGGCCCCTCCTGTGTCAGTGTATGTGCTATGCATTGCCTCTTTGCCAAGGTCAGGGCATAATGGGCACGCCTCCTTCTGCCTACTGGGGCAGGCTCAGGTTGTTCCTCGTCTGAGTCACTCTGTGCCTGTTCAGGCCTTGGCAGTTGTGGGGGGCTGTGTGGCCCTGCCCCATGCTGTTCCTGCTGCAGCTGTTTCTGCAGGATTATATTGTGTAGTATGGCACAGACAATAACAATTTGGGTACATGTAGATGGTGTGTACTGCAAGCCTCCACCGGATGTGTCCAGGCACCAGAACCATGACTTGAGTATCCCAAACACACTCTATTATAATTCTGGTCTGTGCGTGTGCCTCATTATGGAGTTCTTGTTCAGGTGTGTGTGCATTTCTGATAGGTGTCATCAGCCACAGCTTCAGTGCATAACCAGCATCCCCCACTAGGTAACCATAAGGGATGTCCCCATTGGCAAATCTCTGGTACAGCTGCATCAGATGCCAGATGTGGGATCTGATGGCTTCCAGGGCATCCAGCACACATTTATTATTATGCCCTGGGCATTGCACATGACCTGGCAGTTGATGGAGGGGAAGCCCTTGCGGATGATGTAGACCCTACCCCGCTCACTGGGTGGTGCTTCGATGCATATGTGCATGCAGTCTATAGCACCCACTACCTCAGGGTATTCTGTTATTTGGTGGAACAGTGGCATATTGCTGGCCAACACCTCACAAGTGTTGGGAAATATACATGCTCATCGGTATGTGCTGACATGGCATCCAGGAACTGGTGGAGAACCCTGGATGCTGGTGCCTGTGAGATCCTCATCATATCCCCAGTTGGCCTTTGGAAGTACCTGTAGCTAGTATTCTTAGGCCTACACATACCTTGGTATCCACTGGGATGGGTTCCCTTCTGTTAGTTCTGTGTGTCAGTCATGGCTGGCACAGCTCAACAATTTTCTGTAAGAGGTCTCTGTCCACCCTATAGTGCTCCACTATCTCCAGCTCATGTAGCCCCTGGTAGGTTACCCTGGGTCTGTACACTCTTCTCCGTCTCCTCACTGTGGGTTGGTCAACAGCATTCACATTCTCACCACCCTCAGTCTCTTCCACATGTTGTATGATAGCTATTGCAGCCCCTATCATTTTGTTGTTTTGTTTGTTAAAACTTCCCCGCTTGTATACACTGGTGGTGTAGAGTATGGGAAAAACCAGAGGGAAAAGTTTTTGCATGGTTTATAGTAGTGTTCTGGGCTGGGCTGGTCTGCTGCCTGTTTAATTGGCTGATTCTAATACATTTCACCTGCCAGCTATGCTAGTTCTCCTAGATTACCTTGCTACTGCTGTTTTTCTCTTCCCATTGCCTTCCTGTTTAAGTCCGGGGGCGCGCCGCCCAAATACAGTGCTCAAATGTGCACAAAGCTGCTACTTCTTGGTTTACTTTTTTTCCCTTTAAAACCCGGTGCACGGCACACACACCCACTTAGGCAATGTAAAGAGTGCTAGGCAGCCTCAGACACACCCCCTTGTTTAGCTGTGCTAAGCTAGGAGCAAACCCGAGCCACAGGGCTCCAGTCTGCTTACAGTATGCCTGACACACCCCCCTATGATGTCAGCTAACTCCTAGGCTTGCACCAAGCTATTCCTGCTCTTACACTGTTGGGAGCTGCCTCGTATGCAGGGGAAATCTGGGATTCACTATCATTCCCCTCATTTGCATAGGATTGCCTGCCAATGCATAGTTACATGTCCCACACTGAGCCTCCCCCCTTAGCAACCACTATTCACTGGCCATGTTGTCTTCTTCCTGCCATTGAGTATAATGACAGAATAGTGATTTTGGTTAGAATGCTTATTTAAGGTATTTTTTCTTTTTTTCCCACCAATCCCGTTTGCTCGCCACTCCCCTACTCTTAAACAGCCGAGATCGGCTAAAAAAAAATACAAGTTGATTTTTTTTTTTGTATGCCAGTGGCCTTATAGTTGGCCATTGGCATGCTTTATACATGATATCCACCCTTTATTTGGAAATGTCATTGCTCCATTTTGTAATTTGCAGAAATGTACTCCATTACTGGTGGAGTACATTTCTTCAGATTACAGTAGTCCTGCACGGCCGGTTTCCAGCTTCCTGGATCACAAATTCATCTCATTTGCATGGATTTCTCCTCCAAATGGGGTAATTTGCACATAGGGGCTGAGTACGTGCAGGACTAGTTCAGGAGCACTTGTGCACGGCCATACAGGTTATTTCTGGATCACACGGCAGACATATTGTCTGCTCGAGCTCCTGCACTTGTCCTGCACACCATGCAGGGCTTGCAGAATCTGGGGGCACCACTATTTTTCTAGTTTTTCATCCAGTCTTTATTTTTAGCTTTGGGATTCCATTTTGCTGCATATTTCTCATCTTTTCTTAGTGTCTTTTCTTTGGGTTATTTGTGTTTTGTCCTTTTTTATTTAATTACCTAGATGATTTTCCAGGTTATTTCTGGATCACACGGCAGACATATTGCCTGCTCGAGCTCCTGCACTTGTCCTGCACACCATGCAGGGCTTGCAGAATCCGGGGGCACCACTATTTTTCTAGTTTTTCATCCAGTCTTTATTTTTAGCTTTGGGATTCCATTTTGCTGCATATTTCTCATCTTTTCTTAGTGTCTTTTCTTTGGGTTATTTGTGTTTTGTCCTTTTTTATTTAATTACCTAGATGATTTTCCTAATAATAAAAGGTTTTGGCAGCCATCTCATTAAAGGCCCAGATTTCTTCCTGCTAGAGAACATCCTCATATATCTAACTCAGAGATGAGTTTCATTGAAACAAATGCATTTAGAAACACAACCCTGATTACTCTAACATATGGACATTATGTACAGACATTGAAAACTAGACAGCAGATTCATGACACATTGAGGCTAATTTAATGCAAAACAAGAGGTAACTTTTGTAATTAACTGAATACTTACCAAACATTCTATCATGTACTGTTATCATTTTGTTCTTGATTAAGTGTACTATCTATTATAAGTATTAGTATTTTGGATGGCTGATGATAGTTTTCTGTTATCTACTGACACTGAGAGGCCAGCCATCTCTGGATGACATCATTAAGGGCTTTTCTGTAAAAGTAATTAAATCTCTGTGCCAGACTGATGACTCACAAGTTAGGTTTCATTTAAACACACCACACCACCACTTCAACCCTGACACTGTATGGATCTTTCAAATGTTTCTTGAATGATGCCACACATTTAAATCCTCATCCAGATTTCTTTATAAATCATGTCTCATTTTCTCTTTGCTCTGCTGTTGAGGTACACTTACTGTTCAGTTGTAGTTTTATGATTGAGGACACTCATATTTTATAAACGATGTTCACATTTCACTAAGGTTTGGAGGTTGGTATAATGTTTAAAATCTTTACCTCACAAACACAGGGTATAGGGTTTGCAACCAAGCTTAAAAAAACTGGGGGTAATTAACCAAGTATTTATACATGAACCTAAAGCAATTTTTCTGTTAGGCTAGTTATAGATATGTTCACTGCTGGCTAAAAACAGAACTGTAATTTAATTCTTTACTATTGCTATCCTGCCACTCTGATACTGATGCCTACTCTGTCCACAAGAAACATGCTTCTTTATTTATAAGCCCTGGACATTTCTTTGCACTTTCATTCAGCATCAACCTCCCCTCTACAGTTTATCTTCATCTTGAATTAGAAACTGGATTGTGGTGGCAAACTGTACATTTCCACTAACAATGTTATACCTAGTGTGCAACACAACTCATAAACAGAGGTTTGAGATTTCTTGATAATAATGTAATCCAAGTCAATAATATGCCAACTCACTAATAAGTTTTTATAAAATGTGAGCAAATACCACTTATCCACCTTTTATTTCATTGAACTGTGTGCTGATATTGCTTCAGCTAACTGTTACAACTAACTTAATAAGTATTCTAAATTGCCTAGAAAGTGGTACTGCTATGAAATGCTGACTTTCTGAAAGCAAAGTGCTGAAAGGACAAAAAATGCCCAAAATTCAAAAGCATGGAAAATCATTTTTATTTGTTTCCTGCAGGAGGAAGCCCCATGCGCCTTCTAATGTGGGTGAGAAGCCCCCCCCCCCAAAACTTATATATACCAACTCCATGGTAGCACCAACTCAAACAAGGGAGAAATCTCCCAAAACAAGTAAATTATCTCTAAGCACATACTGGTTATCGGAAACAGCATCCAACATTATGCCGTTCATCTTTTTTCAACATGCTACTGATGCTCAAGCAATTTCACCTGAAGCAACTATAGGGGAGCCCTGGAAGGTACTTAATGTGCCTGCAGTGTGATCAAGCTACAGGTTAGATGGTGAGACTCAGCACAGGAGGTTTTTGATTTCAAGCCTGGTCACATGCTTTGCACATTTTACAGCAAGTTTTAACAGTAGAAAACTGCTTACTGATAAGTATTAACCACCTCCACTTACTACCATTACTGTTATACTGATAAGTATTAACCACCTCCACTTACTACTATTACTGTTATACTGATAAGTATCAACCATATTCACTTACTACCATTATTGTTATATGATAAGTATCAACCACCTCCACTTACTACCATTATTGTTATACTGATAAGTATCAGCCACCTCCACTTACTACCATTACTGTTATACTGATAAGTATCAACCACCTCCACTTACTACCATTATTGTTATACTGAAGTATTAACCACCTCCACTTACTACCATTACTGTTATACTGATAAGTATCAACCACCTCCACTTACTACCATCACTGTTATACTGATAAGTATCAGCCACCTCCACTTACTACCATTACTGTTATACTGATAAGTATCAACCACCTCCACTTACTACCATTATTGTTATACCGAAGTATTAACCACCTCCACATACTACCATCATTGTTATACTGATAAGTATCAACCTCCTCCACTTACTACCATTATTGTTATACTGAAGTATTAACCACCTCCACATACTACCATCACTGTTATACTGATAAGTATCAACCACCTCTGCTTACTACCATTATTGTTAAACTGAAGTATTAACCACCTCCACTTACCACCATTACTGTTATACTGATAAGTATCAGCCACCTCCACTTACTACCATTATTGTTATACTGAAGTATTAACCATCTCCTCCTACTACCATTACTGTTATATTGATAAGTATCAACCACCTTCACTTACTACCATTACTGTTATACTGATAAGTATCAACCTCCTCCACTTACTACCATTATTGTTACACTGACGTATTAACCACCTCCACATACTACCATCACTGTTATACTGATAAGTATCAACCACCTCTGCTTGCTACCATTATTGTTATACTGAAGTATTAACCACCCCCACATACTGCCAGCACTGTTATAGTGATAAGTATCAACCACCTCTGCTTACTACTATTATTGTTAAACTGAAGTATTAACCACCTCCACTTACCACCATTACTGTTATACTGATAAGTATCAACCACCTCCACTTACTACCATTATTGTTATACTGAAGTATTAACCATCTCCACTTACTACTATTACTGTTATACTGATAAGTATCAACCACCTCCACTTACTACCATCACTGTTATACTGATAAGTATCAGCCACCTCCACTTACTACCATTACTGTTATACTGATAAGTATCAACCACCTCCACTTACTACCATTATTGTTATACTGAAGTATTAACCACCTCCACTTACTACCATTACTGTTTTACTAAGTATCAACCACCTCCACGTACTACCATCACTGTTATACTGATATGTATCAACCACTTCTGCTTACTATCATTATTGTTATACTGAAGTATTAACCACCCCCACATACTACCATTACTGTTATACTGATAAGTATCAACCACCTCCACTTACTACCATCATTGTTATACTGATAAGTATCAGCCACCTCCATTTACTACCATTACTGTTATACTGATAAGTATCAACCACCTTCACTTACTACCATTATTGTTATACTGAAGTATTAACCACCTCCACTTACTACCATTATTGTTATACTGATAAGTTTCAACAACCTCTGCTTACTACCATTATTGTTATACTGAAGTACTAACCACTTCCACTTACTACCATTACTGTTATACTGATAAGTATCAACCACCTCTTCTTACTACCATTATTGTTATACTGAAGTATTAACCACCTCCACTTACTACTATTACTGTTATACTGATAAGTATCAACCACCTCCACTTGCTACCATTATTGTTATACTGATAAGTATCAGCCACCTCCACTTACTACCATTACTGTTATACTGATAAGTATTAACCGCCTCCACTTACTACCATTACTGTTATACTGATAAGTTTCAACAACCTCTGCTTACTACCATTATTGTTATACTGAAGTACTAACCACTTCCACTTACTACCATTACTGTTATACTAAGTATCAACCACCTCTTCTTACTACCATTATTGTTATACTGAAGTATTAACCACCTCCACTTACTACTATTACTGTTATACTGATAAGTATCAACCACCTCCACTTGCTACCATTATTGTTATACTGATAAGTATCAGCCACCTCCACTTACTACCATTACTGTTATACTGATAAGTATTAACCGCCTCCACTTACTACCATTACTATTATTCTGATTACTGGAATGCAGCCTGTGGCTGTAACACTGAGTATTTGCATTAAGTAGATAAATAATGCAGTCAGGCTTTTAAACCTAAGAATACTCATCAGTCCTCCATTAATTTTATTTACTAGACAATTTATAGCAAAATGTGTACAAAGAGAAGTATTTATTGTTAATCCTTTTAACTTCAGATTGTGCACATTACTGCTAATTGCTAGAATGGCCTACTGTAGTAGCTTGTGTATTAATACTTTATGCAAGTAGGCTGTCTGCAACCCAAAGAAGGTGATTTACCTGTCAATGAAATGTATATTCTGTACACGTTAATCAACTAGATAAATCCTGTTACATTGCCTGTTTTCCTAGTTTTTTTTTAAATTCTTCTTGGCTTTTGGTTACTTAATGAAACTGGAAAACTATTTAAGGTGCTTGAAATTTTTATCTAAGATATACAATTTGCATGATATTTGAAAGAAATAATGTGAAATAAAATAAAAAAGAATGGGTACTTTCCTGTAGGAACTTTGCAATGGTGTGAAAAGAATAGTGCATTGGTGAGCATTATTAAACACTGAATCATGTTATCTTTGCAGTGAGACTGAGACTAAAAGTGAAAAGAAAATCAAATAAATCAGTGTGGCTGGACAAGGAATTACAATCAAGTGAAAAAACTTTGTAAATCTAGAAAATGAATGAAAAACAAATCTATGCATGATTAATAAGCTTTTAAAATGATTGTAATCTTAAATTTAATGAGATACTTCAGGTGTGAGCCCCATGAAAGAAACCTTCTGAATCAATAATCAAGTAAATGGATGAATATAGATGATTATGATAAGGTCGCTGATCATAACCTGCACATTATGTGTTTGAGTCATGGATCCTGACATCCATTTTGAGAACACATAATTCAAGGTTATGACAGGTGACACAATCATAATTCTTTGTAATGCATGTAGCATTATCTGCTCCATGTACTACTAGTTACTGTAAAATAAATGAAACGCTCTAAGTGTTTTGCTGGTTTTAAAAGCCATACAACACTTAGCAGATGCTGTCAGAAAGGCAGTGTAATGCAGTCCATTAGGTTTACAGTTACCCTTCATGCCTCTCAGCTGTCTATATTTTTCCAGAATGTCCAATTTTTTGTCATACATTTTTGTTCTTTTTCTCATAAAATCTGTGTTTTTTTGGACAAACCACTGAGGACTGAAGTCACTAAATAATGGAATATATTTCAGTTTCAGAGTTTGTATCCTTCAGAAATTGCATGTGAACACACATCCTGTTATTATAGAAACTTTCTAACTGTTTAGAGGAATTTAGGGACACATTATCAGTACATTCAGCAGGCAGAAACAAATATTATCCTGCTGCTATTTCCTGGTCAGTACTAGCAGATTTTATTCTCTAGTGTGGGATCTGACCTTAATAACTTTAGCAGGAGGTGCTTAACATTTGCTAAGGTCAGACCCCACACCATATTGGAGTTTAACTGGATTGTCTTTTTTCAGAATATCAGAGTGTAATCACCACTCTCCATGAACTACAAGAAAATTAAGTCCAGGATCATAATCATGGACACTGTTATAGCCAATATTGAAAAGCAAAAATTGTGAGTAGAATTCATAATTGTCATATACAAAGAAGGTTATCTGGCATTGATTCAGCATTAAAAATGCCAAAAAATGACTTTACCGTTAGAAATGGCAAACAAAATGTACATTATTTACACATGAATTAAACTATAGTGGCATGTAACAGAGTACAAGAACAGAAGTACAACAGGTGTGAATGTTTACCCCCAAATGTTTTGATGTCAGGCTTGTGTTGAAAATAAGAAACCATATATTGTCTAAGGCTACTTCATTAATATGTGCATTTTATTGCATGTTCTGGATACCTTGGCCTCCTTATTATCATGTATATCTTATTTTTGTGTGTGTTTTTATATCTAAAAAAGAGTAACACTATTTGTTGATGGCTGCCACATGTATTAAGATGCTGAACATCTAGTTGGATTACATAGTTTGGCATACCCCTTACATGATCAAGACACTTTGTATTCATGATTCCTAGAAGCATTATGCATCCAGTTGCATGTTTGTGTTCCACCAAAAACAATGTTGATTTAAAAATTACAATAACTATGTATGCAAAAGCTATACAAGAAACCAAGCTAATATGCATTATGCATACCTTTAGAAACAGCAAACAAACACATATATATCTTTTCTCTGTTTTATTTTTATTTATTATTATCATATAATGATCACCGACTCAAAACTATTCCACAAAAAGTCACCTTTCCATAACACACTAAAACTATTGTTCCAAACAGAAACAGATATATTGCATGTAACAGTATGCAACAATATGCATACATTCTAATTTATTTCACATTTACATCATCCACTCTTCCATTACACCCTCTTAATTTAACATCATAACACAGGATGTCACATACCCCATAATTATGTTACCTTCCAGTTCCATCACAGATTTACACAGTCCCCCAAACATTAAATTGTCTGTGTGACTCTAATTTCCATGAGTGTATCTACTCTATTACCAATGTCTCTATGTGGTCTCCTATCTGTCATACCTCTGTGCTCTAGTGTAATGTTATAGTCCTTCCTCTGGTTAATTTACACTCTTAACTTTACCACTCACCTGTAGTATTCTGTTCCTACATACAGAATCTATCATTGTCTTGTGGACCTTCCCCCTACTTCTCTAATTTATTTTCCTAATCCTTCTAAGGGCTTTATCCCATGTATATTTAAAACTCTCCAACCTTTCTCAAGCTCTAGTAATCATCTCTTTTTTTTTCCACTGTGGTTAGCTGCACCTCCATCTGTCTTCCCATATTAATTTCTCCCATGCCAGGTCTATACCAAACAAACACTGTTCCACCCATCAGGAGCAGACCTCTCTAAAACACTATACCATATTTGTCTTGCCTGATCTCAAATGGAATTCAACTTCATGTACATTTACCACATGTGTGGCTGCCCACATTTTCTGTTCCACACCTCCAACAGTTCAGTAGAGCATCCATCTTCCTTGAAAATGTTTAACAGAGTCTTATACCACCACTGTAATATGTGACTATAGACAGCTCCCTCTGGTACAATCTGCATCAACCCTGATGCCAGCTTCCAAATCTCCTCACAACGTATGTCATCATTCCTTATCCTCAGCCATCTAATAATCCCCCTCAATATATTCATAACTCCCTTTGCCATTCTGTCCTCCAAGTCCCACTAATTTTTCAGTCCAACCTTTTATTAACAACAGCATGCAACCACAGATTGCAGATTTATACAAGAAAATTCCACAATTCTGTCAGAATAGACCACATACAAAAGACAGACAGAAAGAAGTAAAAAATGCCATAGCAGGAGCTGAGTAAGGAAAACACAGGTAAAGATTAGTTAATAGCCATTTATAGCATAACAATTCTGCTGAGAAAAGCAGTACAAACAGTATAAACCAAACATTTATTTTACACAACGTATTATGATTGAATATATGAAAAGTCCATTATTTCCTTGTAGAAAATAAGCTGTGAGGGAAACCTGTATACATTGATATGGACATTGTAAACAGTGACATTTTATGTGACCAGAAATTCAGAGAGGTGACATTGTTTAGCCATCAGATGATATAATTTAAAAAATCTATAGTAGAAGATATGAAAATAATGGAAATTACTTAAGTTACATAATCATTTATGTGGAATAAGAGGAGATATGACATTTGCTAATAGTGAAGTTCCAGGATCCAGTTTACTGATTAGAAGATGGATAAAAAATATAATTTGTGCAAAGAAGAACTAAAGCACATACATTCAGAAACTTGATACTTAAGATGAAGTGCTTATTAAACAAAACATTATATTGAAGAAAAAATGTGTATGGTAAAAGGGACTGGAGCTACCATCCATATTCTAACATGGGATTGTTCATTCCCATATGCATTCATTGTACAGTGCATGCAAAGTTAGACAATAAAACAAACAGACTAATAAGAAATAAAATAAAATAAATCACAAGACATAGGAGTATCCAGCATGAGATAGTCCTGTGGTCCTTATAATGAAACTTGATAGATGTATCAGGGTAAATTGCAATTGTTAGCTAAGCATAAGCAGGTAGCTTTTTAACATTCCCTATATCTCAAGTGAAACAATTATGTGTATTATTCATTGGTAGGGAATCACAAGTTTTGTAAATTAAATCTTAGCATGTGTATCAACAAATGATTTTAAATGATCAATCTGAGTAATAATTGCCTGTAAATGCTTATAAATAAATGATTGCATCTAACATCTTGCATTTTAGTGCTGTTTGCATCTCTTGGTCTAGTATTTTTTGGAGGACTACTGAAATGTTGTTCAAAGGAGATGAAGTAAAAGTCACTATGGAGATTCCATCTCCTGCAAATGATACTGAGTTGAACAAATAATGGGTTCTTAACAAGCGCATCCCACTTGTAAATGTAAAACCATAATAAAAACAATAAAAAAACAAAAAATAAAATTCAGGTTTTACAAGGAATTGGTGAGATCCAGTTTGCTAATGTACTTATCCATTATTAAACTGATAGCAAGTCAGTCTTTCCTGCACATTTTACCTTATGTCATAGGAGCAGTGCTATCCAATGAATGTCTGATGGCAGTTTGAAACAAATTGTTTTTATGATTCATTCCTTGATGTTTGCTGTCAAAAATATTTGCAGCTTGGCAAGGAAAAATTAACCATGCATTTTGAAATGCATGGATTACATAAATATTTCTATAGTTATATTTCTAATTTTACTGCAAAAACTCATCACAAATCACAGATTGCCTTTTCAACCAAATGAACTCTATTTCATAAATAGGATAACTTTGACTCCAACATTGCAGCTGAGATTCTATCAACCTAGCAAGTACCATGATAATTTTAATGAATTAAGTATGAGTTTTCATTATCTGTGCAAACACTGCTCTTAACAGTACTTCAGTTACATCCCCTTTTTATCCTAGACATAGGTGCTTCTCTGTTTATTAAACTCTGATTTAAGTTCTCTTTAATTGCACCACTACTCTCCATTCACTGTCCCCACCTCTTCCTTACCACATTAGCACTTTTGTAGTGTGCAATGCAGTGGATATGCTAGATTTACCACTCATATTACTGCAGTACATTTTAGAATTCAGTATTACCCCATCTTAATGCCTAACCATTGATGTCCAGCTTTTTATCCCCCACTGCAACTATTTTTTGTTCAAGAATGACTTGCAATTCACTCATTTTTTAAAGGCTTCTGGTACTACAAAAAATCATCTTTAATGCCTCAGTTACATTATCTACCATTTTAGAATTTATAGCAAACATATATTCTTCTTTTCTTATTAACAGTATAATTTCTCTTATTGTTCTTGCTTTATGATTCCCTCTGTTTCTTTCCTCACTTTAACCTTTGTGCTATTCTTGTGTTCTTCTGTCTTCCATTTTGCTCCATCTTATCTGTATTGTCCCTTCTTCAGATATGGTTTCATCTGTCAGTGTTAATATAAGTTCATGGTCTGAGATTTCTTGATTTCCTATATCCCTGTCCATTTTATAGCCTTCTCTCTCAAGAAGAATATATTTAGGTAAGTTCCCTGATTTTTTCCTTCCTAGCAAACATGTTTCTTTTTGTCTTCATGGTGTTCTCTCCATATAGCTACCCATTCTTCCTCTTCTATTTCTTCCTTCCCTTAACTCATGCTGTGTCTGTTTTCCTCCTGTCCCTTGTCTCTGTCTTCATGTGCTCATTGTCTTTTAGTCAAACAATGAAGTTCCTTCCTATAATTTTTACATTCACCTCTCACCAAAATTGTCCATATTATTCAAAAACCTAGTGAAAAATTATCGCCTATCATTTACCATGCATATATTTCTTATCTCCCATCTTTTTGCCATCTACCATTCCTTACCCAATGCATTATCTTTCACCTTTTCTCTTTATTGCTCTCTTCTGAGCATGGTTCATTATGTTAAACATTATAAATGCCACTCTTTTTTCTGTACTGGACCAACATCCATCTCATGTTCCAAGTTCTGATGTTTATCCACTTGCCTACCTTCTCATCCCCTTTGCAGATCAAGAGGGGCCTTCTCCTCTCTCATCCTAATATCCAAACTACCTGTTATTTTTCCTGCCTGATTGCATGGCTTCTCGTTATGCTTGCCTATTATATTGCTCTTATTGTTCTTATATTACTCTCTCATATTACCCTGCTCTATGCCCCCCCTTAGTTCTACCTACATATTGCATTATTTTATAAATTTATCCCCTCATTTCTTTATCTTACTGTCTTTGCTTTACTCATCACTGACCTTTCACTCACTACAGTGTCATGTTTTTATCTGTCTTCTCTGACCATTTTATGGGTACTTTTCATCTGTACTTTCTCCTCTTCTTTATATTGCATGCTTCTTTGTGTATGTCCCCTCTCTCTCTCTCTCTCTCTATATATATATATATATATATATATATATATATATATATATGGAGCCTTTCATCATACTTTACCCCCACTCATGTTCTGTTCAGTCTTATTTGGTGTCTTCCTCCCTGGGATTCATTAAACTCCATGCAGGAATAGTGCTATTTCTACACGGAGCAGATCATGCCAGTGCAGCACAGCAGTGCTGCTTGCATATTCATGAAAGCATGCTGCTGTATGTCCTGCATGTGCACAATCCGTGAATTGAGTGAAGGGTGTGTGTCTGAGCATTTCCCACGCAGTACACATGCCCTCTATACTCTAGAACTGCTGTACAGCAATTCTAAAGCAACTAACAGTGTCTGCAGACACTATCACCACAAAGCAGTGCCTGCAGGCAAAATACATCCATACCTCATAACTGTACAGATTTTCGCAGAATTTTCAGATTTTTGCCTCATAGTTTTGTTGTGTTCCTCCTAACATTTGAATTTAAGACTCCACATCATTCAGAAAATTCATGCTAATCCAAAACCTATTATTTATGTTAAACATTATAAATGCCACTCTTTTTTCTGTACTGGACCAACATCCATCTCATGTTCCAAGTTCTGATGTTTATCCACTTCCCTACCTTCTCATCCCCTTTGCAGATCAAGAGGGGCCTTCTCCTCTCTCATCCTAATATCCAAACTACTTGTTATTTTTCCTGCCTGATTGCATGGCTGAATAAATGAGACATTATCAGAGTAATAGTGATGTACAGGGTATATATATCAATAAAAGTGTCAGTACCTGTCAATAAAAGTCAAAACCCTGAAGTGGTTGTGTTTACTTTGGCATGTGATGGTGTGAATCGAAAAAGGTACAGTTTCTGCACAGCAACTATAGCTCTGAAAGCATTAAATTATCAAGGCTCAACTGACAAAGATTGTGGAATTGGAAAACAGGAAATTAACTATATGAAACGTTCCATGCACCAAGATCTGATACCTGAATAGTAATGTTGTTTAACTAGAGTTTTCTAGACTGTGCTATATCAAAGTATAAATACACAGTATAAGAACTATCTGCCATGCATGAATGTCAGAATTATGAGGTCATATTATACAACCAAGAGAGTATTAGGCAGAAAACAAACATGAGATAGCAGTTTCTCAATAGCTCATTCTGATGAAACATAAACTTTGTTGTATTTTTTGCACAAATAGGCATGTTTTGAATCCTGGGAGTGGTAGTAAGCTGTATGCATAATTTCACCCAGGAATATGTGAATATGTGTAGAAACAGTCAGGTAGTGTTAACAGAAATTTCCTCCATAGGTCTGTCATGTAAGAAAAGGTATATCTTAGCTGTAAGAAGGCTGTACTAATACACTGTGTACAACACCCACTGTCCAACCCCAAGGCTGCAAATGACAGCAAGGTAAGTACATAGACCAAGTAGTCTCCTCCAAGAAATGTCCCTCAAGTGTCACACTGTCACAGCTAGTGGTCACTGCCACCCACACCCAGGGTGACTGATAGAAATCAAGGCAGAGTATGGCAGTTGCACACAAACACACACACACACACACACACACACACACACACACACACACACACACACACACACACACACACACACACACACACACACACACACACACACACACACACAGTATGAGTGCACATATGTAACCCTGACTATGTGAATATGGGTAGAAACAGTCATGTAGTGTTAACAGAAACTTCCTCCACAGGTCTGCCAGGTAAGAAAAGGTATAAATTAGCTGTAAGAAGGCTGTAATTATACACTGTGTACAAACATACCACTGCCCAACCCAAGGCCATAGGTCAATGTAAAGTGAAGTAATACCTGGAGAGTAATGATTAGAGCAATGATCATTAAAGTTGTGAACAATTGAAGCCTATACAGTTGTTAATTAACATCTCTCTCCCCCACCCTATCTGAACCAATAATCTAAACACATAAATCGTGCAGCATCACAAGACTACAGTTAAACTATTCCAGGTGCCAGAAAGTCTGCTCTTCAAATTGTCCCTTAGAACTAGCTGGTTTCTCAGTAGTAGCACTAAAATCTGAACCCCTGTGACTAGCACTTGCTCTAGAACCTGCTGGAAAGCACTAGGAAGCCTGAAACTGATATAAGCACTCAACTCTCCTTGTCAATTAATCATAAGCACTGAACAGCCTATAATTGCAAAGTACCTTGCAAAGGTAAGGGAAAACAGCTCTTGTACTTTACAAAAAAAGCACCTAAACTGGCATGTCCAAGGGTCAGCTTCTGGTGATTTCTCTTGTCCACCTGGTGAATGTGGGCATACTGGGGCAATGCGGCAACTGCCTCATGTACACAGACAACCCTCTCCTCCTACCACCCAACACTACAACCTGTGAGAGATGCACTTACATAGCCAAACTGGAAGCAAAGCTCTCTCCGGCCAAGATTGTGCTAGACAGTCAAGAGGAGAAGGTTAACATCTGCACTACACCTCAAGCAACTCATAGCTCTTCAAAACCCACATCATCAACACCCACACATAGCAACACTAAACCCACATATGCGGAGGCCCTTAACATTAACCTGCCCAAGCAACAAGGACCTCGGAAGCTGAAACGCAAAGAAACACCAGTCACAACCAAATTGACATATATCTCACAACACCAGTGTGCCACCCAACAACAGCCCCTAAGGCAAAACAATGTACCCAACACTTTAGTCATATGTGACTCTATAGTCAGGCACACTGATGTCCCACTCACCAGGCTGAACAAGGAGAAAATTACAGTCAGCTGCCTGTTGGGTGCCAGGATCCGCCACATAATGCATGCACTCAAGTCAGTCCACAACATGTACAAATACAACTCTGTCATCATCCATGTTGGAGTGAATGACTTGAGACGTACCTCCCTGGACTACATGAAAAGAGACATGGAAGAGCTCTCGGATCATGTGACCCAGGCAGGTAAGACCCTAGCCCTGAGTAGCATCCTGCCTTCACCCAGAATGATACCACAGTATAAGGACAAAATTATTGACTTCAACAATTGGCTAAGCTTCTGGTGTCATACAAAAGGGATCCAGTATCTGTCTGCCTGGGAAGACATGTTCGACAAACCATGATGCTTTGCCAGAGATGGTCTGCACCTTTCACCCCTAGGATTCGGGTTACTGGCTAAAGCTGTTGCCACCCCTATAGTGCCTTTTTTAGGCAAGGTTCAAAGGACAAAACCACTATTGTAACAGATACAAGCATGCAAAACCTGAAGGTAATGCTATTCAATGTTTATTTTTAGTCCATAAAGCTACACTATCTAAGGCATACAACAAAAAATAACATTTAATACACAAAGGGAATATAAGAATGCTAAAACAGGCAAAAACACCAACATGGAGAATTTAAGAATCAAAAGACAGCAGTACAATTACCATTTTTCAGTAACAGAAAAAGGAGGCATTCAAAATCAAATTCCCCTTTTAAGAGTCTCAATATAAAACCAGTTTGAGAAGTAGGAAGTAGTTTAAAAGAAGTAAAGAGAGTTTTAAAAAAAATCATAGTTTGAAATATAGGTCATGAGAGGTGCAGAGCATTTAAAGTGGGAGAATGCATAGAAGTAGAGTTGGGAGACAGCTTGCAGGGGATGGTGAGTAGTTGCTAGAGGCGATCAGCTAGGGGAATTGCTAAGAGCATAGAGAGTGATTGGTTAGGGTCTGTTTGAAGTTGATTTTGCGCATTGAGTTTTTTGTTTGGCAAGAAGTTTCTGAGGAAGTTGATGGAAAACTTCTTACCAAGCTTTAAATAGTGTATAGGAGTCACCTGCTGTAAGGTTTGGATATGGTTTTTAAAGGGTGGAGCATTTGGAATGTTAAAGGGTTTTGAGGTTTTTAGTTGTTTTTATTTTTGTGAGAGCATTGAGATTTTCCGGGTGGTGAAATGGTTTATGAAGGTGGAGGTTATTTATCAGTGATGTTAGGGTTGGTAACTCCAGCCAGCCTGAAGGGCAATGGTTAGGTTAAGTGAGTTAAGTATGGAATATGTTGAGCAAATTTGGCACGGCAATGATGGGATAGGTAAGCCTATTGATGTTATGTTTATGGATGTTAGTATATTGTCAATGATGTTGGATGTAAAGTAAGAATAAGTAAGATAGAGCTAAGTTATATCTGTTTCAGGCTAGGAGTGATATGATAGGTTAGAGAACCTCATTTTCTGTTAGTTGAGAAGTTGATTTTTCCTGGAAAGAAATCATTTTTAAGTAGGTTGTAAATAGTCATTTTAAAAAAGTAAAGTTGTTTGGTCAAGAGAGGATAGGGTGCCATGGTTAGAAGAGGAGAAGTTTAACACCCTAAGAGGGGTGTGTGGTTGAACAGAGGAGAAGTTTAATTTTCTTAGGGTTTAAGAGAGTTTAGTGATTGAGAAGTTTAAGCCCATGGTGGTAAAAAAGTTTTTGAGTGAGGGAGTGGAAGAGTTGAATGGTTTGAGCAGAGCAGGAGATGGGTACGTCATCAGTTTACTTGAATGAGGGCAGTGTAAAAGGGTGTGGCTTAGATACCTGTCGTTAATAATAAAGGTGTGAAAAAGAGGACCTAAGATGGCCTAAGAGATAAACCTAAAAGGGTGAAGTGGAAAATAGGAAGTAAACCAAAGAAAAGCTTGTTTCTGGATTCTGAAAGAGAGGGAGAAAACCAAAGGAGGCAAGTTTATTGAGAGAGAGAGACTTTTAAACATGTAGGAGAAGAGTATTGTGATGGAATGTCATTAAAAGAATGAGAGAGGTCTTGTCTATGCTGATGAAAGAAGATTGTTAAAAGTGTTTATTTAGGGGAAAAGAAATGAAAGAAGCTGTTGATTGGCTATTATAGCTATGGTAGCCATGAAGCATGTAGGGAGAAGGTTCACAGGTAGGAGGGTATTTAAAATGCTGTTTGTATATGCATTTCAGTTATTTTAGCAAAGGATGATAGCAGTGTTTGAGGAAATAGCTAGAGTAATTATTTTGAATCCCTTAATAGAGAGAGGGAAGGGCGGATGGTAGAAGACTCACTCAAATGAATAGGGTTCTTTATGGTGGATATTGATTAAAATAGAGATGAGGTAGGCAATTTAATTTTATGGTTCTGTTGATTAAAGTTTGGCACCATCAGCTTATAATTTAGGAGGGTTTGAGTTTTGGAAGTAGATTTAGGTCATAGGAGCAGGGTATGGGTTTAAGTTAGAAGTGGGAGGGCAGTTTTGGCTACCTAGCATGGGTATGCTAGTTTTGTTGGTTGTTGTGTTTGAGTTTTGTTGATGTAAAGAAGTAAAGAAATGCATTAGCTGTTTGTAGAGGAGAGTTAGGCGGCGGTTTTAGTGGGTGCAGGGTTCTACTTGGTTGGATAGTAGTGAGTTGGGGTAGTTTCTGGGAATTTTGAGGTTTCTGTGGAGGATTGGTGTAGCTGGATGTAATAGATGTACCTATCTTGTATGATAGCTTTTTTAGTCAACTTAGTTTTGTTTATCTTTCTTTGATCAAAGTTTATCTTTAAGTCCATTCTTTTGTCTCCAAGCTGATTCTAACTAAGGATAAGTTGTTTGCGTTGGTTGTGTTGGCTATTCTACTAAGGAGATTTCATTCAGATTAGATGCATATTGGGGAGATGATGATTTCATTATTAAGAAAGAGGTTATTAAAGATCATTATAGTGAAGAGTATTTTTAAAGTTTTTAAAGGAGAGTTTTTAATTAAGCCCAGTTAATTAAGCTGAAGTTAGGTTAAAATGTTTGAGTTAAGCAGATATTGCTTTAGGGAGGTAGATGGTTAGATGGATAAGCTGTTGTATGATGTATTGTTAGATGAAGATTAAGGTCAGAGGGGGAGGGCAAATCTGCTGAGCTTATTTGTTGGGGGGGAGGCAGTCAGTTGTTGACATTTGTTATTGTTCCTTTTGTTATTGTTTTGTTGTGTTCATGTTTTCTTGTTTGGTTTGGTTAAACTGTGTGGTAAATAATGTAGGGTGGATTAGTTTGTTTGCACATTAATTAACTCAATACAAAGTCACCTAGTAGTATTGTTTCTTGAAATTGATTAATTGGATAGTATTATTTCTAGGTCAGAGAATATTTTCCTCTAAGTTGCCTGGGGAAGATATAAGGATATATTTGTGAGATATTTTAATGAGTTTGGAGGAGTATTTGGAAAGTTCAGTGTCAATATTAGAGTCATGTGGTGGGGTGGGGGCTGATTTACTCTTTTTGGTATCCAGTTTTTAACTTGGTACAGCTACTCCCTCCCCTTTTTACAAGACTCCCTTGTCTTAGGATGTTATAGCCAGGGGATCATTTGTGCTATCCTTTATTGTG
Organism: Protopterus annectens; assembly: GCF_019279795.1. Taxonomy (NCBI): domain Eukaryota; kingdom Metazoa; phylum Chordata; order Ceratodontiformes; family Protopteridae; genus Protopterus; species Protopterus annectens. The sequence continues at coordinate 1,808,972,172 of NC_056739.1, read as the reverse complement.
CTTCCTTTGCAAGAGAATGCCCAAGAAGAGGAAACTGTTGGACTTCTAGTAGGGCATGAAGAGCAGGAAGTTTGTTACACATGCTACGATGTTTGCAGATGATGTTGTGAGAGATTGTGGTTGTTAGAGAGTGGTGAGTTCATAGTTTTCGGCTTAGTTTGAATTATTGGGGTTGAATTGTCTGGATTGGGGTGGGGGGTGGATGTCCCCATCAATTGGATGTAAACCAAGAATAAGGTTAGCTATTGTGAGGGTTTGATTAGTGTTTGTAGTTTTGTGCAAGTGAAATGTGAGTCAAAGAATAAGTGAGACGGTGATATGAGATATGGTGATATTTAGGTTCAAGATATGGACTGTGGTGGGATGTGAGTGGTTGGATGTGGAGTGGTATGTGGGGTAGCTAGGGTATGTTTAGTGTGGAGTACAAAAGGTAGTTATGGTTGGTATGTAGGAGTAGGTAAGAGGGTAGTAGAGGAGAGAATAGAGATTAGAGTTAGTAGTAGGAAGGAAGGTGAGTGAGTGGGATTGGATAGTGTAGATTGTATGTCAGAGAGGGAGAGGGGAGGAGGAAAAGGGTGGGTGAGGGTGGGTGGGTGTGTGGAGAAGGAGAAGAATATGTTCAATAGTGACAGGGAATGGGGTGGGTTATGTTATGTGGGGATAAATGTAGAGGTCCTAGGGTGGGTTGGGGGGCAGGGAGGAGTGAGCGGGAGTGAGCCCAAGGGTGAACGGAGTGGGCAGAGCCAAAGGAAATTGAAGAGAGAGAGCAATCAGCCAGGTATAATAATAGCAACAGCAGGTAAAAAAGTAGTATAAATATTAGGAAGTATAGGGAATGTTATAAGCAGATCTATTGTAGGCGGGTTAGAAGTCTAAACCTCAAAATGCACTCTCTCGAGGCACTCCTAAAAATGGAGAACATCAATATCTGTGCAGTAACTGAGACCTGGTTCAAGGGTCCAGAGAGCACCCCTGCAATACCAGGCTACAACTCTTACCACACTTTTTGGCCACAAAACCAAGACCGAAACACTAAAGGTGGAGGAGTGTCCATATTCACCAAGGATATTCACACCTCCAAGTTAGTTACCCAACACAATGCATCTGAAAGTCTCCAGGTGCAACTAACACTAGGTAAGACTGTAATCCAAATTGTAGCTTGCTACAGATCCCCCACCATGCCACAAGATCCTCACTACACCTTTCTAAACATACTGGAGAATATTAAGATACAACCAAACACCCTAATACTGGGTGATTTCAACTACACTGCCATTAACTGAGAAAACTACTCGGGTACCAACACCTTTTCCCAATGGTTCTTGGAATTCATAAATTCCAGTGCCTTGGATCAACTAATCCATTGTCCCACCAGGGGCTCCAATATCCTAGACCTGGTCATTACCAACATGGGAGATAGATGCTCCACACCAGTGGTCACCCCCTCACTGGTCAGGTCTGACCACAAGCAAATCACCCTTGACATCCACATCCCACCCCCACCCCCCAGTAAGGAAACCTCTGTAAAAAAATTCTCCAAAGCCAACTTCATGCTACTGAAATCAGAAGTGACAAACTTCATGACACCCATGCAGACGGGATCTGAAGGTTCGACTGCTGAATCCTACACTAAGGCACTGTATGAGCACATCCACTTGTGCATGAATCATGACATCCCAAATAGAACCAAGATGCTCTCCTCTAAAAAAAGGAAGCCAATCTGATGGTCCCCTGCTATAAACAAACTATACAACAGAAGGAAGAAACTATTGCAGAAAAGAGGAAAATCCCAGGATGCAAAAAACTCCTTCGCCAGCCTCAGTAAGAGGCTGAAATCCATCATAATATCCTCAAAAGCTAGTTATGAAAATAATATTGCCAAAGATTCCAAAGACAATCACAAGGCATTCTATAGTTATGTCAAGAATATAAATGGCAATGCTCAAATCTGCTCTGAGCTACAACAGAATGGCATTAAATATACTGATCCCAAGGATATTGCCAATATCCTGGCAGATCAATTTAGTGCCAACTTCACCCCCCCCTCTCACCCCCTAAATGGCTCATCTTAATACCAAAAGATTGCCAAATTCCGGTAATCACGGCCACACAGGTAGAAACTGCACTCTCCAAAGCTAAGAACACAGCATCCATGGGACCAGATGACATCGTGGGCTGTGTACTGCATGAACTACTAAATGAACTGGGACCTCACCTAAGTGTCATGTTTAATCATAGCCTCACCTCAGTCTTCATGCTCACTGAGTGACGCACAGCTACAATTATCCCACTCCACAAGGGGGGATCCACCTTGGATCCCGGGAACTACCATCCCATCAGTCTGACAAACCTGATCTGCAAGGGCATGGAATGCATTATCATGGAACTTATAAACAAAGACATTGGAAATCTTCAAACACTGGACCCCACCCAGTTTGGGTTTGTGAAAGGCCAATCTTGTCTCCTGAACCTGATTGATTTCTTTGAATCAGTCTTCAGAGATGTGGAAGAGGGTAAGGCAGCCCACACGGCCTATCTGGACCTCACCAAGGCTTTCAACACCATCCCCAACTCTGGAATCATAGATAAACTTACTAAACTGGGCATAAATCCCTATGTCACTTGATGGGTTGCCAACTGGCTTACTGACAGAACCCAGAATGTAAAAGTAGCCAACTCCAAATCCAGATCCAGACAAATGACAAGTGGAGTACCTCAGGGTTCAGTCCTGAGACCACTCTTGTTTGGCATCTACTTCTTTGAAGTACATGCCAACACTAAGGGACTCTGACTAACAAAGTTCGCAGATGACTGCAAACTGGGAGCCATTATCGAATCCCCAAATGATGTGGATATTCTACAAAAGGGCCTTACAGAAACAGATGTCTGGTACCAAAGCCATGTGCTCAAGCTTAATGCCAAGAAATGTATAGTTATCCCCTCTGGAAAAAAAAACATGTACCCATGAATTACCACATAGGTGGCAGGGCACTAAACATCGAAAGTGTGATGAGAGACTTAGGGACACAGGTGGAAAGTGGTCTCACCTTCGATAACCATATCACCACAACAGTCAGGAAATCCTTCTATGTGGCACACCTCATCACTAAGGGCTTTTCATCCAGAAAAAAGGAGGTCATTGTCCCACTGTACTCATCCCTCCTTAGACCCATTATAGAGTATAACACCCCATTTGGTATGTACCTCACAAGATATCTGCAACAGCTGGAAAGGCCGCAGAAATACCTCACTAAAAGAATCACAGGCCTAAAGCAGATGCCATATGCTGACTGTCTAAAAAAACTCCAGCTATACTCTGTGGCATATCATCTACTCAGAGGTGATCTCTGCTTAACATACAAGGCCATGTCAAACCCTGAGCTGTTGGACATGCTCCACTTAAAGAAATCCCAGTCCCTCAGAGCCACACGCTCCAGGGATCAAAACCTTGTCATCACAATGAACAAAACATACTGGAGGGATAGGTTCCTGACCCAGAGACTCCCCATACTCTGCCCATACATGTCAAGCAGAGTGCCTCCTTGTCCTTCTTCAAAAGGAACATTGATGATTGGATGGGAGATAGGAAATTCACTCCAGGGATCATGTCAGTCACCCTGCTATACAGGGGTCCAGGGAAGTAAATATTGTGGGAAGAAATGTCCAGGGAATTGTTATGGCTAGACTTGTATAGACCCTAGGGCCGATAGCCTAGTACCAACCTATGAACCTATGAACCTATGAACCTATAATGGGTATGTTTTTCACCAAACCTACTGTTGGGACACGTGTCCTATCATTCTACAAATATTTAAATATTTCACTATTAATGTTTCCTGTTCAGATATTATCATTGGTGGCCTGTTGCTATCAGTGTAACCTGTATGGTGTTATAATGCCCACTGTGGTTCCATATATGCATGTGTTCTGTTTGCTATACAACTGTTCCAAATCTGTTGTTTTGGATTAATGGGAATACCTATTCATGCTGTTATAACTAATCCTGGAATTTTTTTTCATGACTAACCAACATATGTTATAAAACTGCAACACCATAGCACATCTGGGAAGGCCAATCCTAGCAGATCTGTCTGTTCTGCCTCAAGTGGCCATGGCACTGGGACCCAGCACATCTGGGACCCAACCCAGGACTTCCTTGTCCACTGGTCCTGCACCACCTTCGGGTGGAATCCCATCAGGGGATGGGGCCTGTCCCCCCTGGAAACGGGTGCAGACAGGACACTGTCACCTGTCATCAGGTCCAGGATTGGTGCATAGCGAGCTTTGAAATGAGTTTGCAGATCTGCTACACCAGCTTGAAGGCTGCTGGTGCATCTTTAGGGTCAGCCTGCCCCTCCTGCTCAGCCCCCAGCACACACACCTTTGGGCCCATGAAGGTGCAGTGATGACTGCCCATGGGTGGGACCTCAGTCTCACTGTATCCATTTGTGAGCTCGTGGGCATCTGATTGACAACCACCCTCCCCGTCCAAGGTGTTTACCCCCCACATGTGTAGTGCCACCCCTGTCTGCTGTCTTGTCTGTCTTGTCTGTCTTCCTACCCAGCCTATCACCCCAAATATACCTATTATCCTTCCCCAACATCCTACTCTCAGCTTATAGAAAAAAAAAAAGGCAATCTGTTCCCACAAAAATGTCGCCCCATACATAGCTGTCCATTTCACACACGTGTCCAATGGACACATGTAATCTTGTCTAATTGGCTTAATAACACATTACTGTTGTCCTAACCCCTCCCTAAGGAGTTTGAGTGTCCAAATTCACCTCCAAATTCTGTACAAATCCACAGCTGTTGCTGTATCAAAAATGGACAGCTTTGGACCTTCCCTACACCAGCCCTGCACATCCCTAGCTATCTATCACATTGTTTTTCCCTCTGCATGCCCCCTATTTCACCACTTTCCTATCACACATTTTTTCTTTTCTTTTAAAGAAATTATCATGGGGGTAAGTGGAAGTAAGCTGCAGTAAGCAGCAGTGAGCGAGTTTGCATGATGCTAAGCAATGCCTAAACAGATTAAACAGTTTCCCAATTTAACCATGTGCTGGCATCGCTTACCATAGCTCAAACCCATGCAAACCCACTTACAACTGCTTATAACTGCCTTAATTACCCTGTCTCCTTCAGCTACTGTCCTGCCCAGCAACAAAATAATTAGCCCTGCCAAGTCTTGGACCCAGGACCCTGTAAACTATACTCAGAGAAATTTACCACTACACCATCTGAAATATAATGATGAATGCTGTTTTTTCAAATATATCATTCAGTACAGGTATAGAATAGTAGGGAAAACACTGTGGAATCAGTCATGTTTAGTATATATAAATATACACATATAGATGTGTATGGTGATAGATAAATATTAAAAAGTATATACATCAGATATATGGAGCTATACGTATAAAACAAATATGTATAGAATATATACATATGTTGTTATATAAACATATATATATATATATATATATATATATATATATATATATATATATATATATATATATATATATATATATATATATATATATATCTAAAAATATGTATATATATATATATATATATATATATATATATATATATATATATATATATATGCCCAATAACATGTAGTGGAGTCATACCCAGCACCATACTTGTACATCTCTTAGTGCAATAATTCTGGAGAAAGGCTGTCAAAATGGGGGGACAATGGTCCAAGAACAGGGACATAATGTATGTACTGCTGTTATATAAATGTAGAATGTTCCTACAGTAACAGAGTTCGTGTCAGCATACATGTCCAGAAGGATGTGAGTTCTGAAACTGAAATGTATGTCATTATTTACAAATAGAAATCCTTACATCATCACAGTGATTTACCACAGAAATGAAAATAATGATTCTGTGGAACAGAATATACATATGAGCAATAATTCTGGACAGTCTGAAACAATCTGGTCAGACGAGAGGTATGCTCAGAACCCCTTAGTGCAACAAATCTGGACCAAGCCTGACCAGGGGAGGGGGTAAAGCCATGAAACTGGGAACAGATCCCAAATACTGTAGTAGATAAGGTGATACATTTGATGCAGTATAATTCTCCTGTCTGTTGTACCATATATTGACTGGATTAGCCCAAGTCCAAAACCAAATGACTCACTACTACTTATTGACATACATCTTCACATTATCCCACTGATGTGTCAGATATACACAACATGTATGCAGGCCAGGCAACAGTATATCTGATAAATATTAGGACATAACACAGTAGGGAAACTACACTGAGCTGCTAGGCATGTCACCAAGTATTGTCTAAACTACAGGCAGACTGACACAACACAAACCCAGTTTTGCTATGGGAGAATACACATGTAATTGCAAATATATCAAGCACTACAGGGATGTAACAGCACTGACCAACAGACACCAACATGAAAGTGCATACCCAGAACCAATCTCAGCACATTCAAAGTGACATACTGGTAAGCCACAGGAGCAGTAGGGTATATGGACAGTGTGAACAAAATTATCAGCATGTTTGCCACTCACCCACTACCCTTATAGTTACTGGCCCAATTAACAGTGTAGTCTGACGCCTGACTGTGATATGGGACATGTCTCAGTCTGCCCCTACAAAGATATACAGCTGATAGGGCACCAGAAGCTAGAGCAGCATGTAAAGTTAGATAGAAAAGGACCCTAAACATTTACATCTAGCCCCCCACACAGACCAAATAACACATGCACAATACAATGCTACTCAATCCTGACAGTCTGTCAACAATCGCCAGAAATACACATTCCTTCTACTGTATAGAGTCCCACAAAACGTCCAGGCTCCATCCTCACATATAACATGTCTGGCAGTCTGATACATCATTGGGATGCTATCTGGAATGAAGTCACTATATAATGATATACTACACCTATACACCTCTTACAGCATGACATCCGGACAAAGCCTGACATATCTGGGGTAGAGGCCCAAACACAGGGTCATTATTGACATATTGCTGTCATAAACTGAGAAAGTTGCTGGTGTAACAGGGTTGTTGTAACATATCTGTTCTGAGGGATATAAAGTCAGAAATACACATGGATGTTATCATTTACTGACTGCAATCCTCGGAGTATGCTTCTGATTTTCCAAGGCCAAAAAATGTGTAACACACAAAATATAAGAGTGAGTCTAAACTCTGGCCAGTCTGCGGATAGCCCTACATTTGGAAGTTATGTCAACCACATAACACTATCAGACTTAAATTCATGTAGAGCAGCCATATCCACACAAACCCTGTCAAACTAGCATTAGTTTAACTGTATAACAGCAATACTTACATTCTGTCCTATGTCAAGAACATTCTCCCTCAGTTTGTTGGGCTGTCTCTACAGTGTTTGTTGTAAGAGGTATTTCCAACTACACTCTGTGATGCTGTTTGTCACACACATGTCCATGAAGTACTCCTCCCAGGCAAGGAAACGGGGCAACACCCACATGAAGTACTCAGTTATAGGAGTGTGTTTCCATGCTATTGGGTATGGGAATGATACCACAGCTGTTCCACATGCAATTAGCAAGTGGGGGACTCAAATGGTGCAGAGGCCATCAGTTGCTCATGAGCATTACCTACTAAAGGCAAGATACAAACCAGATGTCTATCCTACATCTGTCTCAAAGAGAGAGAGACAGACAGACACACACACACACACACACACACACACACACACACACACACACACACACACACACACACACACACACACACACACACACACACAGAAACAAACAATCAAACAGACAGACACACACACTGAGACTGATGGAGTATACCAACTGAACTGAAAACAAATAAACACAGCTATGTCAAACAATCAAGCCTGTAATGGAATGTAATAGGGAGCATGTAAATGTGGAAAATAGGAAGTTCAAACAATATTATGTCTCAACAACACATGCTATACTGATATATTGCTGAGCAGAACCTATGGCCATAGAAGCATTGTCTGTCTGCAGTGACACAGAACACAGCTCAGGGCCCTGAGTCACGCCAGGAAAGGATGGCTCACATATGAAAGTGGAGTGTGTGTTGCACAATACTGACTGAGACACTGCTAGGCCACACCCAGTGTAAATCATAACATCATACCATCAATAACTCTGCTATGTTCAGCTCTGACTTGTGCCTCTTTTTTTAATGCCAATGTCTCCAACCCATATAATATAGCTGGTCTCACTACCCTCTTGTAGACCTTCCCTATCACTCTTAATGGTACTTGTCTGTCACAAATCAAACATGACACCCTTCCCCACCACCCAGATCCTGCCCGTACTCACGTGGTCACCTCTCCCCCACACTCGCCATTACTCTGAACTGTTGTACCCAAGTATTTACACCTATCCACCTTAGTAAACTGTACCCCCTGCATCCTCACCATTCCTCTGCCCCCCCTCCCGTTCACACACATATATTCCATCTTTATACTGCTGACCATTATTTCTCCCTCTAGACCATGCCTCCACCTGTCCAGGGTCTCCTTAACCTGTCCCCTACTCTCACTACAGATCACAATGTCATCTGCAAACAGCACAGTCTAGGGGGACTCCTGTCTCATCATGTCTGTCAACCTGTCCATCGCCACTGCAAATAAGAAAGGGTTCATAGCTGATCCCTGATGTACTCCCACCTCCACCTTAAACACACCTGTTACTCCAAATGCAGAACTCAGTTCTGTCACACTAGCCTTGTACATATCCTGTAGCATTCTTATGGATTCCTCCACCACTCCTGACAACCTCATTAAAAAACCACAACTCCTCTCTGGGCATCCTGTCAAATGCTCCCTGTAAGTCCACAAAGACACAACGCATCTATGTCCAACCTTCTCTGTATGTCCCCATCAACACTCAGAGCAAACATTGCATCTGTACTGCTCTATCCTAGCATGAAACCATGCTCCTGATCAGTAATCCTCACTTCCCTTCTTAGCCTAGTTTCCACCACCCTTTACCATTACTTCATGCTGTGACTGATCAGTGTTATCCCTCTGTAGTTACTAGATTTCTGCACACCACCCTTATTCTCATAATCAGTACCCAAACACATTTCATCCACTCCTCATGCATCCTCTTACTTTCCTAGATTACAATAAACAATCTGGTTAAAAAGACCACTACCATTTGTCCTAAACACATCCAAGCTTCCACAGGTATGTCATCCGGACCAATAGCCTTTCCATTCTTAAACCTCTTCATAGCTATCCTTACTTCCCCCTTGATAATCTGTTGCACATCCTGATTCACCATACCCACATCATCCAACCTTCTCACTCTCTCATTCTCTTCATTCAACAGCCCATCAAAGTACTGTTTCCACCTGCCTGACACACTCTCCTCGCTAGTGAGTGCAGTTCCACCATTATCCATTCTCGCCTTATCTGCTGCACATTTTTCCTAGCTACATGCCTCTGTCAAGCCAATTGGTACAGGTCCTATTTTCCATCCTTGGTGACCAACCTTACATACAACACTTCAGATGCCACATCCTCAGCCTTTGCCACCACTATCTTTGCCATGCACCCCACCTCCTATACACCTGTCTACTTTCTGCATCTGTCTGACAATCCCACTTCTCCTTGGCCAACCTCTTTCTCTGTATACTCCCCTTTACTTCCTCATGCCACCACAAGGTCTCCTTGACCTCCTTCCTCTGTGCAGATGTCACACCAAGCCCCATTTTCATCATCTTCCTTACTAGCTCAGATGTAGTTACCCAGATATTTGCTAACTCTTCACTGCCACCCACTGCTTCTTCCCTGAACTCAACCTCACAATCACCCTTTCTCAGTAGCCACCATTTGATTCATGGTGCCACCCTCACACTCCTTCCCCTCTTTGTGATCACCAATGTCGTCCCACAGATCAACCTTTCATGCTGCCTAACTACACTTTCCCATGTCACCACTTTACAGTCACCAATCCCTTTCAAACAGGCCCAGCTGCATAGGAGATAACCCACATGTGTGCATCTTCTTCCACTCTTGTATGTCACTCTATGTCCCTTGGTCTTGTAATACTATGTATTCACCACACCCATGCCCAACCTCTATTGCAAACTCCACCACCATTTCACCTTCTGCATTCCTTTGCTTAACACCATACCTACACATCACTTCTGCATCCTGTCTGTCCCCTTCACCAACATGCCCATTGAAATCTGCTCCAATCACCACTCACTCACACTTGGGCACACGCATCACTACTTCATCCAACCACACCGAAGTACATCTGTCTCATCCATCACACGTGCAATTAGTGGAGCATATGCACTAACAACTGTCAACATGTCCCACTTCCACCTTAAACACACCTGTTACTCCAAATGCAGAACTCAGTTCTGTCACACTAGCCTTGTACATATCCTGTAGCATTCTTATGGATTCCTCCACCACTCCTGACAACCTCATTAAAAAACCACAACTCCTCTCTGGGCATCCTGTCAAATGCTCTCTGTAAGTCCACAAAGACACAACGCATCTATGTCCAACCTTCTCTGTATGTCCCCATCAACACTCTCAGAGCAAACATTGCATCTGTACTGCTCTATCCTGGCATGAAACCATGCTCCTGATCAGTAATCCTCACTTCCCTTCTTAGCCTAGTTTCCACCACCCTTTACCATTACCCCATGCTGTGACTGATCAGTGTTATCCCTCTGTAGTTACTAGATTTCTGCACACCACCCTTATTCTCATAATCAGTACCCAAACACATTTCATCCACTCCTCATGCATCCTCTTACTTTCCTAGATTACAGTAAACAATCTGGTTAAAAAGACCACTACCATTTGAACTAAACACATCCAAGCTTCCACAGGTATGTCATCTGGACCAATAGCCTTTCCATTCTTAAACCTCTTCATAGCTATCCTTACTTCCCCCTTGATAATCTGTTGCACATCCTGATTCACCATACCCACATCATCCAACCTTCTCATTCTCTCATTCTCTTCATTCAACAGCCCATCAAAGTACTGTTTCCACCTGCCTGACACACTCTCCTCGCTAGTGAGTGCAGTTCCACCATTATCCATTCTCGCCTTATCTGCTGCACATTTTTCCTAGCTACATGCCTCTGTCAAGCCAATTGGTACAGGTCCTATTTTCCATCCTTGGTGACCAACCTTACATACAACCCTTCAGATGCCCCATCCTCAGCCTTTTCCACCACTATCTTTGCCATGCACCCCACCTCCTATACATCTGTCTACTTTCTGCATCTGTCTGACAATCCCACTTCTCCTTGGCCAACCTCTTTCTCTGTATACTCCCCTTTACTTCCTCATGCCACCACAAGGTCTCCTTGTCCTCCTTCCTCTGTGCAGATGTCACACCAAGCCCCATTCTCATCATCTTCCTTACTAGCTCAGATGTAGTTACCCAGATATTTGCTAACTCTTCACTGCCACCCACTGCTTCTTCCCTGAACTCAACCTCACAATCACCCTTTCTCAGTAGCCACCATTTGATTCATGGTGCCACCCTCACACTCCTTCCCCTCTTTGTGATCACCAATGTCGTCCCACAGATCAACCTTTCATGCTGCCTAACTACACTTTCCCATGTCACCACTTTACAGTCACCAATCCCTTTCAAACAGGCCCAGCTGCATTGGAGATAACCCACATGTGTGCATCTTCCTCCACTCTTGTATGTCACTCTATGTCCCTTGGTCTTGTAATACTATGTATTCACCACACCCATGCCCAACCTCTATTGCAAACTCCACCACCATTTCACCTTCTGCATTCCTTTGCTTAACACCATACCTACACATCACTTCTGCATCCTGTCTGTCCCCTTCACCAACATGCCCATTGAAATCTGCTCCAATCACCACTCACTCACACTTGGGCACATGCATCACTACTTCATCCAACCACACCGAAGTACATCTGTCTCATCCATCACACGTGCAATTAGTGGAGCATATGCACTAACAACTGTCAACATTGCACCATCAATTCCCAGCCTCCTGAACATCACTCTACCTGACATTCTTATCACCTCCACAAACACTCTTGGCATAATGTTCTTTCAGGTTAACCCCTACACCATTTCCCCTCCCATACACACCATGATAGAACTATTTGTACCTGACTCCAATGCACACAGCTGTACACCCCTTCCATCTGGTCTCTGGCAAACACAATATATCCACCTTTCCTCTGTCCAGAATATCAGCTAACTCTGTTCCCATACCAGTCATACTCATATTAACAGTTCCTACCCTCTCTACCACACACCTAACCTTTCTCCTCTCTGCCTGTCATATGACCATCAGACATCCTCCAGGGTATGTCTGTGAATGCAAATGCTACTTCACTATCAAATGACATATGTGTGTTGCAGCAATATGAAGAAAGTATCACTAATTGCAGCCCATAGCCCACCATGTACGTGAGTTGTCCTACTGATGTCCTGCCCTAACCGACTGACATGACTGACTGAGCAGCAAGACTGTCATTACAGTGTGCCATACTGACATAGAACAGAAATGTATAGCAGGTATTACCTGTGCATATGTATACATGGGTAGGTGTACCTGGCTGCCTCAGAACAACTGACATGGGATGCAAAATGTCAGGTGAATAAGCTGTACATGTTGCACATGTGTGTAACCTTGGTTTCTGTGCATCCAGCAGAGTTACACCTCTACAGCTACTGGTGGTGTCATTGCCCTTACACAGACATGGGTAGTATAATAAGCATGAGTATCATGTAGAAATTGTAGAGGTGGCTATCTGTCTTCTGACCCTGTGTCCATGCCTACTACAAACAAATATATGACCACCCACATAGCTGTATGGCCTCAGCAAAACCTTACTTGTAAAACCTGTCTCCACCAAAGTAGAGAAAACCCCTTTGCTGGACAGCAGCAATGTACAAAGTACATAAAGTGATGCTATATTGGTTGTACCAGGCAAAGTAGGAGCAGGCACCAACTGGGCAGCATGTCAACCTTTGTTTGAATGAGCATTTTAGGTCACAGGTACATTACTGTAAGGCTAACTATGAGTACAAATCGGACACATCCACTAAGGGCAATCACAAGGCCATCATCACATATGTCTGCAGTCTCAGAGGCACCAACCCAACTCACCTTGTAATGGTGGTCAATCACAGAGCATACACACACACCATAGCTACAGCCAACCTGCTGCAGACAGGTTTAGGGCAAACATCACCACCCTGGATTACCATCAGTATAGTGGCTAGGCTTACGTAGGCCCTTGGGCCTATAGCCTAGCACCTACATATGAACCTATGAACCTATATGTGGATATGCACAGTACATGCACCCCTCCCCTCATCATCATTGATCAGGTGCAAACTGCCTAATCAAAGTTGACAAAAGCAAGTCCCTTGGTGCCTGATAACATTCCTGTCTGCATCCTACATGAACCCAGGTATATGCTTCCAGCTCCATTACATATTGTATGCAAGCAAAACCTGAGCACCATTGACATCCCATCTGCAAGGAGCATGGCCACTTTCATCCCGCTACACAAACATGGATGATGAATAGTGGTTTATGCAATGTACTGGCCCTCATTGGGGAGAACATGACACATCAGGACCAGGAGTACAGTGCATGTTCATACAGTGCTACCAAGTACAGGGGTATGATGCGTTTGTAAGTGGTGGCTAATGATAGTCCATATGCATGTCCTGTCTGTAAAAAACTCCGGACAATGTCTGAGGTCTTGTGATGTATTTCCCTGTGTATGTCCTCCAGGTGGCATGCAGTAGAAAACACCTTACACCGATGCAGAGACAGAAGCCATCATAGAAGCTGTAATCTTAAACTATGCCAACCTTTCTGGCCATAGCCGGCAAAATCTGCAGGACCAGACTGCCCTGTCAGATGAGATCATCCACAGAGTGAACGTGTTGGGCCACCATGGATGCACATGCGATCAGGTCAGGCATAGAGCAACTGACCTGATGCATCATGCCCGGTAAAGGGCTGCTGCTGTAATGAGGGACTGTACTGGTACCGGTGGGGGGCCAGCCGCACAGGCCCCACTTATGGTGACAGAGGAGCTCCTTGCCAACCCTGGGATAGCCCGCACACAAACTCAAACACAGGAAACAGCAGTTGTGTAGGTGGATGGCACCCAGGCAACAGGTGAGGACCATTCAGGTAAAGCCAAAGTGCACATCACTGTAATGAGGTAGCATTTAAACTGTCTTCTACAGAGTCTACAGATGCATATGTCAGTGCAAAATGGATTAGTGGGTGGGGTGTAGTAATGCACACAAGTGCACATCTATGGTGAAGGACAGCAAATTGTATAATATCATAGTGTGTACTGTACCTGTGCAGAAACATAGCATTCATCTTGTAACAATGCCTAATGTGAATTTGCTGACAATACCTCTCCCTCACAACTACATAGGTCCCTCTGGTCTGCACATGGGACAGCAGCTTGAACTCAGTAAGTATGGGGTTTCCCTGTTGTGGCTCACCAGTACCTCAGGCATGCTAAAGTTAATGCATGTGTCCAAGCACACAACTGTTACACTCAGCCATTTGACAATATCTGTATGTTCATCTGTGGTGGTATTTACTGCATTGCATCATGGTGGTCATGAAAGAGGCCTATTTGCAGGAGATGTCACATATCTGTAGCATACCTCACAACCTGTCTTTGCAGGACACCTGGACAAAGACTGGCAAAATAGGGGAACAATGGCCCACAACTGGGGTCATATTGTAGAAATTGGTGGTACACAGTGCATATAAATGGTGTACACACCTGTTAGAATGCCAGGTATTTGTGATATACAAAAATGAGAGCACAACAGACAAGTTCAGAATACTGCCAACCTTTCATGTGACCTATAACCTGTACAATTCAATTGTAAAGCAAACAAATATGTTAGGGGAATAATAATGACACATAACAATAGTACAATAACCCAGATGTATATGTGTGCACAGGCTGAAGCTTGTACTGTGCTGAGGCAGCTTTCAATATAACTACAGCAGTACATCTTATTTGGTACACAACAGCCATCAATTACAGAGACTCTTTGATTAACAGCAACTAAAGGTCAGCTGTCCTACCAGGATTACCCTAACATATACCCAGTTGCCTGCTACAGCAACAGCCATGGTTCACATAGAACTGACGGAACTGATAAGGGACCACATGTTTGAGATGTATCAGCCTGGAGAAGGGTACCCAAACATTTCCACAGCATTGCACATACCATGGGACACAGTGCAGACAGTCATCAAAAGGTGGTGAAAATATGGGGCTACAGTGACACTGCGAAGGAGTGGACATCCCACCAAAGTCTATGAGAATACAAGACCAAAACTGGCCAGGGAGGGTCCCAGGAGCTCTACAGCAACAGTGAAGGAGCAGCAGGAATCTCCAGCTAGTACTGGGTGTGTACTACATGCCACAACATTCCATGGTCTCCATATGTCCTGCTGTAGGGTAGGGTTGAAAGATGGTAGAAGTTCCTCACACCAAACAATATCCAGGCCTGGTAAAAGTCTGAAAACAATACATCAGGTCTCCAAAAAGCAAGTGAGAAAATGTGTTATGGTAATATGGGACCACGGTTGTACTCATTGGCATCAATTCTGACAGGTGTGTGTTGGCACAATATCACCACTGCACATCACCACAACAACAACACCCTCTCGATGAAGCATGGGGATGGCAGTTTCCTGCTATGGGGTTGCTGTTCACAAGCTGGAACTGGGGCTGTAGCCATGTTAGAGGGGATTATGAACAGCTCCAAACACTGGGCGCTTGTTGCTCCAAAACATTCTGGTGAAAACCACATAGCTGTGGAGGGTGAGGAATTCCACCTTTTCACACAACAATGGCCCAAACCATATATCCATATCAACATAAGGATGGCTTCACCAGAACACATGCAAAGTTCTGCACTGGTTGAGTCAGAGCCCACACCTACATCCAATAGGATATATGCAGGATGACCTGAAGAGGGTGGTGCACAGGGGATGCCCTTGCAATCTGACATAGTTGGAAGTGTTTTGCAAGGGAGAGTGTGCAAACATTGGCAAGTCAAGATGTGCCATGCTGACAGACACCTTCCCAAGGGGACTGCATGCTGTGATTAAATAAGAAGTTGCTTTAACAGAGTATTACTTTAAGGGTGTGCACACTCATGCAACCAGCCTATTGTACCTATTTCAGTTACCAGATGTTACCTGTAATTGATGTGTATGTTCTCCATTTGGATTGCACAGGTCATATATCATATGAAATTATGGCAATGTTATGACCTAATTTCTGAGGTCCCGTGTGATATATCACAAAAACCTGGCATGTTAACAGGTGTGTGTACCCTTACTATATCCACTGTAAGCTTGGGAAGTTGTTTGAGTAACCGGCTTTGTTGTAAAATATTTGTACTGCAGGTTATGCAGTCTGCACCTCCAATTAGGACATTACTTAGTGGCACCAATCCACAGGCCAACACAGTAATGAATCAGACAAACACAGGAGTTATGAGGATCAGACCAAACATATGAGCCACACATGTAGACATTCAGCAAAACCCTGTACAGTTGGGGGGTATGTGAACAGCAATAATTTACATGTATGCTAGGTGAAGGGCCATCACCTACTAACACCACTCATGTATCCCAGAGATGTATATTAGTAGTAACGGTAATTGGAAAGGGCTGCACTGTATGATGCTGAGGGCCCATCCAGAGTGTGTATGTTATTGTCTGACTGTGTGTCATGAATGCCCCCGTCAGCTAATGTGAGGTCTGTGTAATGCCTTTGAGGGACCTCACCTGTCTGTGTGTGTGTGTGTGTGTGTGTGTGTGTGTGTGTGTGTGTGTGTGTCTGTGTGTGTGTGTGTGTGTGTGTGTGTGTGTGTGTGTGTGTCTGTGTGTGTGTGTGTGTGTGTGTGTGTGTGTGTGTGTGTGTGTGTGTCTGTGTGTGTGTGTGTGTACCAGCAAACTTTATAGTGCCAGTAGTGATTTGCATATACTGTTTTTCCCTCGCAAGTGGACATGGTGGCTACAGTCCCTCCCGCTCTGATACTGATGTCAGTATCTCTGCAGAATATGTCCATGATGATACTCATATTGAGACACAGATGTGGTTGTTAGGGGATGATACTGTGCCATTAGCTGGCATCCTACTTTTGTCAACCCCATCCCCCCACACAGCCACAATGCCCACACATACCCCATCACCAGTGGCCACAGATAATGGACAGTTGGTGGGTGGTGGCATGGAACAGACTACTGCGGTGACCATGGCAAGTGAGGGTTCAGGCACTAGCCATAGCCAGAGTGCTGGTGAGGTCCCACACAGGCAGATGGGCAGGGGTGCTCGGCAGAGGATTGCAGCCTGTCATTTCCCTGTTGCAAGAGCCATGGCAGCAGTCACTAGATGCATGTTTCAGACTGTCATGGAGGCACAGGCACATAATGAACATAATACCAGACATAAATGCAGGGTCATGGATGAGCACATCCCTGGTGTCTGTGGCAATATAAACACACTGCAGCCATCTGTGAGTGTAATGGGGTCATGGATAAGATGGTTGGGGGAGACCTTGGCATTCCATGACCATGGAATATCTGTGCCTCAGAGTTTGGCAGAGTCTGGCCAGCAGCCATATGGCTGTAGGGCAACACCACAATAAGCACTACTGAAGGGGGTGTGCTGTCCACACCACAACACAGCATGCCATGAGCACATGATCCTGGCTGGTCCCAACAGGGACACAGATCCAGCAGGCAGCAGTCACCAGCGTAGAGTAGTACTGCATCTGGACTCGGCCATGGTGGTGCCGGTGATACCCTCAGCAGGCCCAGTTCCCATGTCTGTGGCCAGAGATGGTGAACTGTACACCCTGCCATGTATGGCCCACAGCTGTCCAAAATACCCTGTGTAGGGTGCCCACATGGCGTTACTGTGTGCCTACAAACACACACACATCACCATCAGAAAAGTCACCTCCACACACACACGCACGCACACACACACACACACACACACACACACACACACACACACACACACACACACACACACACACACACACACACACACACACACACACACACACACACACACACACACACACACACACGCACACACACACACACACACACACACATGATGTCAACTGTGTGGCTCAGCCTAGGCTTCTGGCAAACCCACACAATACCCTGTGCATATGATGATACCTGTGCCACATCCATGCCATCCATACCATCGATGCAGGGACAGGCTTATATGGGTCTGATGCACAGGGTGACTTTAGTACAGTGTAGCAATTTAATGCTGTGTAAGGTGCTGTAATCTGGCATTTGCAATGGGTACACATCAGAGTGTGTGTGTACCTTTTCAGCCATGATGCATTATTGGTGTTAGTAACACTAAGCGAATGTGTTCTCACATGCTCTACTCTGTTTGTATTCCAGGTGTCTGTGTGTTAGCAGGATGTGGCCCTGCAGACATCACCAACAAGGGGCATGGCAGTGTAGTAACACATCGACCACATCATTGTCAGGGTACAGCTGTAGCTGCACACATTTCCTAGGTCTGTAATAGTTATTTCATGTGCCTCACAGATTATAGGGCTATGGGGTTGTATATCAGTCTATGGTGGTTGACATCAGCTCTAGTATATTGGACAATGGTAAGTGTGGTGAGTGGAACACACCTCAGATTGATAATGCCCTCAACCCCACAGGATATTGTGCTGAACAAACACACAGAGAATACTGTTCACACACACACACACACACACACACACACACACACACACACACACACACACACACACACACACACACACATGCACGCACAGGATCACAGTTGCCAATGTTCTGTTTGGAACCCCTACCCATCAAGTTGTGGTACCACATTATTAAGTGGTTATTTCAGGTGGCACAGGACTGCTAGTGTGATGAGTGTTACAAGGTACATGTAAGGTGAATGAAATCACATGCCCTTGTGGGGTATGGCAATGGTGGCTATACTGGGTGGGTGAGTACTCATAATAGTGTCACATACAAGTCTACACACTCACAACCACTGCTATACACACCAATGTGCACACACACACACACACACACACACACACACACACACACACACACACACACACACACACACACACACACACACACACACAGACACTTGCCAGTACTGACAGCAGACCAATCTATTTTATTTGTACCATACTATTCCATACTGTTGCATAGGGCTTATAGGGCTGAAGAGTGTCTACAGATGCCACTACAGTTGATGTGAACAGCAGAACTCATACAGTAGACTTTGGAATGTGTACTGTGTGTACCATGGCATAAAATATGAATCAATGGCCATCCAGTGGATGTAATTCGCACACAAACATGCACACAATACTCTTCTCTCACACACACATTTGCCAGGACTGGGGGTAGAACCCCTATCTATCTATTTATTGTTACTACATTGTTACACATTTATCACATGTGCCACAGAGGTTATGGAGTGCCACTTGTCCAAAGGTACTTCTAAGGCGAGGGACATCACCAGGCCTTGCAAATTATGACAATGGGTGATGTACTGGGTGAGAGATGCTAGAAAATACTGTAACCTACACATATACACACTTACACACAATAATACACACACACACACACACACACACACACACACACACACACACACACACACACACACACACACACACACACACACACACACACACACACACATTTTCCAAGACTCATGTTAGAACCCTTAGCTATTTAGTTATTGGTGTTATGGTATTATGCAGTTACCACACACACCCCAGAGATTATAGGTTGTGGAGTGTCCCAAGGTACCTATATAGAGAATAAAATTGACAGCACTTGTAAGGTGTGGCAATGGTAGTTGCACTGAGTGAGACGGGCCACCAACTACTTTCACCCACATGTTTACACACTCACAAACACGTTCAGACACACTAATGCACACAGACACATTTGACAGTACATGGTTCAGAGTCATAGGTGTCTACATGGCAAATGGCCACAGAGGCTTTACAAGGCTATCCCATGGAAATACACTGGCATTATGCCACCTGACGATACTCGCCAGTGTGTTTACTGAATATAGCCACTGGAGTGATCCCCAGGGTGGGTATTCTATTCCTCATCAACTCCTTCTGATTTCTTTGAAAAAGTGCCAGTGATGTGCTCGGCCTGACATGTATGTGGCATCTATTCCATGGCATGGCCAGTCTCTGGGATGTGAGCCTGTCCCTCCAGGATGCCCTGTTGATTATGAAGATGGGGTTGAGGTATCTGGGGCATGTTGTGTGGACAGATTGGTGTCCTCGGATGTAGCATTCCTGACAGGGTTGGGTCAGGCATGGCTGTGTATGTCAGGTAGAAAACTCATCTAAGTAGCCAATATGAGACAAAGATTCATTGCAGTTGTTTGAGTCTGTCCGTATGGGGCAAGTGTGTATTACCTAAGATCCTCTTTGAGAGGTGCATTTGCAGCCTCTCCTGTTGTTGCTGGTGTCCAGTGGGGTAGATGGCAAATGGGCCATAGTACACACTGATTGTCCTACTGAGGGGTGTGTACAGGGAAACACTGTCCTTTTACTTCCTGGATTCAACACCGAGAAGTGACACATAGAAGGATGTTCAGAAGACAGTGGCACTCTGGTGGTTACCATACAGCTCATTGTCAACCTGTGTTCCCAGTTCTGTTATATCAACATTAGTGTTCAGTGGACTACCATCAATGTATTACTTTATGGGAGCCCTGTCGTACCCAAAGGGGATGGCAGCACATCATCTGGCATTGAGCTTATGTCCAGGGTTTTGACAACAGTCATAGGTCTCAGACAGGCTTTTGTGAAGGATTTCAACCTCACATGGGGGGTAGTAATATCACCCACCTTGCAGTTATCTGCAAACATTGTCAGCCAGGGCGCCTTTATATTGGGCTGGTCCTCAGAGGTGTGGATCCCAAACATGAGGGAACCCAGGCCCACAACCTGTGAGACTCCACTCGTGACTGTTCAGCAGTCTGACACAGAGTCCGCTGCTTTTACACTGTGGGTTCTATCTATGAGCCGGTCTGTAGGTCACCTACTGATGTAGGTGTGGCTGCCTACCTGACTATGTTTGTTTATGATTGCAAAGTAGGGAGTGATATCCAAGGATTAGATGGGCAGCCTATCTTTTCTAGTCCATACTGTCACATAGTTATTGCACATGGCACAATGCTTATAGGGCTGCAGAGTGTCTACAGGTCCCTCTACAGTGGATGACAACTGTGGGCCTTGTAATGTTGACACTGGGACATATACTGGGTGGGCAACAGCAAAAAGTAGCAAACCCCACCCCCATGGCATGGTTCTCACAAAACCACAACACCCCCCCACAGACAGGATACTGTTCAAATACACACACACCCAGACTGAGATTAGAACCCCTACCCATCTATTTATTGCTACTACAGAGTTACACATTTATTGCACTTGCCACAGAGCTTAAATGGTGAAAGTTGTCCAAAGGTACTTCTAAGGCAAGAAACATCACCACCCATTGTAAAGTATGGCAAAGGGTGATGTACTGGGTGAGAGAGGCCACAGAATACTTTAAACTACACATATATATCCTTACACACATGTTTGCCAGAACTGGGATTAGAACTCCTACCTAGCTAATTATTTGTACTATAGTAGTATGCAGTTATCGCATGTGCCACAGGGCTTACAGGACTGAAGCATGATGAAAGGGACTTCTAAGTTAACTGATATCTGCAGGACTGCTAAAGTAGGGAAAGGGGAAGTGTACTGGGTTTGATTGGACCCAAAAGCTTTTACTTGCAAACACACACACTTTTACATTTACCAGAACTAAGATTAGAACTCTTACCAAACTAGTTATTTGTACTACAGTGTTACACAGTTATCACACATGCCACATACCATATGGGGCTGAAGCCTGATTAAAGGGACTTCTAAGGTGACTGATATCTGCAGGACTCCTAAAGTAGAGGAAGGGGGAAGTGTACTGGGTTTAAAAGGACCCAAAAGTTTTAACCTGTAAACACACAAGCACTTTTACATTTGCCAGGACTGAGATTAGAACTCCTACCTAACTAGTTATTTGTGCTACAATGTTACAAAGTTATTACACATGCCACAGAGAGTATGGGGCTGTGGTTGATGAAAAGGGCTTCTAAGGTGACGACTGATATCTGCAGGACTGCTAAAGTAGGGAAAGGGGAAGTGGACTGGGTTTAAATGGACCCAAAAGCTTTAACTTGTAAACACACACACACACACACACACACACACACACACACACACACACACACACACATACATTTACATTTGCCAGGACTGAGATTAGAACTCCTACCTAGTGTTACACAGTTATCACACATGCCACAGAGCTTATGCAGCTGAGGCCTGAAGAAAGGCACTTCTAAGGTGACTGATATCTGCAGGGCTGGTAAAATAGGGAAAGGGGAAGTGTACTGGGTTTGAATGGACCCAAAAACTTTTATTTGTAAACACACACACACACACACACACACACACACACACACACACACACACACACACACACACTTTTACATTTAACAGGATGAAGATTAGAACTCCTACCCAACTAGTTATTTGCACTATAGTGTTAAGCAATTATCGCACATGCCACAGAGCTTACAGGGCTAAAGCTTGATGAAAGTGACTTCTAAGGTGACTGATATCTGGAGGACTGCTAAAGTAGGGGAAGTGGAAGTGCACTGGATTTGAATGGACCCAAAAGATTTAACTTGTAAACACACACAGTTTTATGTTTACCAGGACTGACATAAGAACTCCTACCTAGCTAGTTATTTGTACTACAGTGTTACACAGTTATCACATGCACCACAGAGCTTATAGGACTGAGGCCTGATGAAAGGGACTTCTACAGTGAAATACATTTTCAAGACTGCTAAAGATGGGCAATGGGAAGTGCACTGGGTGAGAAAGGCCTGTTCATTTCTAGATCCTAAAGGGACTTCTATGGTGATAGACATCTTCAGGACTGCTAAAGTAGGGCAATGTGAAGTGCACTGGGTGGGAAAGGCCTGTTCATTCCTAGATCCTACTGGCATTTCTCTAAGTGTATGAGCATGCCCAGTGTGACCTTCTATATTACATGTGGGACTATATTCCAGGGATTGTTGTACTCCAGTCCAGTTTGATTTGTGCTACAGCCATACCTCTCAACCTGTTGCTGCAGAATATCTGGAGATAGCCTATCAAAATAGGGAGGCAATTGGCCATATGGTGATTGTGACTATTTCTCTCAGTAATGTATGGGTTGCTAGGGTTACATGGCTTGTTTTAGCAGACATCTGACATATATGCCATTTGACACTGTCATGTATTGTTTCAGTACCACATGGCATACTTCCTCAGATCATCACAGTGATTTACCAGAGGAATACAGGATGGATGATGCACACACTAGGGTTATGGGCCAAATGCTATGCATTCTTGCACAATTCAACCTGTTGAGAGGTGAGCCTACAAACAACTGACTGCTGGTGCTGATGCTGTGGAAACAGTCCAGAACCTTGGTGATATATTACAATGGTGGAATCTCTGTGCATTTCTGTTCTGGCCTTTTCTGATTTCCAGTCCACGGTTGGGTAATATAAGTCAGACAGGATCAGGATGACAGCCAGACTCCAGATAGATTTGTAGGGGATAAGATATGTGGGAGGGGGGTTCCTGGGTCAGATATGTTTGCCTATAGCTACCAGTACTTTGAATAGGGGTCTTCTCAATGGTTGACTGCATTTGGAGGGTCTTGTGTGTGTCAGACTGTTTGTCCAGCCTGGAGGTATGTGTTTGTCTCACATATATGTATTGCCCACCTCATTTTGCTTGGATGGCCACATTTTGGGGTCAGGATGTTGCATAGGATGAATGATGAGGGAAGGGTGTGTTACTCCCCATGGCTGTGGACCAGGGGTTTTGTGGGTGTAGACATGTCACCATCTTCCAGGGTTAGGACTGCCTGCAATGAGTGCATTCTCATGTTTAGACTCCTAGCCTTGCCTGTTGACTGTAGAGAATATCACAGAATGTCCACATCCATGACTCGTATATCTTGTTGGTTACCCAAACAAGTGTGGTTTTCAAGGAAAAGTGTTTTTCAAGTTACTCAGGGTTGAAGTCAGATATTACTGACAGCTGACATTGCAGTTTCAGACTTCGTACCCATCAGACATTCCATGCTACTACAACCATGCCATCAACTTTATAACATTATTAGAGCAGTATTTCAAAGGTGTCCTTCTCTGTGGACCTTTTTCACCACATTAGTCATGGCTTTGTCCAGATTTCTGGTTCTCTGAAACTGGCAGGTTTTCTCCTAGCACTTAGCAGCATGGCTTTTCTTTGCACTTTGTAGACTGACTTATATTGGTGTTATGGACTCCATGACACTCCCTAACAAGGCACTGTGGGTAAGGCATGGGCATTTGGCACAGCCCTGTATGCCAGGTGTGACAGATGCAGGCCATGTGTAGCAAGGCAGTCCATTCTGATGATCATATGTTCCCAGGCTGCCAGCATTGGACAACCCTGGGATGGCACCAGTAAGTTGACTGAGGGTGCTACTGACAATTGCTTTCTGTTTGTGTTGAACCATCACTCTGGTTGATGGCTGGATGCTGCTTAAGGTTAGGGACATGTTACTGCATTTCTATGGGACTATGGGGGGTGACACATCTGTATACAATACACATTTGCAGAGACTGTGCTAATATTTGCTTAACATTTTGGTCCCATTTAGCATAGTGGTGTGCCCTATCTTTGAGACTACAGGCATAATAGTATCGACCACAGGTCATATTGTTCTGGCATAAACATTTGTAGTTTCAGACTTCTTACCTTTCAAAGCCATACTGCACTGCCGGACCTGCTGTGATATCACTGTATAAAAGTCTGTAGGTGGGGATTTCATGGATGTCGCCATGTGGGGGCCTTTGCCAGACATTTCTGCATTTGTTTCTACAGTTGATCTGCTAGGTGAAACTGGGGGAGGGTATAGGACCCCCACTTTGACATCCATGCATGTGACTTAGGACCCCCCCAGTTATTTCACTCACCACATATATTGCAGTGGTATTTGTCAACTAGGCTGGTACTGCATGGTATGGGTAGGCCAGTACTGGGGATACACTTCCTACTGTCCCACAGAGCTGTCAGTTGTCTGCTGCTATCCCAGTAAGCCACCCCATTCCCTTGCATGCTTGAATTAATACCATAGATATGCTATCAGAACCTTTCACTCCATTCATTTATTTTAAGAAGACTGACTTACCTTCTGCCTGAGGCTGTTGTGAGGATGATGCTTGAGGGCTGACTATGTCGGATGCACGCAGTACACTACCTATACATGGTAAGGTATAGGTGGTGTGATGTTTGGCATCCATTTTACTGTGTGTGTGACTCAAAGAGAGAGAGAGAGATCAGTCCCTCAGGCCTCACAGTGTCTTTGGAAAGTACCTGTAGCTAGTATTCTTAAGGCTACACATACCTTGGTATCCACTGGGATGGGTTCCCCTCTTTTGGTTCTGGTTCATAGGTGAGGCCAGCAATGCTCAACAAGTTGCTGAAGTATTTCCCTGTCCACCCTGTAGCGCTCTTTTATCTCCAGATCATGTAGCTCCTGGTATTACCCTGGGTCTGAACAATCTTCTCCTCCTCCTCAGTCCAAGTTGGTTGTCAGCATTATCCTCCTCACTACCCTCAGTCACTAGCACATACTGATAAATCAGAGCAACAGCAGCCCATAACATGTTTTTCTAGATTTGTCAGTTTAAAATTCTCATGAATGTGTACACCAGTGGTGTACAGTTTGCGGGAACAACCAGACTGAAAGGTGTTAGCATAGTTTATAATAGTGTGCTGGGCTGCTGCCTGTGTAATTGGCTGATTCTGATACATTCCACCTGCCAGCTATAGTAGTTCTCCTTGATTGCCTTCCTTCTGCTGTTTCTCCTTCTCATTTCCTCCCCGTTTAAGCCCTGATGCAAGCCCGGTGCTCAATTGTAAACAATTCTGCTATTTCTGTTGGGTTTTATTTTGTTTGTTTTAGGCCCAGTGCATACCTTGCACACCCGTTTAGCTAAAGTAAACAGTTTTAAGCAGAACTGGCCCTCCCTGGATGTGAACACACTCTGCATTTCATGGAATAAGACAATACAGCCTCAGACACACCCCCTTCCTTAGCTGTACTTAGCTAAGTGCAAACACTGGCCACTGAGCTCCAATGTGCTTACAGCAAGTATGACACACACCCTTTTCATGTTAGCTGCTCCTCCTGTCTACACACTGGTGTCAGAGCACCTACACAGTTAGGTGCAGTCTGATACTTAGAAGAAATCTGTGATTCAGTATAAATCCCCTCATTTACATACACCACTGCCTTACACCACAGTTACCACACTTACATTGGGCCTTTCCCTTTAGCAACCACTATTCCCTGGTATTGTTTTCATTCTGCATTCCATTGACTATAATGGCAAATTGCAGATTTGTGTAAAAATTAATTTTTCCCTTTTTATTTTTTTTCAGCACAATCCTGTTTGCATGCCACTGCCCTATGCTTAAACGGCCACGATCGGCCCAAAAAAAAGTTTTATTTAAAAAAATTGGAACTATTTATCATGCCAATGGCCATATATATAGCCATTGGCATGCCTAATAGATATAATACATGCTTTATTATGAGCTGCCATGCCTCCGTTTTCTAATTTGCAGAAAAGTGTTCAGCTAGTAACTGAACACATTTCTGCTTCTTACACTATTCCTACATGGAAACCTGCCTGCTTTCTGAATCACTAATTCACCTCATTTGCATGGTTTTCACCAGCAAATGAGGTAATTAGCATTAGACAGTGGTGTGCATACAAGAATAGTGCTGCCAAGCTCATGCTGTTTGCTGAATCGCTCGGTGGCCATATTCCATGCAGCAGTTGCTGCACTATTCCTACACTCCATGTAGGGTTTAATGAATTCCGGGGCCTGTCTTGTTTTAGTCCTTATTTCACCCATGACTTGGTCTTACCCTTGTTTGTTATTGCACTTCATGTCTTCATTCTTCTTTTCTGATCTACATTATTCTCATTTCCTTTGTTTTTGATACTCCATCCTTTTGCTTGCCTTTCCTGGCTTCTTCCATTCTGTTATATCTAAATGTTTATACTTATTTTCCTTCTGTGTCTGGTTCCTTTTATCTTACTTTCTACATAACCTTGAATTTGCCATTTTTCCATCTATATTCTGTTATTCAATCTCTCTTTTACTCTTCCTTGTTTTCTGACTGACTGAGGGATGGTATGCGGGAAACACAAGTGCCACCTGTTGTGCTAAATTGCCTTTCTGATTTTTTTTTTCTTGTGCTGGCTTCTGGCCCTTGTATGGCATGTTTAACCTACGTTGTGGCACATTCTTTTGGGTCTGCTGCTTCTTCTTCCACTCCCTCCAATTTCTCATTCTTTTTTTATTTTGTCACCTTAGCAACCTCTCCTTCCCCATGTTTCTTCTCTGAGTCTGACTAGGTTAATATTTTAACTTATCTATAAAGCAAAGAAGCCGATCATTACTGATCTCATAAATCATATCAAAATCTGATTAGGCTAGACCTGCAGCAATCAGCTTTGTAAAAGGTAGATCATGTCTGCTGAACCTTGTAAGTTTCTTTGAAAAGGTCAGGCAGGAGTGGACAATGGTTACATGGTTCATGCTGCCTATCTTGATTTGGCCAGGGCCTTTGACACCATACCACATGACATAATAATGAATAAGCTTGTGGTATTAAACATTGGTAAGATAGACAGTAAAATGGCACCAGGAGAGAATGCATATTAAAGCTGGTGATGGCTCCTCAGTTCAAGAGAAAGTAACTAATGTTGTGCTCCCTGGGATTTGTGTTGGGCTCCCTTCTGTTTAGCATTTATCTCTCTCTGACCTCAAAACTGATAACACTTATCTCTGTTTAACCAAATTTACTGATGAGTGCATGCAGGGTGTATTTGATAAGTCAACCCAAGACACTTATACCCTTCAAAATAAATTAACATGAGTCAACAACTGATGTTCTGAAAAATGGCTTAAAATAAATGCCAAAAAAGCTCTATCATCCCTTTTGGGAACCAACAAATTGCTTCAACCTACTGCACAAATAACACCCTCTGTCAAATGAATCAGTGATTGGAGACCTGAACATTTGCGTTGATTGCTTTCTTTCTTTTGATCATAATGCAACAACTATAGTAAGGAAGTCTTTCTAGAGCTTGCAACTAAGTGCCAAAGGCATCTCTTCTAAAACAAAGTAATTCTTTCCTTAGACTCTTTCTTGGTAAGACCATTTATATTATATAACACAACATTTGGCATGTATCTTAGTAGACACTTCAAAAAAAAAAAAAACTGAAGATGTCTCTAACAAAAATAATCTCTTCCTTGAAATATCTTAGCTACCATGACAGGCTGGAATCCTGGTTCCTGTAAGCAGTGTCTCATAGGCTCGTGAAAGGGGATCTGTGTCTTGCTTACCATGCCCTCAGGGATCCTGCTATCCTTGACACTCTTTATGTTGATTAAATAAATAGTGCGGCCAACACTAAAAGAAGAGATCTCAACTTACATCAAGAAATAAATAGGAGATGGAGGGATAGGTACCTCACCTGATACCTCCCTTTGTTCTGGAATAGGCTTCCCTACAAGTCAAGCAACATACCTTGGACAATTAAATAGGTAACTATAAATATACTCCTAGACTTACAAGTCTTATCTTTTTTGAAAGGAGTGGTAGAATCTGAGATTGGTTATCTGCAAGGTGCACATGGTCTCTGATGAAATTACCTATAAATCATATCATCCTGTGATCTTGTGTTCTAGTTTTTCTAGCCACTTCTGATACATCTTCTCAATCCCCTTAATGGCTTCAGTCTTCCATCTCTGTCCATCTCCTGTTGCCTTTATTGACTATCATTTATTAAAATGTTTAGGGTCATTTGTCACACCCATGGACTGCATTTTGCAAACCTGAACCTTTTTCAGTTGTCAAAAAAAATTCTATGAATTGCTATATTTAAGAGACATTATGAACATCATATTCCTCCCACTGTGTAGTTCATATACTTCTTATAGCTATTTTGTCCACGATCACTCTGTGCCTGCTATTTCCACCAGCTCATATTCCATTCTTCTTTCTTTTACTTACTCCTCTTCTTCTTCACTTCTTTCTTACGTACACCCCCACTTAATGTCCTGGCTTACAACTACTCCTTTCAAACAAACACTGTTTGGGACCTAAATTAGCAAATTCCATTTCAACTCCTTTTCTAATTTTAAATGTGTATTTTTCTGTTTCTTTTGTATACCCCATGCTTCCTTCCCACCATCCTTTATCTGTCCTCTTTTTTTAGTTTTCTTCTTATTTATGCAACTTCTTCATTTCCAAGTCTTTTGATTTTACCGTAGACCCACAATATTTGCTCAGTGTATATTTTGCCACTGCTTGTTACCATTTCATCCATGCAGCTTACATTGCACTGTTCCTCCTTTATTCACTGCAACTTCATAGGCTTATGTTTGCCAACCTCAATACATAGCCCATCTGCATTCTTTCATATGTTATTATCCTCTCTGTTGCTTTTATCATCAAAATACATTACACCACTTTCTCTCTCTCATTCCCTCTCTGCTGCCTCTTGTATATCCTCCCTCAATTCTTTGCACTTCAGTTAGTTTTTTTTTCATTCAATTTCAGAATTACTTCAGTGTTTAAAACTAAGCATTTTTCATTAATAAAACAATATAAAAGACACATAACAGCAAACTCAAATGATGGACATTACAGTAACAATGTATATTAAAACAGTTAAAACATAAAGATGCTGATAAAACTAAGGAGCTAAGATTACCAAAAACTGATGTTAAAGGCTGCCACAAAAAATCCATGGATTTCTTAAAACCACTTAATGTGGGAGACTCCAAAAAGACACCCTGGCAGAAGATTCCAGTGGGGTAAATGAAACAGCAATTCTCAGGGGACATCAACAGGCATGAGAATGTAGATAGTATGCTGTTAATTCCTGAGGAAGTCATGTAGGGCCAAATAAACCATAACCAGAATATTATACATAATAAAGGATTAAATTAGCAAACATGAACAAATGAGACACACTGCTGAAATCCACAAACAAAATATTTTTACTGTAAAGACCCAGTAAAAACAGGTAAATGTAAGCACTTTCATAAGGCACAATGACCAAATTTCATCAGACAAATTTACCTTACAAATGCCCACCTTTTATATTACAAAGCACACCCATAATTATTAAATTACCCCCTATTCACTAATTAAGTCACAATTTAAATTTTAAATAGACATCACATCAATTCATAAAGTCAAGAAATACATCATAAAAAATGTTTTCACCATAAAAAATGATTAAAATAATAAAATACAATTATATATATATATATATATATATATATATATATATATATATATATATATATATTTATATATATATATATATATTATCTGTCTAACACCCTAAGCTTCAATTTACTACTGATAGAAATAGCATCATTCAGACCCAGGGGAACATGGGTATTAAGAAAAATCTGCCACCAGGTTTCTTTTTCTTCCAAGAACAACTTCCAAGGACCGCATCTGTCCCTGTTTCACCTGCTGCAAGACCACAAACTTAAACCCATGATCAGGAAATTTGTTAATATGCCTATATAAGATTGTTATTAAGGGTAAATTTAGTTGTTACACTCAGGGTGTAGTATATGCCGCCTTGTGTTCCCAATGCTTGAGCTTTTATGTTGGAAAAACTCAACGGAAGTTATCTCAGTGGATTTATGAACACCTATATGACATCCGTCAGTGTGATGACAATAATTCCTTATATAGGCATATTAACAAATTGCCAAGAAGTAAATGCCAAAAAAGAGTGGTCCAAGGACGTATCTCCGAGGGACTCCACTTGTCACTGGCCTCTTTTCCTGGGTCCTGTCTATTAGCCAGTTGGCTTTCCACCAGGTGACATACCTAACCTCTTGAGTTTGTCATCAATGCCCAAGTGGAGTATTGTGTCAAATGCCTTAGCCAGGTCAAGGTAGGCAGTATGAACCATTTTGCCCTCATCCATTGCTTGTGTCTGGAGGTTTATTATATCACTATTGATCATTTCCATAATTCTTTCCATGACTTTACATATAAAACTAATGAAACTTATGGGTCTGTAGTTTCCAGGGTCTGTAGATGGACCAACTTTGTGCAGAGGGATGATTGTTGCTGTTCTGCATTCATGAGGCATGAAGCCTGTTTGGAGGCCACAGTTAAATATCAGTTCCAGAGGGCCTGATAGGTCATGTTTCATGCTATTTAGAAGGCATTCTGGAATATGGGCCCATTGATGCAGTGTTCCTGACCTTAAACAGAGCATTAAGGACCTGTTCTCTAGTGATAGAAGGGGGAGTTATATTTGATGGTATTTCCTGAGGGAAGGTTAAGGGGGAGAGAGGGGTAAAGTTGGACTGAATTTATCAGCCAGTAGTTTTGCTATATCTTCTGGCGCAGTATAGCTGGCTCCATTTTCAATGAGATCTGCACACAATTGTGTATTGCCTTTGAGGTTGCAGACATCATGTGACAAAATCACATAATCCATTAATTAATGAAGTACAGTGTGAAAAAACTGTAAAAAGTACTCTCAAATTTTACAAATATGAAAACAGGCACATCTGCTTTTTACTTCAGAATATGCTTTAAGATAACTTTTAATATTATTCATTTAATTTAACTCATTCACTTCAATGGAGCTCAGGAGGTTTGCACTGTAACCTCCTATGGGCGGAGCCTAAGCCTTTTGACAGAATCAAATTATGTCCTCACATTTCAAACAAATGGTCATATCTCCAGAACCATAGGAGTTATGGAAGAAGTATGAATGGCAAATTCTTCAGCACAAACTGTTTTATAGTAGTAGTATTCCTTAGGTTCTAGGTCTTAAAATGAATTTAATAAGTCACAGTAAACACAGTCCCCAGGAGTCAGCAAGCTCTGCATGGCATGCAGGAGCTGCTGAAGGCAATATGGCCACCAAAAGATCCAAGAACAAGCTCTCAGGACGTGCACGAGCGCTCTTACACTATTTCTTACATGAACACAGCTTCTGTATGCAAATTACCCCATTTGCAGGTGAAAACAATGCAAATGAGGTGAATCTGCGATTCAGGAAGCTGGCAGCCGGATGTGCAGGACTAGTGTAATCTGTAGAAATGTACTTGGTTAGTAACTGAGTACATTTCTGCAAATTACAAAATAGAGCCATGACAGCTCCAAATAAAGGGTGTAAATTACATGTAAAACATGCCAATGACCAAATATATGGCCATTGGCATGGAAAACAGTTGCAAAAATAAAAAAAATAACTTTTTTTTGGCCGATTTCGGCAGTTTAAGCATAGGGCAGTGGTGCTCAAACAGGATCGTCCCGAAAAAAAAAAAAAATAGAAAAAAAACATTCTATCAAAAATCACAATTTTGCCATTATACTCAATGGCAGACAGAAGACAACATGGCCAGTAAATACTGATTGCTAAGGGGGAAGGGTCAGTGTCAGACTTGTAACTAAGCATTAGAAGGCAATCCAATGCAAATGAGGAGAATGATACTGAATCCCAGATTCCCCCTCATGGCTAGCATGCACCCAACCGCAGGATGACCATGGTGCAAGCCTAAAAGCTAGCTGGCATCATAGAGGGGTGTGTCAGGCATACTGTAAGCTTATTGGAGCCCTGTGGCTCAGGTTTGCCCGTAGCTTAGTAGAGCTAAGCAAAGGGGTGTGTCTGAAGCTGCCAAGCACTCTTTACATGGCCTAAGAGGGTGTTTTAAATGGAAAAGAAAGCAAACCAGGAAATAGCAGCTCCGTGCACATCTGAGCACTGTGTTTGCGTGCCATGGCCCCGGGCTTAAACAGGAAGGCAATGGGAAGGGAAAACAGCAGTAGGAAGGTAATCAAGGAGAACTAGCATAGGTGGTAGGTGAAATGTATCAGAATCAGGCAATTACACAGGCAGCAGCCCAGCCCAGCACACTACTATAAGCTATGCAAACACCTTTCCCTCTGTTTTTTCCCACAAACTCTACACCACCGCTGTACACAAGCGGGGAAATTTTACCAGACAAAAGCAACAAAATAATAGGGGCTGCATTAGCTCTCAAAAATCAACATGTGGAAGAGGCTGAGGGTGGTGAGGATGACAATGCTAATGACCAACCCACAGTGAGGAGAAGGAGAAGCGTGTACAGACCCAGTGTAACCTACCAGGGGATACATGAGCTGAAGATAGTGGAGTGCTATAGGGTGGACAGGGACGTCCTACAGCAAATTGTTGAGCTACGCCAGCCACACCACACATGAAGAACCAACAGAGAGAACCCCATCTCAGAGGATACCAAGGTATGTGTAGGCCTAAGAATACTAGCCACAGGTACCTGGTTTGGTGGCCAACAGGTGTGGTGAGAGCTGTACCTGGTATTGCATGGGTGCTCTCTGGAGCCTTGGATCAGGTCTCTGTTATTGCACAGATGTCGATGTTCTCCATTTTTAGGAGTGCCTAGTGACTGTGAATGGCCACAAAAACATTGATCCCTACACACACACACACACACACACACACACACACACACACACACACACACACACACACACACACAGTTGTTATGCTGGGGATTAGAAATCCTACCTAACTTGTACATCACACAGTTATAGGACATGCCACAGAGCTTACTGGGCTACTTCTTCCCCAAAGGTATATTTCAAAGTGAATGACATCAGCAGCCCTGCCAAATTAGGGCAATGGAAATTGTAGTGATTGTGAATGGCCTCAAAAGCAGTGATCCCTATACAGACAAACACACAAAAAGTTCAACAGTTGACATGTCTGGGAATAGAACTTCTACATAACTAGTACATCAAACTATAGCATTACACAGTTATAGCACATGCCACGGAGTTTATAGGGCTACCTTTTCCTCAAAGGTGTATTTCAAGGTGAATGACATCAGCAGGCTTGCCAAAGTATGGCAATGGGGAGTGTAGTGACTGTGAATGGTCACATTAAGCATTGACCCCCTACACACACACACACACACACACACACACACACACACACACACACACACACACACACACACACACACACACACACACACACACACACACACATGCGCACACACACACACACACACACACACACACACACACACACACACACACACACACACGCACACACACACACACACACACACACACACACACACACACACACACACACACACACACAGTTGCCATGTCTGGGATTAGAACTCCTACCTAACTAGTACATCACACTATAGTATTACACAGTTATAGCACATACCACAGAACTTATAGAGCTACTCCTTCAGCAAAGGTGTATTTCAATGTGAAGACCGTCAGCAGGCTTGCCATAGTAGGGCAATGGGGAGTGCAGTGTGTGTGCTTAGGCCATAACCCATTCATCTGGAAGCAGACACACAACACTCGGGCACACACAGGTTTATATTCCACAGGTACATATGTACAACTGCTAGATGAATACTGACTTGTACAGTCATGTTACACAGTTATCACAAGCACCACAGACATTATAGTGCTGACGGTTACTAGAGGTAAATGTCTATAGTGATTGACATTTGCACATCATGTGGTTTTAGCCAATTGGAAGTGTGCTGGGTGGGATAGGCCTCATGAAGGGAGGCTCTTTGTCACTGTCTGTCTCTCTCTTCCACACATCTGTGTATGTGTAATTTTGTCCTATTATAGTGTGTTGTCCTTGGATATATGTGTGTATTCCTATCCAATGTGTGTGCAAAGCATGACTGGTGTGCAATGAGGAGTGTGCGCACAAACATCTGTGACTGTCAGATATGTATAGTCCACTGTTGTTGCCAGACATGGGCTTCATTTCTATTTATGGTAACATGCCTAGTATGACCTTTCAGTATTTTGTTGTCAGACATGGGCTTCGTTTCTCTAAGTGTGGGAGCATGCCCAGTATGACCTTCTGTATTGAATGTGTGAATCCATTCCAGATAGGTTGTACTCCAGTGCAGGCTTTTGTGTTCTACACCTACAGCTAGCAACCTGTTTCTGTGAGATATCTGTAGATCAGTTGACAATATGGGGTCAAAATGGTCAAAGGATAGTGGGGTACTGTAGGTAGTTGTGTCTGTGTGTCACTACTAGAGTTCCAGAATGCAAGACACTATATTCCCCTGGGCTGACAGGGTAGGTGTGCAAGGTGTTAATGCACATAGTACACTCCCTATACATGGTTAAGCACAGGTAGTGTCATGTTTGGCATCCCTTTTACTGTATGTGCAAGTCAGAGAGAGGTGTCATTCCCTGGGTTCCTACCGTGTCAGTGTAATTGTTATGCGTTGCCTCTTTGCCAAGGCCTGGGCATATTGGGCATGCCTCCTTCTGCCTACTGGGGCAGGCTCAGGTTGTTCCTCCTCTGAGTCGCTCTTTGCCTGTGCAGGCCTTGGCAAAGGTGGGGGGCTGTGTGGCCCTGCCCCATGCTGTTCCTGCTGCAGCTGTTTCCACAGGATCATATTGTGTGGCATGGCACATACAATGACAATTTGGGTACATGTAGCTGATGAGGACTGCAAGGCTCCAACAGATACGTCCAGGTACCGCAACCATGACTTGAGTATCTCAAACACATGCTCTATTTGATTCTGGTCTGTGTGTGTGCCTCATTATGGAGTTCTTGTTCGGCTGTGTGTGCATTTTTGTTGGGTGTCATCAGCCATGGCTCCAGTGCGTAACCAGCATCCCCCACTAGGTGGCCATAAGGGATGTCCCCATTGGCAAATCTCTGGTACAGCTGTGTCATATGCCAGATGTAGGAGTCGTGATAGCTTCCAGGGAAGTCAGCACACACATTCATTATAATGCTCTGGGCATCGCACATGACCTGGCAGTTGATGGAGAGGAAGCCCTTGCGGTTGATGTAGACTCTACCCCACTCACTGTTTGGTTGTTTGATGTGCATGTGCATGCAGTCTATAGCATCCACCACCTCAGGGTATTCTGCTATTTGGTGGAAGAGGCACATATTGCCAGTCAGTATTGTGATTGGCTTATTAGCCACTTGTGGATGTAGTGTTTTTTATATAAAAATAGAGCTGTGTTAAGTGAATTTTGTCTGATGAAGGCTGGGCATCTGCTTAGCTGAAAGCGCTTACGTAAATAAAATAGTCCATGCCATTTTTTGTCACACTAAAGATAATCACAAGGGCTTCTTTAGTTATGTCAGGAACCTGGGTGGCAACTCCCAGATATGCTCTGAGTTAGTGCAAAATGACAAAAATTACACTGAACCAACAGACATTGCCAACATTCTGACAGACAGGTTCAGTGCAAACTTCTCCCCCCTCCCCCACAAAATAGCAAATGTCTATCCCAACAGAGTGTAGCCTCCCTGACATCACGGATGCACAGGTGAGAGCTGCCCTCTCCAAATCAAAAAACACAGCATCAATGGGACCGGACGGTGTCCTGGGCTGCGTCTTACACGAGCTCCAAGAAGAACTGAACCCTCACATAAAGTCACTGTTCAATTTCAGCCTTACTACAAGATATGTACCCAAGGAATGGCGTACAGCAACAGTGGTCCCACTCCACAAAGGTGGTGCCACAATGGACCCTGGAAACTATTGCCCTATAAGCCTGACTAGCCTGGTCTGCAAAGCTATGGAGTGTATCATCATGGAACTCATAAACAAAGGCATTGGGAACCTCCAAACACTGGATCCTACCCAATTCGGCTTTGTTAAGGACAGATCTTGCCTCTTGAACCTGGTCGACTTCTTTGAAACAGTCACCAAGGCCATAGATGAAGGGAAGGTAGTCCACACAGCCTACCTGGACCTCGCAAAAGCCTTTGATGCAATACCCCACTCGGGCATCATAAATAAGCTCACCAGCTTAAATATCAACCCCTATGTCACAAGATGGGTTGCAAACTGGCTCAGGGATAGAACCCACATGGTCAGAATTGCAGGTGCCATGTCAGACTCTAAACCAGTTACAAGTGGCATCCCACAAGGCTCAGTCCTGGGACCTCTCTTGTTGGGTATATATTTCTCTGAGGTACAGGCTAACATGGGAGGACTATGGCTGACCAAGTTCGCAGATGACAGCAAACTTGGTGCCATAATCGACTCGCCAACTGACACAAGCATCCTCCAAAAGGGTCTCACAGAGATGGATAACTGGTGCCAGAGCCATGGCCTAAAGCTAAATGCCAAAAAGTGCATAGTCATCCCCTTTGGGAAAAACAAAGTGCCCACAAATTACCACATAGGTGGTAATCCATTAAGTACAGAAGAAGTAATTAGGGATTTGGGGTCCCAAGTAGATAGCAATCTCTCGTTTGACAATCACATTGCCAAAGTGGTTAGAAATACCTTCGATATAGCCTACCTTATCAAAAAAGGGTTCACATCTAGATCAAGAGAGGTCATTGTGCCACTCTAGTCATCACTCATCAGGCCCATAATTGAATACAATGCCCCATTTGGGATGTACCTTACCCGACACCTGCAGCAACTGGAAAGACCCCAAAAGTACCTCACCAAGAAGATCAAGGGACTCAAACAGATGCCCTATGCAGTTAGGCTAAAGATACTCCAGCTCTACTCAGTTGCTTACCGCCTACTCAGAGGCGATCTGTGCCTGATGTATAAAGCCATGTCCAACCCAGAATTAATGGACATGCTCCACCTCAGGAAATCCAAATCCCTTAGAGCTACATGCTCCAGGGACTTAAACCTCAGCACAGAAATAAATAGGACATGCTGGAGGGACAGATTCATATCCCAGAGGCTCCCCTCACTCTGGAACAAAATCCCAATCCATGTTAGGCAGAGCCCCTCAATGACCCTCTTCAAGAGAAATCTTGACGAGTGGATGGGAGATTGTAGGTTTACCCCTGGGATCTCTTCTGTGTCCCTACTAGACAGAGGCACAGTAAAATAACCTTAAAAGGGCTATCTTCTGTGACCTACTATACAGAGGCACAGTCAACTAATCTAAAAGGGTGGTGAAAGCCAAGCAGACTCTGGCTAGGCTTATAAATGCCCTAGGGCAGATAGCCTAGTATCAACCTATGAACCTATGTTCTGTACACCATTATTTATTGATATCATATCTGATAACAAGCCAGTGAGATATCAGACTGCTAGACATGTTATGTATAGTAGGGGTTATATTTGAGGACATAACCTGGGCATTATGTGGCTGTGTGTACAGTAGTGAGGTATGTGTACTTATGGTGATTGTCAACAGTGTGTGTATTGCGAATATGTACGTTGGCCTGTGTACAGACTGTGGTAGATGTCATTGTTCTTGGTCCTGTTCTATCTGATGTTACATGCTGCTCCAGTGTACGGTACCCTATCAGTATACATGTTTGTAGCGCCAAACACACACATGTCCCAAACCACAGACAGGTATCGGACCATACTGTATAGTGGCCCAGTATATGTAGAGTCAGTGTGTGGTGGCACATATGAGGATGGTGTTGATCAGACAGTCCATATACTGCAATATTAAGCTCATGTACCATATGTGGCTGTGGCTGTGTTCACATTGGTTGTGGGTGTGCACTTTCACACAGATGTCTGTTACTCTGTGCTGTGACATGCCTGTAGAGCCTGCTATATTTGCAGGTACATGTGTATTCCCCCATAAGAAATGTAGGCCAGTGTTGTGGTAGTTTGCCTGTAGTTTGCACAGTGCTTTGTTACATGCCTAGCAGCTTAGTATACTTACCCAGTGTGATGTTATGTTCAGATATTTGCCAGATGTACTGCTGCTGGGCCACCATAACTGTCATGTATTTCTGACAAAGCAGTGGGATGCTGTACAGATGTATGTCACTAACTAGTGGGTAGTATGTGGACATGTGACCTCTGCACCACTGGTTATTATGTGTCAGAACAGCCAGGAGTGTGTGAATGCATAAACTGTATGGGCATATGTATTCCAGTATTTACGTGATATACCCATTTATATGGCTGTTAACATCCACATTGTCAGGATTGGTCCACATGTCTTGCACAAAGGGGTTCTGTGTATACCTCTGGACTGAACAGAGTGTGTCAGACTGTCCGCATTTATTGGTCATATCTCTGCTG
Organism: Protopterus annectens; assembly: GCF_019279795.1. NCBI lineage: Eukaryota > Metazoa > Chordata > Ceratodontiformes > Protopteridae > Protopterus > Protopterus annectens. The sequence continues at coordinate 1,808,932,832 of NC_056739.1, read as the reverse complement.
TATTCCACAGGACCATTACTGTGATATCAGTGTTACTGTACTATGATGACCTTAGGATGTCTGTCAGTAACTGATGGTGTACATGTCAATAGCAGATGTGACCTCCCACACACAACATTTCATTTAAGACAAGCCCTGTTACAGTAGCAACAGTCTACATATATAAGTTCATAGGTTCATAGGTAGGTACTAGGCTATCTGCCTGAAGGCATTTAAAAGCCTAGCCAGAATTTGTTGGCTTTTGCCATCCCTTAGATTAGTTCCCTGTGCCTCTGTCCAGCAGAGCCACTGAAGTGATCCCTGGGGTAAACTTTCTGTTTCCCATCCACTCGTAAAGGTTTCTGTTGAAGAGTGTTAGCGAGGAGCTCTGCCTAATGTAGACTGGAATCTTGTTCCAAAGCATGGGAAGTCTCTGGGACAGGAATGTATCCCTCCAGCACATCCTATTTATTATTATGGTGAGGTTTAGATCCTTAGAGCATGTGGCTTGAGGGGATAAGGTTTTCTTTAGGTGGAGCATGTCCATCATTTATGGGTTGGACATGGCCTTGTTTGTCAAGCAGAGATCACCTCTGAGTAGGTGGTATGCAACGAAGTACAGATGGAGTTTCTTCAGTCGAGCTGCATAGGGCATCTGTTTGAGGCCAGTGTTTCTCTTGGTGAGGTACTTCTGTGGTCTTTCCAGCTGTTGCAGGTGTCTTGTAAGGTACATCCCAAATGGGGCATTGTACTTTATGATGGGTCTGATGAGTGATGAGTAGAGGGGCACAATGACCTCTTTTGATCTGGATACGAACCCTTTTGAGATTAGGTGGGCCACATAGAAGGATTTTCTAATCACTTTGGCAATGTGATTATCAAAGAAGAGATTACTATCTACTTGGGTCCCCAGATCCCTTATTACATTTTTCCATATTTAGTGGACTACCACCTATGTGGTAGTTTGTGGGTACTTTGTTTTTTCCAAAGGGAATGACTATGCACTTTTTGGCATTTAGCTTGAGGCCATGATTTTGACACCAGGTATCCATCTCAGTGAGACCCTTTTGGTGGATGTCTGTGTCAGCCAGAGAGTCAATTGTAGCCCCTAGTTTGCAGTCATCTGTGAACTTAGTCAGCCATAGTCCTCCTGTGCTTGCCTGTACCGCTGAGACGTATATGCCAAACAGGAGGGTTCCTAGGACTGAGCCCTGGGGAATGCCACTTGTAACCAGTTTAGAGTTGGACCTAGCTCCCGCAAATCTCACCATGAGGGTTCTGTCCGTGAGCCAGTTGGGAACCCATCTTGTGATGTATGGGTTTATGTTCAGGCTGGTGAACTTGTCTATAATACTAGAATGGGGAATGGTGTTGAAGGCTTTTGTGATGTCTAGGTAGGCTATGTGTACCACCTTTCTTTCATCTCTAGCCTTGGTAACTGTCTCAAAGAAGTCCACCAGGTTTTGGAGCCATGATCTGCCCTTAACAAAGCTGATCTGGATAGGGTCCAGTGTTTGGAGGTTCCCAATGTCTCTGTTAATGAGTTCCATGATGATGTGCCCCATAGCCTTGCAGACCAAGCTAGTCAGGCTTATAGGGTGATAGTTTCTAGGGTCTGTTGTGGTTCCACCTTTGTGGAGTGGAATAACCATTGCTGTGTGCCACTCTATGGGTATGTAGCCTGTGGAGAGGCTGAGTTTGAACAGTGTGTTTAGGTGAGGGGTTAGTTCATCTTTGAGCTTGTGTAGGACGCAGCCTGGGACACTGTCCGGTCCCATTGATGCTGTGTTTATGGCTTTGGAGAGGGCTGTTTTACCCTGAGTGTCTGTGATTTCAGGGGCTCTACATTCTTATGGTATGGTTATGGGCCCTTTGGGGTGAGAGGGGGGAGAAGTTTGCACTGAACCTGTCTGCCAGGATGTTGGCAATATCGGTCAATTCTGTGTATTTTATGCCATTCTGCACTAACTATGAGCAGATCTGAGCATTGCCACATATTCTTGGCATAGCTAAAGAATGCCTTGTGGTTATATTTGGAGTCCTTGGCAATTTTTCTTTTGAAGCTCGCCTTGATGATTTTATGAGGGATCGTAGTTTCTTGCTGATACTGATCAGGGATGTCTTCCCTTCTTTGTTTTTACTCTTTTCTCTACTAGTTTCGTCCTTCTATTGTACAGCTTGTTTATAGCAGGGGTCCACCAGACTAGTTTCCTTTTCTTGGAGGAGTGAGCCTTGGTTTTGCTTGGGATAGCACGATCCATGCATTCTTGTAGGTGCTCATAGAATGCATTAGTAAAGGATTTTGCAGCTTGGGCAGAGTTATCCTTTAGCATGGGGGCTTTGAAACTTTCCACCTTGGTCTTAAGTAACGTGAAGTTTGCTTTTGAAGAGCTTTTCACGGTGGTTTCCTTGTCTGGGGGTGGGGTCGGAAGGTGGATATCCAAAGTGATTTGTTTATGGTCAGATCTAACCAGCGAGGGATTGACCTCCGGTGTGGAACATTGGTCACCCATGTTGGTGATGACCAGGTCCAATATATTGTCACCTCTGGTGGGATTGTTGACCAGTTGATCCAGGGCACTTGAATTTATAAATTCTAGGAAATGTTGGGCAAGAGAGTTAGTACTTGAGTAGTTCTCCCAGTTAATGTTTGGGTAATTGAAATCACCCAATATTAGGGTGTTTGGTAGGACCTTTATGTTTCCCAGTGTTTTCAGAAATGCAGAATGGGGATCCTGGGACATGGTTGGTGATCTGTAGCAAGCTACAATTTGAATTGCAGTTTTGCCCGTTGTTAGTTGCAAGTGGATGATCTCTAAAGCATCGTGCTGTGCCACTAACCTGGAGGTGTGGGTATCCTTGATGAATATGGATACTCCCCCACCTTTTGTATTTCGATCCTGGTTCTGTGGCCAAAATGTATGGTATGAGTTGTAGTGTGGTAGTGCTGGGGTGGTCTCTGGAGCCTTGAACCAGGTTTCTGTTACTGCACATATATCGCTTTTCTCCATACTGAGGAGTGCCTCGAGTGCATGCATTTTGAGGTTTAGACTTGAACTAAGAGGCTGAGACTATTGGTGCTGAGATTCATAGGTTCACAGGTTTATAGGTAGGTACTAGGCTATCGACCCAAAGGCCTATGTAAGCCTAGCCAACAAGGTTCCCTGGCTTACGCCACCCAAGAAAGTTATTTTCCTATGCCACTGTCGAGCAGAGACACAGAAGTGATCCCCGGGGTGTATTTCCTATTTCCCATCCACTCATCAAGATTTTTCTTGAAGAGTGCTAATGAAGAACTTTGCTTGACATAGATGGGTAGACTGTTCCAGAGTATGGGAAGTCTCTGGGACAGGAATCTATCCCTCCAGCATGTCCTGTTTATTGTGGTGACAAGGTTTAGGTCCCTAGATTGTGTAGCTTGGAGGGATTGGGATTTCTTTAGGTGTAGCATGTCCAACAGGTCTGGGTTTGACATAACTTTATATGTTATGCAGTGATCACCTCGGAGTAGACGCTATGCTATGGAGTAAAGATGGAGTTTTTTGAGGCCGTCAGTGTAGGGCATTTGTTTTAGGCCAGTAATCCTCTTTGTGAGGTACTTTTGTGGCATTTCCAGCTGCTGCAGATGTCTTGTGAGGTACATTCCAAAAGGGGCGTTGTACTCTATAATGGGTCTAATGAGTGTCGAGTAGAGGGGAACAATGACCTCTTTTTTCCTGGATGAGAACCCTTTTATGATGAGGTGTGCCACGTAGAAGGACTTCCTGACTACTGTGGTGATGTGACTATCAAAGGAGAGACTACTGTCCACCTGGGTCCCAAGGTCTCTTATCACACATTCAGTGTTAAGTAGATTGCTGCCTATGTGGTAGTTCATGGGTACAGAGTTTTTACCAAAGGGGATGACACTGCACTTTTTGGCATTGAGCTTGAGGCCATGGCTCTGATACCAGGCATCTGTCTCAGTGAGGCCCTTCTGTAGGATGTCCACATCATTTGGGGACTTGACTATGGTTCCTAGCTTGCAGTCATCTGTGAACTTCGTTAGCCAGAGGCCTTCTCTGTTAGCCTGTACTTCAGAGAAGTAGATACCAAACAGGAGAGGTCCCAGGAGGGAAATCTGTGGTACTCCACTTGTCACTGCTTTGAGGTCAGATTTGGAGTCTGCAACTTTTACAGTGTGGGTTCTGTCAGTGAGCCAGTTGGCAACCCATCTTGTGATGTAGGGATTTATACTTAGTTTAGTGAGTTTAGCTATAATTCCAGAATGGGGGATGGTGCTGAAAGCCTTGGTTAGGTCAAGATAGGCTGTGTGAACCACCTTACTCTCATCTACGGCTTTGGTGACTGCCTGAAAGAAGTCGATCAGGTTCAGGAGGCATGACCTGCCTTTCGCAAACTCGAACTGGGTGGGATCCAGAGTTTGGAGGTTACCAGTGTCTTTGTTTATGAGTTCCATGATGATACGTTCCATGGCCTTGCAGACCAGGCTCATCAGGCTAATAGGTCAATAGTTCCTGGGATCAGTGGTGGCTCCCCCTTTGTGGAGTGGGATAATTGTTGCTGTGCGCTATTCAGTGGGCACAAAGCCTAATGCAAGGCTATTATTGAACATAGTGCTTAAGTGGGGAGCCAGTTTGTTCTGAAGTTCATGTAAAACGCAGTCTGGGATGTTGTCCGGTCCCATGGATGCTGTGTTTTTGGCTTTAGAGAGTGCAGCTTTTACCTGCGTAGTTGTAATTACAGGGACTCTGCATTCTTCCTGTATAGATATGGGCCTTTTAGGGGATGAGGGGGGTAAAGTTAGCACTGAACCTATCTGCCAGGATGTTGGCAATATCAATTGGTTCTGTAATTTTCGTGCCTTTGTGCTGTAACTCAGAGCAGATCTGGGTGTTGCCATGGAGATTCTTGACATAGCTATAGAATGCTTTGTGGTTGTCCTTAGAATTAGTGGCGATTTTGTTTTCGTAGCTGGCTTTGGAGGATCTTATAAGGGATCTCAGCTTCTTACTGAGGCTGACCAGGGAGCTCCCCCACTCATGGTATTTTACTCTCTTTTGCAACAGTTTCTTCCTTCTATTGTACAATTTGTTTATGGCAGGGGACCACCAGATTGGCTTTCTTTTTTTGGAGGATAGTGTCTTGGTTCTGTTTGAGATAGCACGATCCATGCACTCATGGAAGTGCTTATAGAGTGAATTTGTGTAGGATTCAGTAGTTGTAACTGTATTGTCCATCTGCATGGGTGTCATGAAGTTCACCACTTCTGTCTTAAGCATGAAGTTGGCTTTGGAGAAATTTTTTACTGTGGTTTCCTTAATGGGGGGTGGGGGCGAGATGTGGATATCAAGGGTGATTAGCTTATGGCTGGATCGGACCAACGAGGAGTTGACTTCAGGTGTGGAACACCAGTCTCTCATGCTTGTAATGACTAGGTTTAGGATATTGTTGCCCCTGGTGGGGGTGTGGATAAGTTGATCCAGGGCATTGGAGTTTATGAATTCCAGAAAGCGTTGAGCTAAGGGGTTGGTAAATGAGTAGTTTTCCCAGTTAATAGTGGGGTAGTTTAAATCGCCCATTATTAGGGTGTTTGGTTGAACCCTAATATTTTCCAGTACATCAAGAAAAGAGGAGTGGGAATCCTGGGGCATGGTGGGGGATCTGTAGCAAGCTACAATTTGGATTGCAGTTTTGCCCAGAGTTAGTTGCACTTGGATAACCTTAGATGCATTATGCTGAGCAACTAGTCTGGAGGTGTGGATATCCTTAATGAATATGGACACACCTCCACCTTTGGTGTTTCGGTCCAGGTTACATGGCCGAAAAGTGTGGTATGAGTTATAGCCTGGTTGTGCAGGGGTGCTGTCTGGAGCCTTGAACCAGGTCTCAGTCACTGCACAGATATTGATGTTCTCCATTTTAAGGAGTGCCTCGAGTGAGTGCATTTTGAGATTTAGACTTCTAGCATTGAGTAGCATTTTGTTTGCCTGTTCCTGTTACAGTGGTGAACTTGTTATTTGAACCTTGCCTAAAAATGGCATTATAGGGGCAGCAAGAGCCTTAGCCAGTATCCGCAATCCCAGGGGTGACAGATGCGGGCCATCTGTGGCAAAGCATCGTGGTCTGTAGCCCATGTCATCCCAAGCAGACAGATACTGGATCCCCTTAGAATGACACCAGAAGCTTAGCCAATTGTTGTAGTCAATCATTTGCCCTTGTACTGTCCTTGTATGACTCCACTCCATGTTCTGGACATATGTTAAACATATCTGTATATATATATATATATATATATATATATATATATATATATATATATATATATGTATATACATATATATATATATATATATATATATATATATATATATATATATATATATATATCTATGGGTCTACCTGATAACACCGACACGCCAAAACACCGACAACAAAATAACCTACACCACAAAACCAAAAGTTCAAAAACACAAAGCTTCACATGCCCGACAAACCACAATGCCGACAATCAACAAAACAAATACCTTTTCCGAAAAACACACACACACAACATAAGCACACCAAACATCTTACAAACCTACACTAAACCTTACACACACAACAATCTATGCACTAACATTAACCCAAACCCTAACCCTAAGGTTTGACACTATCGCACACTTACCGTACCCGCACCCTAACCCTAACTCACTTAATCTGTCCCTAACCCTTAAGTCTGTCACTATCGCACATTTACCTTACCCGCACCCTAACTCTAACTCACTTAATCCTCCCCTAATCCTAAAGTCCATCACTATGGCACACTTACCTTACTCGCACCCTAACCCTAGCTCACTTAACCCACCCCTAAACCTAAAGTCCGTCACTATCGCACTCTTACCTGACCCGCACAATAACCCTAATGTCCTTCACTATCACACACTTACCTTACCCGCTCCCTGACCCTAACATCCGTCCCTACCTCTCACTTAGCTTAACATGTCGGTATTCTCAGCATTGGGATTTTCAACTTTCGGTCTTCTCCGTTGTTGATCTTCTGGTGTCGGTGTTCTTGTTGTTGGCATTTGAAGCTTTTGGTTAAAAATATACATATATATATATATATATATATATATATATGTACATCTATATGTATATATATATATATATATATATATATCCACATATAGTTATAGATATCTACATATATATATAGACATAAATATCTATCTATATATAAATATATATATTTATATATACATGATGTATATATATATATATATATATATATATATATATATATATGTATAGATATATATATATATATATATATATATATATATATATATATATATATATATATATATATATATATATAGAGAGAGAGAGAGAGAGATCTATATATGGCCATATTACAAATGTATATAAATACACATATATGAATAAATATGTGTATGTACACGTACATATATATCTACATATGTGTATATATATATATATATATATATATATATATATATATATATATATATATATATATTCATATCCTTGTCATGTGTAATCATTACTGTTTTGTATACCTTCCAAGATGTATCACACCGTATGTTTCTGATATGTGTATATTTAGATATAACAACATATGTGATGCAACAGTAATATCACTAACAAGTACTACACAATTGTAAAAGTCACAGCAATTGTTCAATAGTATTCAATATGTGTACTGACATATATATTGGAAAAACAACAACTGTCTTCACAGCTGTCATGGTGTAGTGGTTAACTGCTGTAACTATAGTGTACAGGGTCCTGGATTCAAGACCTGCAAGGGCTGTTTATTTTGTTGCTGGGCAAAACAAGGGCAGTTGGTTCATTTGCGTGGGTTTGCATGAAGCTAAGCGGTGCTAAGGTATGGTTAAACTTATGGGCATTTACATCATGTAGGCTTCGCTTACTAATGTGCAAATGTGCTTAGCTGTTATATTGCAGCTACGCTGACACCTGCTAAGCATGGCTCAGCCCTGGTAACCAGTGCTCACATTCCAGTCTGATAACATAGCAGAGTTATGACATCTGTAATAAGTGTATGTAATGCCATGTACATAACATGCGTCTATGTGCTGTCATTACAGTAGCAAGGGGTATGAGTCTACTGTCTGGGACATTTGAGTATATATGGCTTGAACAACACTCTTATCCATGTGAATGTGTTGTATACATGGGTAGTATCTCAGGTTATAATTAGTCACACTGGCATGTAGTGTATCATTATGTTACTACTGTTGACAGTGTTTTTAGAGTAGATTGCTAATTGTAGTACTGGAAACAAACACCCCTGCATGCAAAGATGGACTCTGAGTCCTCACTGTCATGTTCCTGATGTGTGAGCTGTGTCTCATTAAAGATTTCCTACTTGATAATGATCTGACATGAGGAAAATAACTGTAGACTACTGTGTGTATAGCACATGCCAGTGAGGGCTGCCATCATGTAGTAATGGCATTCCTATCAGTGTCAGACGTTTATCTGTCAACACATTCATCCTAATGAATATCTAGTTGGCTAGCTGATGTCTGTCAGTCCTCTCTATAGATGTGCAGATGTCAGTTATCCATCTTGGATACTTACAGGCAATCTATGCTTGACTGACACTGACATGTCTGCCCAGCTGTGTTATAAATGCCACAGATAGGACTCCACACCCTGTACGCACCACATGCCATGGATACTGCAACTACACTACCACAGTCAGCAGAACATGCTTGTGTACAGGTCTCCATGACAGACACTAACCATGTTATATAATACATGTTGCATACATGTCAGCTGGAGCACCTCACCGGCCCTCTGCAAGAGGCACCCAGAGGATTGGCTGATGCATGTCACTCTCACCCTGAGCATCACCCCAGTGGTGTCTGTTGACATATGACTTGCTGGCACATGGCAGGTGGCATGATATCACTGTACCCACATCCCCTACACTTCCCATCTCTGCATGGACAATAGCTTTGTACACACCTATGAACACTTGCACCAATGCACCCCAGTACTGACAAATGTGTACATGTGCATTACTGAGAATATCAGTGTCTGTGTGTTTGTAGACCTGTAGTTGGGAATACCTTGAGGTCCTTCACACCCACCGCACCACCCATTGCGATAGTAAGATGTGGCTGCTGCTGTACCAGACATTACATGTACCTTGTTACACTCTACTCCCTAAGAGCTACCTGGACCTTGCAGTACCAGCACAACACTGCTGTACAAATGAGTTGATAGGCATGGGATACCCACTGAGTTCTGGCAAGTGTGTGTATGTGTGCATGTGTGTATATATGTAGGGTACAGCATTTCGAGGCCACATACTCCTCTTACAATACACATTGCCACACAGTATTAGGGATAGTGATGTTGCTGCCCATAGGGGAGGCATGACAATGCATCACCCTACTATGCCTGTGGCATGTGCATTAGATGCATATCCCTGTAGTAGCACTCTTTGGATGGACAAGGGGTTGTATTGCAGTCCTGGTCAATGTGTGATGGTGGGTATGTTAGTGTCATCATGGGTTCCAGTGCATAAAATATCCACAGTGGGGTGTGGGTGCTGTGTATACTGTCATTATACCATGGTACCCCGGTACATGTCCCATGTACCACTGTATGGTGACCACTGTCACCATCAACCATACAGGTAACTGATAACACTATCCAGCCCAGTTAGGCATGTGCCGTGTGCAACCTACCTGTAACACAATGCACACACTGACAAGGTAGTTAGCGTTGATAGGCCTAGGTCTCTCAGATGTTTGTCTGACTGTTATGTGTTTGTCAATGTGTATATGATGGCATGTCACACTATGTATTGTCCATAAACAACCATTACATCCCCCCATTACCATACTGTACATGCCTGGGGATGTTCTGCATGTAACATGTAACCTGGAAAACACCTCATCCTAAAAGAGGTGTGGTGTGTGCAATTAAAGCCACACACATCAGTAGCACTTCATACCCAGGTAGGGGTCTAGTCCCAGTTTTGCCAAGTAAGAGTGTGCATATATGTGGAGGGATCTACTTCAGGTTGCAAAATATACATGTCCCAGGGGGTCATCTGTCCAAGAACTGCATGACATATGCTAACATTTCACAGGTATCATCCTGTGGACATACATTCCATCACAACTAGTGTTAGATGTGTAAATGGCCTCTTCCCCATTGTATAGGTGTGTAGTGATACTGGGGTTGGTATATATAGCTGGGTGTGGCTGTTGTGGACACAGCCAACATCATTGCAGTTACTGTTGAGTGTACCCCCCCACGTAGCTGGCCACAATACTGTACAGTTCATGTTAACAGGTTAGGTAGTTGTCTATCACACTATCTGTAGTTCTACAGCACCTCTCACCCTCCAAATGGTAGGGGTGTGCCACCCACACCAACAGACATATGTTTACCGAACTGAGGATTGCACTACCTTGGGGAAGGGGACATATACCCTGCCGGTACCATCATTGACAATAGACTAGTGGACTGCTTATTCCACAATGTGTAGTTCTGCATAGTCTGGCTTGATGGAATTACATAGGCTACAATGGGTTCCTTGCACATGTACATACATCCATGTGTACAGTATTGTCTGTGTAGTGCATCAGCACCAAATCCTATGTGTGTTATACACAAACATGTGGTATGTGCCACCCAGTACAACTACCATTGTCCACTGTAGAAGGATTGCTAACAGCAGTCACCATGCACTCACCTGTGTACACCACCCCCAGACCTATTGGCCATGTGGCACAGGCAGTAACTGTTATACAGACCTGTGACATGTGTTCACCTGTACCCAGGATATGGCACAGCCAAGGTGTCACCACAGTGCCATACCCCTTGTGAGATATGACAGCAGACTATCCTCCTGTTGACACATGGACACCTACAACACAAACGGATAACATTATGGAGACCACAATCACTCAGTGTTAATAACACCTATAATGCATCATGGCTGGACAGCTGCACTTCCTGACATGTAAGCATTAAACGTTACTGCTGACAACATGTTACACAGCAGTACATTGGTACACTGTAGTACAGTCACCATGTGCATCAGAACCATATTAGCCTGTCCCTGCATCGATGTTATGGATGACACGGATGTGGCACAGGTATCAACATATGCACAGAATGTGTTGTTAGTTTGCCAGAGACCTAGGCTGGGCCATACATTTGACACCATGTGTGTGAGTGAGGGGGTTTAATTACTGATATGGCCATGGTGATGTGGTGTGTGTAGGTATGGGGTTGCCCTAGGTGTGTTTGTATTGTGTGTGAGTATGCATGCACACAGTTCTATACAGGTGTTAGTTGGACAGCTGCAGACCATACCTGGCAGGGTGTGCAGTTCAGCACCTCTGGTCACGTACACAAGAACTGTGCCTGCCTGGAGTTCCACGAGCACATCCAGGTACAAGCCAAGATATGGTACTCTCCCCTGATGATAACATATGTCCATTGGAACCAGGTCCTTCCTGGGACTGACCAGGGCCATGTGCACTTGGCCTGCTGTGGTGTGGTGTGGACAGCTCCCCCCTGCAGTGCTAGGGCTGGTGCTTCCACTACAGGAGCAGTTTGGTGTTCTTGCACATCCACATTGACCTCCAGCTGTTGGTGTTGCTGGCCTACGTCCACGTGGCCATCGCACCACTCCTAACACATGGTCTAGCATGGACGATGAGTCCCACCATCTCACCCCACCTTCTATCCATGACCTCTGTAAAATAACAGAGGGCACCTGCAAGATCATGGATGTTGTCAGTTACAGCTGAAAGAGTAGCTCTCTGCAGCCTCAGACCCTGTCTGGTGTGCCATTATATATGTGCCTGTGCCTCCATGACAGCCTGAAACATGCATCTGGTGGTACCAAATGTGGAACTTCTGCCAGGGGCACGATGACCAGCAGCCCTCCAAAGAGCACTCCAGTACATCTGCCTATATGGTACCCTGCCGGACATCCAGCTATGGCTGCTGTTTTCAGACACAGCAGTCATAGATACCACACTGTCCTGTGCACTGCCACAAACTGCCAACTGTCCCTCTACTATTGCCACTGGTGATGGGTTATCTATAGGCACTGTGACTGTGTGTGGGGATGGGGTGGATAATGGGGGGATGTCAAACGATGGCACAATTTCAGCCACTGACAACCCCACCTATGCCTCAACACACCTATCATCGTTTTCAGTGTCTGTATGGACACCAACAGCAGATTGCTTGCAGGAGGCACCCTGGCCCACCTCACCACCTGTGAGGGGAAAACAAGAAACACACTTTAAGACCTGTACATCATTGCTTAACAGTACACACACACACACACACACACACACACACACACACACACACACACACACACACACACTGATATTCCACCATAATACTTACCTGTCCCTGAGTTTACAGACTGTCCTACGTTTATTCTCTTAGATTCCCCATCTTGCATCACACTTGGAAACTTACACTCATTAATACCAATCATTAATGTATTATTCTTCTAATTGTCTAGACAAGTAATCACAAAACATGACCTGTTACTCCATTACCTCTTTGGCTTGATTGGAGTCGGTTTTACAAAGACTCACTGCTGTCAAGCAGTGTTCACCCTGGGTTTGTCCAGACGTCATGAGCATGGCCCCCATATGTTAGGGGCTAATGCAGTCACTTAATAATGTCACACACTGGAGTGTCATATGCAACTATTGCTCAGTAGATGCAAGATCTGTTGCTCTATTAACTTATTATGTGGACATTAATATTTGGAAACACTCACTGGTGTTGTCTAGTAATTCCCCAAATGCATCTGTAGTGCTGCATACGTGGGTATTCTTTCACCTTTCTGCTGATTGCAATTATAACAGTATACCTGGTGTCTAGTTTCCCTCCCAATGCATGTTCCATGCTACAGACCTTATTATACCTTCAGCTGTCCTGAGATTACATGTCAGACAAGTATTGCTGGTGTCTCATGTGTCTGTCCATGTCTATGTACTGCACGATTTCAAAGGGAAGTCGAGAGGTATGAACAACCCCACAATCACACATGTGCATACATGGACACACACACACACATACACACACATCTTACATACACCAACCCCCCTCCACTCCACCAGATTGCACTTACAGACACAATACCCTCCCCCCCCACACACACACACACTTACAGGTGAGGTTGCACGATGATATTACACACAAACCTCCCATTACCCATCTGTCAACATGCATGACATATGGTACTCAGCATGCAGTGCAGCTATAGTCAGTCCATGCTATCAGCAGTGCACATGTGTGTGATGCATGGGATGTGTTAGTCGGTGATGCCCCTTCCCCTGGAACACACTGCACCCATGTACACAGAATTGCTGTGCACCTGTTCAGTGCTCTGGCATGTACTGTGCCCCATACCTCACAGGTGTACACACCATTGCTGAATGTGTATTACTGTGTCAGTTATGTCTGCTCTGCTGCTCACAGATCCTATGTGCTTGTCCAACACATACTTGGGATGATATGTGGACAGATGTCATTTGTGAATGCCTGATGTCTGATTTACAGATGTCATCATCAGTGGTGCAGGTATGGCCAATACAATACAATTACACTGACAACTGTCAAACCTTACCATGGCTATGGGGAGTGTATACACCCTTATTGATATGACACCCTCTTCCTTGATATGCCATGGGACCACATTACTGCATATGTTAACATTACATGAACCTGATATGTGACATATGACCTGTACAATCGAATGCAGTGTCAAACAAATGTGTTAGTTGTGCTGATGCTGATTGAGATGCATACCGTTTGTGGGTGCATATGTGTGCACATCCCTATCATGATGGCTTGTTGCACCTACTGTTATTTGTACTACAGCAGTCACTATTCCTGGCAGGGGTATGCTAGCATGGGCCATCTGCATTTGCCAGTATTTGGTCAGTCTGCCCTACACATGCCCCCCAACTCTGCATGATTGCAAGGTCAACTCATGTGCACATCCCTTGGAGTTCATATACTGTCATCACTATTGCTGTAGAGTCAGGATTATTTCTGCCACAGTTCCTGACCCTGACTGTGTGCAGATACAGCCATTCATAGCATCCTTTGGATCCCTGCTGCAGTACACTGTTGTGTCATGATGACAGCCCCTCCCTACCTTCAGCCTTTTTGCAGATGCTTGACAACTATGACATACACGTGTGTCAGTTTGCAGTGTCCCAAACACTGAACACCATGTGTAGCAGCCTAGTCCCAACTAATGAATGGCAAACATACAGGTGTACACTGGCACTGGGAAGGTACAGATGGGGATGGTGGGCCTGAGTGGGGTGAGGTGTTGGTTGTGCAGCACATGTATCTTACTTGATACTGTCTGTAGGTTTCCAACATGGTCTTGGTACACCAGTACACATTGCAATGCATGCCTTTTGGGGAGCTTTTCTGTTATGCATACATTACCTGCAGAGAGGCCTGGCTGATGTTTTGTGTGGTGCAACTGTCCCATCTTATTACCCTAATCCATGGGCCACACGTATGCAGATCTCAGGTAATTGCTGACATGGGTACTGCACAGCTAGTACTTGCTAGACATTCCTGCAACTCCCTCAATGTTGTGGCATGTTACTAGACAGCCTAAATGACCAGTTTGCTACTTGTAACATCATCAGTCTTGGATGGCCATTTGTTTATTTCCTACATTATTCCTGTCCCATACATCCTCGCCACATACATGACTGGTTGCACTGTTTGCCATGGTATATGCAATGGTGAGGTATGGCTACATGTCCAGCTTCTGGGTGCTACCTATTGGGTATGCGGTCCATGCCATGGCATGTAAGATGTGTGCAAGCCACAGCTGCCTCTGTTGCAGGTAAGTGGGCACATTTGATGGCCAAATGTCTTGGACAGCAGACCATTTCTTGGTGTGACACTGGGGATGTGTACTTGCTAGAAGGTGCATTCTCATGAAGAATGCATGCGGTCAGTACCTCAACAGCTGCTTCCACTATATTTTATCTGGAGTGTGTGCACACATATGCTTCCAGTGTTTGTGATGATATGTATTCCCCATATTTGCTGTCCTAACATACAATTCCATATTACACACTCATTGCTCATGTTAGGACCACATTGCAGGTTGTAAGGGTTGTGGACTGTAGTATTGTGATATGCCGTAGTGTAGATCTGTAACAGTTGCCATTGTAATACTGGTATATACACTGTTGTAGCACTGTATATGGGTGATGTTTCACACATGTCCCTGCTGTAGGCCATTTGTTCCACCATTATGTTCTTCTCTGTGCACACATCATTTTGCAATGGCAGGATATTAGTAATATTGCAGGAGTCTGACACA
The DNA here is from genome assembly GCF_019279795.1 of Protopterus annectens. Classification (NCBI taxonomy): domain Eukaryota; kingdom Metazoa; phylum Chordata; order Ceratodontiformes; family Protopteridae; genus Protopterus; species Protopterus annectens. Next base: position 1,808,917,459 of record NC_056739.1, on the reverse strand, counting down.
CCCTTCAGATACACCATCATGGTGACCACTGTGATGCAGTGCAGTTAACAGCAACAATACGTGAGCATGTATGGCATGCATTATAGGTAGGGGTGTTAAATGTGTGCATGGAATATACCATGGCCATAACATGACCAGTGTATTGACAAACCTGAACAAACACCATACTCTAGCTACAGGCTGCTGCCCTGGAGGTATACCAGATGGACCTACACAAGTGTGTGAGAGATGTGATGTCAGTAGCCACAGCTGTGGCATTGGTACAGGGTGGGTGCAGCATTATGGTACATCAACAGTACAAGCCCACAATACTACAGATTATGCACATCTGTTTATTACTACTACTCAGCACCAAACTATATATATATATATATATATATATATATATATATATATATATATCATCTCACATATGCATTATCTAACTGTACAGAAGTGGATGGATATGCAGCAGTGGTCTACTGATGTGACCTGTGGCCTTACTTGCACGCTCCTTTGCCGTTGTGTGGATAGCACCCACCTTCACTATGCTCTGTGCCAGGTGTTGTGTGCACAAGTGGGCAGGTGTCGGGGGGCTGCATGGCATGACCCCCTCCATTGCAAGCTGGTCCCCCCCTGACTGCAGCACCATGCCAATAGGCATGGCAAAGTAGGTCTGTGCATCGATGCCGGACCTGCTCATAACTGCGGTTATGCAGGCCAGCATCATTTA
>NC_056739.1:1808859247-1808911747 GCF_019279795.1 Protopterus annectens | reverse complement strand
TGCCCCTGTAAGCCAGTGTATGGGGGAGGGGTATGCACCATATATAACCTAGGCTATTACAACATATGAGGGATATTGGTAGTAAGACATCTTAAAGTATATGACTGTACATTTTCATACATTTCACCTTGGGAACATTAGTGGCCTACTGCTTACTGTCTTACAGACTGTTCGGTTTGTCAGTGTGATAGTGATGTTTTCAGTTAAGCATTGTTATGTAACAGATACATCCTTATTGTGGCAACTTAATTCTATTCCCACTAGGGGTTGAGTACAGAGTGTTATTGGAGGCTGCTGAACTATACACCTGCGTTACTTACTGTTGATTGATTTTTATCCTCTGGCCCTTTCTTTCTTTACTGTTGTACTACTTGAAGGCTTTGGCCTGGACAGTGACATATGTTATGCTTTCGGATTACTGTATAAAATGATCTGCTTGAGACTTGCATTACTCAGTTAATATGTATTTCAAAGACCTAACAGCTATATGACATGGCATATACAACTGTAATAGTACACAAACATTTCTTATGTATACAAACCTGTGTGTGGTGTCATGTCCTTTGACTTCTCTATGGGTATATGTTTCATGCAACAATTGTCTATTGTATGAGCGAATCATACACTGTCCATTTGAAAAAGTGGCAACTGTAGGAATACTGGCTGTTAAATATGCTGTGCACCCTCTAAATATGTATCTTCCTATACATATCTATGTGTGTGTACGTGTATTTACATATATGTGTGTGTGTGTGTGTGTGTGTGTGTGTGTGTGTGTGTGTGTGTGTGTGTGTGTGTGTGTGTATATATGTATCTTTGGAATGTTTATTGCTTCCACATTGTACATTCCCTATGGTAGCCAGACTATACTGCATGATATGTTATTGATACCATCCTGACATCATACAGGTGAGATGGATTACTGTTAACTTCTTGTGGCTGTGTTGTGTAGGGTCCTGGATATGGGACTTTCAAGTGTTGGTACTGTGTTGCAGGGCAGATCTGTTTGGCTGAGGGGGAGGGGGTGATATCAATACTTAGAAGAGGTACTTAGCTATGGCTCCCTCACCCCCATTAATGGTGCATTTGGTCATATATGTATTTATGTTCTCTTTTATATATATATCTGTGTATATATATATATATATATATATATATATATATGTATATATACTTACATATATATATATATATATATATATATATATATATGTTTTATATATATATATATATATATATATATATATAGACAGATATATCTATAGATGTATGCATATGTGTATATGTGTGTATATATATATATATATATATATATATATATATATATATAGATATATAGATATATAGATATATATATAGATATCTATATTTATCTATATATATCTATATATCTATATATATATATATATATATAGAGAGAGAGAGAGAGAGAGATAAATATATATGCACACACACACACACATATATTTACATGTAGTAATACATTTCCTGTACAGTTGAATGACTGTGCTGGGTGATATGCTTGTAAAACCATCAGGGTTATATATATCTGACATGGCTTAGTAATAAATCACTTTGGCTATGGTTTTCAGGATCCTGGGTTCGAGCCTTGCAAAGGTTGTTTATTCTGTTGCTGGGCAGAACAAGGGCCATTGGATACAGAGTGATTATGGCACTTTTAAGCAGTTGTAAGCGGGTTTGAATGGGTTTGCACAAAGGTGAGCACTGCTAACTTCCTGTTACAGTTTCTTATACTCAGCTTCTAAATTACTTAACCTGTGTAGGCATTGCTTACCCCCGTGCCAACAGGCTTAAACCTGCTTACTGCTGCTTAAAAGTGCTTACTCCTGCTTACCCTTGTGCTAATTTCTTTAAAAGAAAAGAAAAAGGGTTGATAAGAAAGTGATAAAAAAGGGGCACATAGAGGGAAAGACAGTAGGCAAAATAGCTAGGGATATGCAGGATGGGTGTAGGGAAGGTCCATAGCTGCCCATTTCTTCTATAGCAACAGCTGGGCATATACGCTAATTTGGAGGTAGATTTGGACAATCATACCTCTGAAGGTGGGGTGAGGACAATAATATGTTGTGAAGCCAATTAGACCAGATTACGTGTCCAGGGGACATGTGTGCGAAATGTACAGCTATGTATGGGGCGAGATGTTTTTTGGGGAACAGATTGCCCTTTTTTTTTAAGGTGAGACTGGGATGTTGGGGAAAGATAGTAGGTATATTTGGGGAGTTAGATTGGATAGGATAACAGACAAGACAGACAAGACAGCATACAGGGTTGGTATATGATACATGTGGGGGGTGAACACCTTGGATGGGGAGGGGTGTTTGGAAGTCGGAAGCCCATGAGCCCCCTAGTTGAAACAGTGGGACTGAGGTCCCCACCCATGGGAAGTCACCACTGTACCTTCATGACCTTGAAGGTGGCTGTGGTGGGGGCTGAATAGGAGTGGCAGGCTGACCCTCTAGTAATGTCACACTGCCCTGAAGCTGGCTTTACAGATCTCCATACTCCCTGTGGAGCTTGCTACGCACCAAACCCCAGACCTGACGATGGATGACAGTATCCTGTCCATGCCCGCTCCCAGGGGGGCAAGCCCCATCCCCTGAGGCGGTTCCACCCAAAGGTGGCACAGGATCAGCAGACAAGGAGGTCCCAGGGTGGGCCCCAGGTATGCTGGTGCCCAGTGCCATGGCCAGATGAGGTGGGAGTGGTGGGTCCATTGGGACCGGACTTCCCAAATGTGCTATTGTGTTTCAATTTTAAAACATATGTGGGTTAGTAATAGTCAACACATTCCAGGATTAGGTATAACAGCATGTATAGATATTCCCATTAACCCAAAACACCAGATATGGAACAGTTGTATAGCAAACAGAACACATGCATATATGGAACCACAGTGGCCATTACAACAGCATGCAGGTACATTGATGGCAGCATGCCACCAATGTGGGAGTATCTCAACATGGCACATGCATAGAACAAATTTCAATATTTATCAAACAATAGGACATATGTCACAACAGTAGATTTGATTGTGCACATACTGACTGAGTTGTGTATTTAGTTTATTGTTGCAGATATGGTGGGGGTTGAAATATGTTACTTAACTTGTATATCCCTGTAGTTCTCATTACTTTGCTAGTGAGTGCTGTGATCTATACCTTACAGGTATTATTGCACTCCTCTATGGCCTTAGTTTTGACAGTGGTATGGATGTAGACAACTATATACATAAACTGTGTTTTCTCTGCAGTATACACCTCTTACCTGGTATACCTGTGGAGGTATTGTTTGTTAACACTACCTGACTGTTTCTACGCATATTCCCTGATTCCAGGTTGATGTTATGCACATACCTCTCCATCACTTATTGCACACATGCTGGGCATGTCTTCACAACATGCAGGTGTAACTGGGACATATTTTGACTATTGCCCTCATAAACCTTTGGTGAGTTGTACAGTGACAGGTTTGTTTTTATAGACATTTTCCAAATATTTACAGGCCTGACAGTTATATGACATTAAATGCTGCCTAAATGTCAGAGATTAGCATGCTGATATGTCAGGGGTCAGGGTAACAGCTAGAAGATATGGGCCAGTTATCTGGACATTTAGGACAGATCTGTACAGACGAGGGGTATGATTCTGCATACAGCTTACTACCACTCCCAGGATTTGAACCATGTCTGTGTGTGCTAAAATAGAACAGTGTACGTCACAGTTGAGTGTGCTATATAGATATTACTGTGTATCTTTTCTCTGAATTCTGTCTATAAGTATCCCGTGATTTTACAATCTGGCCTTGTAATTACAACACTCTTATACAGGATTTCCTAGACAGTTTTATTATCTAGCACTATGTGAATGACAGTGATGAGTAATACCTTATTAGTCAGAGATACTTCAACACTAACATTGGCGTACAATGCCAGACTATACAGTACCAGTCCAGGATTTCAATCTTTTATTTCTAGGCACAGTTTTAATACCTGACAGACGTGTGGGGGGAATGTTTGTTAACACTACTTGAATGTTGTCACACATATTACCAGATTCCACATTATTATTATGCACATACATCTCACTCTGTTACTGCACACATTCTGGTCATAGCTTCACAACATGGGGGTGGAGTTAGGACATACTTTGCTTATTAATTTCATAACACTTTGGTGAGTTGTTAGAGTGACATGTTTGTTCTTATGGATATATCTCTGACAGTTATGATGTCTGACAATCAGTTGCATGTCATTATTTGCTGCCTAAACTTCTGGGATCATCCCACTGATTTGCCAAGGGGACAGGGTGACAGGCAGGGTACTTACACCAATTATCTGGACTTTCTGACAATATCTGTACAGTTGTGGTGTATGATTTTGCATATAGCTTACTACCAGTCCCAGGATTGGAACCATAGTTGTGTGTGCTAAAAATACATTTCTTTTATCAGTTGAGTGTGCTGTTTGGATTATGCTGTCTTTCTTTTCACTGTTTTCTGTCTAAGTCTCTCTCAGTTGTACAATATGACCTCTTGTGATTATAGCAGTCATATACAGATATTCCTGCATATTTTATTTATGTAGCACAGTGTGGGTGACAGTGCTTAATACAACAGTACTGTTAAGAGATTGCAACACTACAGTACCATATGATACCAGAGTAAACACAAGCAGTCCAGCAGTTAGACCTTTATTGCCAGGCTGTTAACCTTTTATTTACATACAACCTATATGAGACTCTTCCTGCCATATTGTCTGGTTTATTCAGTACATGCCATACACAATACAAGTTTTATACTGGCAGTTAACTTTCTACTACTTTTAGATTTATTTCTTATAACAGTACATGCAAGATTATTACTAACCTGCCTCGCGACACAACCTCTGCAGTCTACAGGCATGGGCTTCCTGGTTCACAGCCCGCTCATCTGCCACTGTCAAAGACATAAGAGGAATATTTAGCCATACCTATCCATAATATACATGAGCTGGCAATTATTAAATATGTAGTAGACTGATACTTACACATGGCTGGGATGTCACCCGTCTGCCTAGCTTCTTGGATCCACTGATCCAAGAGCTTCCTCTTTCTCCGTTTCAGGTTGGCATAGTGATGCCTGATCTGCTCACCATTTCAAGGGATGCCAGTGGCACTGGTGAGGTCATGGGAGAGATGGTCCCAGTCTTCTGCTTTATATTGGGAACCCTGGTACTGGCCCTGAAGCAATCTATGGTCATGGTCTTTAACAAGGAGTCCTGCCATGACTTTGGACTACTGGATCCCCCAGGGCTGGGCTCTGAAGTGTGATCCTTCACCCACACTGGTCATAGTGCCTACAAGAGGAAGCTGCAACCAGTTATGAGATGTATTCCCACCTGTGGGGTTTAAATAGGCCAAATTTCCCACACTTTGCCATGATTGGGTAGTTTTGAAAATGTTAAGCTATGGGAAAACCTGCTTACCTAAGGCTGGCATTGCTTAAAGGGGTATACCAATGGGCAATCTGATTTAGCTGGCCTACACATTGCTTACACCTAGTAAGCAGGGGTGTGCAATGCTTAGCATTGCTTAATTCTTTAATTTGCACACTCTTTGCTGTTTGGCATTGATTTATCATTCATTGCATGTTATATATGTGTTTGATATCCATGATTCATGTGTATGTACACTGCATGTAGTCCTTGTGTTTACTGGGGGGTTTCAGCCCTTTATTACAATGACACCTCACATCTGGACTTAATGCAGTACTCCAGTTCACATATTTATGTTTTGCAGTAGGTTATACAACATAAAACTGTATATATATTCCTTTCCCATGTAAAGTTTGATGTTCCTATAGTGAGGATCTGTTGGTGATACCGTAATCTTATGTACTGCTGTGATGGCTTACTGGTTAACTACTGTGACTATAGTGTACAGGGTCCTATTCAAGCCCTGCAAGGGCTGTTTATTTTGTTGCTGGGCAGATCAGCAGCTGTTGGATACAGAGTGATTAAGACACTTTTAAGCAATTGTAAGCGGGTTTGCACGGATTTGTGGAATAGTAATCAGTACTAACTTCTGATTAAATATGCTTTGCAGAGAGTTAGCTTCAATATTGCTTAACCTGTGTGTGCATTGCTTACCCCTGTGCAAACAGGCTTATGCCCACTTATTACTGCTTACAAGTGCTTACTCCTGCTTACCCCCACACTAATTTAGACAGAAATGTACCATGGCTCTTGGAAAGGTGGTGGATTTGGACACTCTATGGATTTATCATTCATTACACATTATACCTTTGATTTGTATCCCTGATTCATGTGTACATATGCTGTATGGGGAACTTGTGTTTATCTGTGCATTTTACAACATTATTACAATGATACCTCACATCTGCATTTAATGCAGTACTCCATTTAACAAATATATGTTATTTAGTATGTTATCCAACAAAAACAGATGTCCAAAAAGTGATTTAACATGGAAAATGGAATTTACTACAGTGAGAATTTAACCGGGAATGACTACTAACAAGACATATGCTCTAACCACTACACTATTGCAGTACTGCTTCATTTGCATGTACCTTGATATTTATCTTCTTGTGACATTTAAGCTACATTATGCGTAGCTAAGCAATGGGTAAACCTGCGCACCTACAGTTAAATTTAATCTGTTTGATAAAAAAAATGTTCTACTGCTCTTTTCTCTTGGAAGGGACAGGTTTCACTTGTTGCTGTGGATTACTGCATGCATCTGCACATTTGGCAGACAACCTAGCAACCCCCCATACCTTTCAACCTCTTAATGCACATTATCTGGACAAAGCTTGACAACATGAGGTCCAACTATGGATATATTTTAATTATTGCTCTTATAAACATGGGACAGTTGCTAGAGTAACAGGATTGGTTTTAATATAGGTTTTCTGATGGTTTTGGTGTATGACAGTCATATGTATGCCATTATTTCATGGCTTCATTCCTGACATCATCCCATGATTTCAGGGTCCAACTGGGGTACAGGCCAAAAGTATGGGCAACAAATGTGTGGACATTATGATTTGTACAGTTGGGAGGTATGCAACCATCTATGAACGTTCTCACTCATTGTTATTGCCAAACAGCACTTCCTGAGTGCAGGGGCGTGTGTATTGTGAGAGCTCTGCTCTCAGACACATCCCCTGCACTCGACCACACTCCATTTCCATTTAGGAGCAGAAGCAGCACGCCTTCATTACTATGCATGGTGCGCTACTGTGCTTTTCCTAAATGGTCGCTTCCGTGCGGGAATAAGCTATTCCTGCATGGAGCCTTACTGAATCTCGGGGAGTAACTATTACATTTGCAATATTTTATAAACAACTTACAATATCTCAGCAACCGCTCAAGTTACACACGCGCTGTCAGCATCATTTTATTCATCTAGCTGAGAGCTTTCATATGAGGCTAATGAGTTCTGCCTGTGTTACTTGGTTTTAGAGATATTTAGAAAAATGTGAAAATTCTATCTATATAAATTAATATCATAAAAACATTTAATATCTATTTACGTGAGCCAGACAGAAGTCAAATATTAATGCAGTTGAGTTTGCCACAGTGCAAGCTTTAAGGTGAAATCTTTTAAAACCATGTACATAGCATGGCTTTGGAATTATTGATGCAAATATGAACAAGCAATATTTAATGCCTAGTGGCATCAGTAGGAGCTATCTGCAGATGCTCCTGGAGGTGTCACTTGGATGTAATGAATTAAACTAGATAAGTTCTCAGCATTTAATTCCATTTCCTTCCTAGGTTCTCTCGTCTCTTTTGTATTGATATAATCCCCTTATCTTAAATCAGATGGCTAATGGTATAACACAAACAAGTAAAACTTAACCAATGCTATACAATTACTAGAATGGTTATATGAGGAATTATTAATATTTTGCCTTAACTGCATGTATATGCTTTGCAATCCTTTGAGTCAGTATTTTTGAAGTCATATCAACATAGAAATTATTTCATCCAAAGCAAATTGCTACATAAATCAATCCTTTTGATATGCAATTGTAAATAGGTCTTAGAACTATTCACATATGGCATATGATGAAATCTTGCAAAAAGGTTGTTCAGAGATAAACATATAGCATTAGCATTGACCACATTTAGAAGTCCCTATTGATTTGTTGGTAGTTGGAAGTGAGGCATAAGTATTGCAGGTTTCTTAAACAGTTTTTTTAAATTAGCTGCTTATTTTAAAGCAAATATTAGCTCATTCCCCATAACAATAGCTAGAACCTGATTAACTAATATAGACTTTCATTTTTTTTATTTTAAATGCCACTAGTAGTATAACTAGCAACTGCCATGTCGAAAGAGAAAATACATATTTGTCATTGTGTGGTGTGATGTCCTTACCTGGAGCACTGGCCCTCAAAACTGATGGGAAAACTGTGATTTGTTTTCTTGTTTTGTTACCGGTAGACTGTGAAAGTGTATTACCAAAACTTATTTCAGTTAATTACTTAATAATAGTTGAGTTCATTAACATAACAGCTTCACAATAGTCAGCCTTGATGTTATAATCATCTGACCTCTAAATATATTAGGGGCAATTGAATAAACCATACATGGAGTGGTTTTCATTGTAGGAGTAGTGGCACGTAGCTTACACGGAAGTAAGCAGCCATGTGATCCAGTAAATGGAGCAGAGGGGCATGCATGAACGTGTGGACATGGAAATGTCTACGGCATGCAAATCACCTTATAAACAGGTGAACTGCATGCAAATGAGGATGCTGGAGTGATCCAGCAAGTAGATAGGCAGTCCTGCATACCCCATGTTGGTGTCCAAAGTGTACTTGGAAAATTTCCATGTAAAAGAAAAAAAACTTGAACAGAAGCTGTAAAAGCCCATTTAGAGGGTCAGAAATTGCATAGTAGGCACATATATATGCAAAACTATGCCCTGTGCGTCCAAAAAGTAGTGCAAATAATTTAATATAATTTTCTTTTTTAATACCCATATTACATTTGCACTGTGCACAGCAGTGAGCAAACATGCCATAATGCAAAAAAAATATTTAAAAGTTTAAAAATGAAAAGAAATATGTGAGAATAATGCATTATAGGGCCCTGCATGGCATATGTACAATGGTAGATTTCAGTGGTTGCTAAGAAGGTAGGCCCTGGAATAATGCAGTATCCAGGTTGTGTCCATGGATCTGTATGCAAATGAGCTGGGGTTACTGCATAGCAAAACTGGGCTACTGTGTCTGCAGATAAAATTTGTGTAGCCATAGAACTGTGTTGTTGTCAACAGAAGAGCTAGCTGACATCAAAGGGGGTGAGTCACTATATGTTTAAGCAGATTGGAGCTCAGCTGTACCCGTTTGTGTGGCATGCCTCTCAGCTAAGCAGATGGGTATGTCCAGTGCCTGATTAGCTTTGTTTAGCTTCGGGACACTTGTTTTAGCTGGTTTGAGTGTGTTTGCGTGCCACACGACTGTGCTCAGCAGGGAAGGCAGTTAAAAAAAAAAGGAAATAGTCAGTGAAAGCCAATCATGTATAAATTACTGATACCCCTGTTCCACTTACACTGGGCCATTCATAACTCTCAGGGATGTAGCTGGCAGATGGAATGCATCATAGTTAGCCGATCACACAGGCTGCATCTGCAGCAGATTACTATAAATTATGCATGCAGCCTACAATCTGATTTCTCCCGCATACTCTGCACCACTGGAGTACAGACCTGGGAATTTTAACTGACAGAATTCTGGGGGCTGCTCTGTTACATCTGTATGTGCTAGATGCTGAGGTCAGTGCTGATGCTGCCGCTGACAATAGGCCTAGACTGAGAAGCAGAAGAGTGTTCAGGCCCAGGGTAGGAGTTACATGAGCTGGAGATTGTAGACCGCTACAGGGGGAACAGGGACATACTACAAGAACTCACCCAGCTCTGCCGCCCTGAACTCTGACTCAGAGCCAACAGAAGGAAACCCATCCCAGTGAAAACAAAGGTATGTGTAGACCTTAGAATACTAGCTACAGGTACTTTTCAAAGACCAACTGGGGACATGATGGGGGTCTCACAGGAATCAGCATCCATGGTACTCCACCACTTCCTGTCTACCATACAAACACATGCCAGTGAGCACATTCATTTACCCTGCACCCCTGAGGAGAGGGCCAGCAGTATGCACCTCTTCTACCATGTAGCACAGTACCCTGAGGTACTGGGTGCCATAGCCTGCACTCATGTACACATTAAAGCACCGCCTGGTGAGGAAGGTAGGATCTACATCAACTGCAAAGGGAATCACTTCATCAACTGCCAAGTCATCTGCAATGCCCAGTGTATTATCATGAATGTGTGTGCTGACAGCCCTGGCAGTTATCAAAACTCCCATATCTGCCATGCATCACAGCTATACCAGATGTTTGCCAGGAGGAACATCCTGTATGGCCATCTACTGGGGGATGCTGGCTATGGACTGGAACCGTGAATGATGACACCCATCAGAAATGCACACACACGTACTGAAGAATGCCATAATGAAGCACGCTCACAAACTAGAAACATCATAGAGTGTGTGTTTGGGCTGCTCAAGTCATGGGTCTGGTGCCTTGATATATCTGGTGGAGCCCTGCAGTACTCTCCAGCCACATGTGCACAGATGTTCACAGTTATGTGCCATGCTACACAGTATGATCCTGTGGGAACAGCTGCAGCAGGATCATCACAGGGAAGGGACACACAGCCCCCCACCACTGCCAGGGTCCCCACAGCCACGGGGAACTCAGAGGAGGAAGCTCTTGAAGCTGTCCCTGTAGGCAGACGTAGGCATGCCCAGTATGCCTTGGACTTAGCAAAGAGGCAACACATAGCACATGCACTGAGAACCTAGTGTCCGAGGGACTGACACCTTACTCTGACTCACATACATAGTAAAAAGGATGCCAGCCACACCACACAACCTGTACCTTACCATGTATTGGCTATGTACTGTGTGCATCAGACAGAGTCAGCCCTGCAACACAGGTATCTCAACTGTTGCATTCACAAGGTAAGTCACTCTCCTGTACAACAAATGTACTGGGAACTAGACTATGGTAGCATATGTATGGACCTGCTGCATGTACGCAAGGGAACAGAGTGGGCTACTGGGCAACTTGTAGAGAACTAACAGCTATGAAGGACAACAGGTACTCTGTCCAATACTGACTACCTCATAATATGCATTAGGCCACAAGGCAGAAAAACGCATTGCAGTATGCAAGGGAAATGCCAAACAGCGGGGTCATAGGACAGACACACAACTGTCAATGCTTGAGTCTCCTACCCCAACACATCAGTGTTCTCATACAACTGCAGTAACAGTATGTTTGCATGGCTATATCAGCAGACCACACAACCCCAGGGCTGTCCCAAACAACCTGGCTACATATTCTAATGTCCACAATATGCAGGGGTCAAAGTGTTATGTATGTCTGCTGTTGAAAGTGTGAGGAAGTAAACCTCATGTTCTAGTGGCTGGTGTGGCTTAGTGGGCAAAGTACAGTAGCAGGGTTGATGGTGGTCATGGTTCAAAGCTCATTGCACCTACAACTTTTGCATGTGAGGTACTCCTATGATAGGAGTTCAGCAGTCTGTCAATATGCCCCAATCTGTTACTGCAAGACAGCTGGACAAAGCCAGAGACCATGAAGGGACAGATGGCCAAACCTACAGACATTATACATGCTCTGAGTAATCTAGAAGGTGGTTAGTATAAACAGCAGGTTGCAACAGGTCAGAGTAGCAGCAGGATATAAAGGCCATCACATAACTGTGTCACTACTTACAACACTTCAATGGGCTCTATTTAGTAGTATAGTACTGGAAAACTGGCTCATGCAGTAAGTATGTAGTGTTCTAGTATATACTGATAGATAGGTAGGGGATCTATGAGTGTGTGTGTGTGTGTGTGTGTGTGTGTGTGTGTGTGTGTGTGTGTGTGTGTGTGTGTGTGTGTGTGTGTGTGTGTGTGTGAATGCTAGTAGATAGGTAGGGGTTCTAATTTCAATAAAAGCAAGTCTGTGTGAGTGTACAAATATATTACCATGCAGCAGTACACATATGGATGTGCAAATTTCATGCCCTTTACTGCTCTGTCAGTAGTTGCAGGCCCTAAACAGCCCAGATCTACTTAGGCATAAATGCTATCTGCCACCACCTATATTTATATGTACAGAACACCCAGGTGGCATGTATCAAGGGTAGCAGGCCTTGTCACAGGGTATGAATGCATTATCATGCTGACTACCCCCCATTGTCACTGACACACTGTTCTACAGATATGCATCTAGGTAACCACACAAATATACAGCTGTACCTTGCTGATGTCATATGTCTGCTGTGCTGCCATGCCATCCTGTACAGCTGTATTGCTGTCAAGTCTCCAAAGCTTAGCCACTCAGACCCCTGGAACAGAAACATACACAGTATTGTGAGACAATTGTCATTCTGCAACACTACTGCCATTCTAAAGTCAGGCAAACAAAGAAACAAAGATACACAAAGTTTGATGTGTACTCATGCCACATGCCAGCATACAGCACCTGTCATGGCATAACACTACCGCACTACAAAACTACATGTAATGTGTTATAGTCATTATGTGCATCAGACACATATTTATATGTACCTGCATTGATGGTATGGATAGCAGGGATGTGGCACAGATATCATCACATGTGCAGGGTGTGGTGTTGGGGTGCCAGAGGTAAAACAAAAATAAACACCGTGACCATGGTAACGAGAAACATGCAGAACGTACACGACGGAGAGAGGAAGTGTATGACATCACTTCCGATAATGAGGATCCGCAACAACATGGCCCCTATGAACAGAATACATACAACGCAGAAGAAGGAGTAAGGCGTTCGGAAAGGCTCCTTAATCGTGGAAACAAGCAAGTCGACGACGAATATAGAAATACGGGGGCAAGACCAAAAAGAGATTTTTTATCGGTAAACAATGCGAAAGCCGGATGGAAGAGTCGCAGATGAGGAATCCATCCGTATATCGAACTATTGTTAACGTGTACATACCTACGGACATGGACAATTTGACTGATGTACAAACCTTGGATTTATACCAACTACACAATACACAAGGTTTGTTACAACATAAACATGAAACTTGTGAACAAGGTTTGGGACAAACAAATGTTATTGATACACTACATTTTAATGTACAACTAGTACTAAATACCAAAGATATTGTTGGGGAATATGATTTAAACCATAGTAACGTAAAACAACTTGATAATAGAGTTAATTACAATGATAACCCATTATCTATGGTATGTGATATGGTACCTAGCTCATATATACCGAAGGGGTATGTTTGCAACAATTGTATAGAAACAGATGGTGCAAGTGGTGATGGCAATAATGCTAATATGCAAACTAACAAATATGTCAATGAACAGAATCGGTTTGTAAATGTGGATGAACAAGCATATAAGAATAGAATTGAAGAATTATTATTTGTAAATAATCTTCAGGGTGACACACAATTAGAATTGAGTCAAATGCGATAGGATGATCAAATCTTATTAGATTTGACTACATATGATTACCCTGACATAATTCACTATTCCCCTAAAGTAATGAACGGTCAATTGGACAACACAGCAGAAATTATGATCAATAATGGAGGGAATGGTAATAACATCAATTTTTCAAACGATGAAATGTTGGGTAACTATACAATTCATATTCCTATTAACTTTCACATTGATTTAAATCTTGATAATTATTTGGATAAAGTTAATAAATGTATATCAATTAATAACTTTGAATCAATTGATAGAGAACCTTTAAGTAACCCAAATATAGTTACCAATACCCATGGAGATTATAAAATATTTAACTATTCTAAACATGTATTTAATAGTAAGCATGCCAATTTATTTTCACGAGGATTCAATTTTGTAAACTGTCGTAAGGGGAGATTAGTTAGTTCAATCATTAACTTAAAATTATTTAGTAGAAAATTAAATTTGAAATTATTTTTTGATGGTAGCGTACAAGACAATAGGAACAACAATATAGGAACTGATCTGAATAAACCCAGTATTTTCAATCCCCCTATGAATGATAAAATAATTACATTTGAAAAACGGGCTGAAATGGACATTAGGGAATTTTTTAAACAATATAGAACTCCTATACATAGTAATATGACTGAAAGTGATGAAGAAATATTCAAGCATATATTAAATATAAAAGACATCAGAATAATGAGGCCTGATAAGGGCAGTGGTGTTGTCATAACTGATAAAGGGGATTATGTTTCTTATATGACCGCTATGCTATTGGGTAAATCTTATTCTGAAATAAGTCTAAATGAGATTAACATCGCACATAAAAGAATTGACAATTCATTGGAAGACATGTTAATGCAGGGTGAAATAACGGAGGATGAATATAAATATCTAACAAATGACTACCCGGTTATCAGTGGAATATTTGGCATACCAAAAATCCACAAAGGTCTTAACAATTTACAATTCAGACCTATAGTGGATGGGAAAAGAAACAAAACATGTTTCATTAGTCAATACCTAGACTATCATTTCAAACAGAGTATGTCCGAATTTCCATATATAACAAGGGACTCTTGGGATTTTCTTAACATGATGAATCAATTCAAAATGAAGGATGGGGATATTATGGTAACAATAGATGTGTGTAATCTTTTCACATCAATACCACATGACATAGGTTTGATCTGGCTAGAAGAACAGCTTTTTGAGTCTAAAACATTTGACCAGACAAAAATTAATACCTTGATTAGTCTTATGGAAATTGTACTTCATAATAATTTTCTGTATTATGAAGGGAATTATTATAAACAAATTGATGGAGTTGCAATGGGGGCAGCATGTGCCCCCATGTACGCAAATTTAATAATGACATATTGGGAGTATAATTACATATTCAATAGTCCATTTCAAAAATACATCAAAATATACTCCAGGTACTTGGATGATATCTTTATAATATGGGACAATGATGAAACAGCACTTAAAATATTCCTTGAATACATCAATCAAAATGTTCGATTTTTGAAATTTACACATTATATTGGCTATGAAAATATATCATATTTGGATGTGCAACTAACATTTGATAAAAACAGGGGACAATTAAAATCAAACATTCATAGAAAATTGACCTTTTCAAATTCTTATCTCCACTATGACAGCTGGCACCCAGACCACCAAAAGAAGGGAGTTGTCAAGGGTCAGATGGTCAGGGCGGCCAGGATGATTAGTGAAGAAGGGGAATTTCATGAAGAGTTGGAATTCATGCAAAATATGTTCTTAAACAGGGGTTATCCAAAAATCTTATGTGAAACAATCAAACAAGAAGTAAAAACTAAGAGACAGGTAGGAATGTATCAAGCCATATTACTCCATGGCTATGATAAAGACATAAGTAAAGTACAAAATGAAAATAAGAACCAGATACCCCTATATATTTCTGTTTTTGATGACTCTACTCAAATAATAAGGAAAATTATTACAAAAAATTGGAGCCTATTTATTAATGATCACATGGTTGCACAAATATTTCAAGGACCAATTAAATTTGTATATAAAAAGGATACATCTTTCAAGGAATATTTTGAGAATATTATGGAAGTACAGACACATAAAACTCATAGACCTATAGGTAATTTTAGATGTGGAAGATGTACAACATGCAAATATATCCAAAACACACAGGATAAAATTAAAATAAATCTAAATAATATTAAAATTAAAGGACACTTTAATTGTCATACTTCAAACGTAATATATGTAGCACTTTGTCAACATTGTAAAGCCTTTTATATAGGCAAAACAAGTAGGAAGTTTAGGAGCAGAATAAAAGAACATCTTCTGGACATAAAGCACATGAAAACCACAAATGCCCTAGTGAGACATATTCAACTATATGCTGATCATAGATTTAAATTTTGCATCATTGATCATTTATTAAATGATGCACAGGGAAGATATACAAAATATGACTTGGACATACAGGAGCTTAGATGGCAGATTCTTCTGAATGCCCACAATTGGCCGGGACTTAATGAATATTGTACAATTAAACCTATCCTTATGAAAAATCATATTAAGGGTAAACAATGATATAGTCCTTGTACGTTACCAATTTTATAAGTTAAAATCTAAATTTCAAATTATAAAATTCAAAATTAATTTTAATAAACAGGGAAGTGCAATACACATAGGAGCAATCTATGTATATCCTTGTAAAATAGAATAAATTACAAATAGATATACATAAAACCCTAGGAGTAATCAATTTATACAATTGGTAATCTTATTTATTAGATAAGGAAGTGTATATATTATACAATGTATAGCATTTATATAACTGGGTGGGGTATTTATAACAGTAATTTATAATCATTATCTATTATACACACACATTGTATCATTATTTTACACATATATTTTATATATAAATATTTTAATATAGGTACTGTTATAGAATATTAGTGTGCTTTATGCAACACAATTTTTATTTATTATTTTTCAAAATGTTACTAGTTTTTATGTTGTTGCAATTTATGTGGCTTTTGTGTTTTTTTTTGTTTTTTTGGGGGTTTTTTTTGTTTTGTTTTTCTTCCTTTCTTCTTCTTATTATTTTTTGTGATATTACATGTGAATTTTTATATCATATTTATGTTATTCCATGAATATATACAATATAAGTAATGAATATACATAAATAATATGAATTTATTGCGTTTACTTAATTATAAATATTGTTTATGGATAAATTGTTCAAACAGTATACTTAATTATCAATTAACTAAGTAATTGATTGGATCTGTTGTATATATAAGGGAAGCAGTAATTGATGTAGTTATTCTGATGAAGTTCGTCTTGGCGGACGAAACCCGGGTAAATCATTGTTTGTGTTTGTTGCACTGCGTTGTGTTGGCTGTACCAGTTCGTATATCTGTTTTTTACAAGAATAAATTTCCATTATTGCTGCAGACATTTGGAGAATATTTTACAGCGTGGAATTTTTTGGTAACAGTGATAATAGTACAACCTTGTACAAGGAGGCAACGTGCAATTGCTGTGGTTTACCTCGACCGTGGAACTTCCTGGTCGTACTTTACTAGTTTGTGCTCTATCTTCGTTTTTTCTGTACAGCTGTATTGCTGTCAAGTCTCCAAAGCTTAGCCACTCAGACCCCTGGAACAGAAACATACACAGTATTGTGAGACAATTGTCATTCTGCAACACTACTGCCATTCTAAAGTCAGGCAAACAAAGAAACAAAGATACACAAAGTTTGATGTGTACTCATGCCACATGCCAGCATACAGCACCTGTCATGGCATAACACTACCGCACTACAAAACTACATGTAATGTGTTATAGTCATTATGTGCATCAGACACATATTTATATGTACCTGCATTGATGGTATGGATAGCAGGGATGTGGCACAGATATCATCACATGTGCAGGGTGTGGTGTTGGGGTGCCAGAGGTATAGGCTGTGCCAAACAATTGACAGCATGTGTGTGAGTCAGGAAGGGGTGCTGGCTAGCTGGGACATGGAGAAGTGTTGTGTGTGTCTGTTGGTGACCTGCATGTGACAATGATGTTTGAGTGTGTGTATGTACACAGTCAAGTCCAGTGCTAATCCTATACATGTGTATGTTGGACTGCTGTGGACTATACATGGCAGAGTGGACATTTCACCATCTCTGGCCATGAGCACGGGAACTGGCTCTGCCAGGAGTGGCATGCCCAGGGTCAGATGTGGTGCTAGTAGCTGATGGTGATTGGTGTCTGCTGAGCCCCTGTCCCCACAGGACCACCAGGACCACGTGCCCTTGGCCAGCCACATCATACTGTGGACAGCACACTCCCTTATGAAGTGCTGGAGGTACTGCCACTATGGGATCATGAGTATGCATGATCCCATAGTGGCAATAACTCCAGCCCTATGGGATCATGCATACTCATGATCCCATAGTAGTAGTACCTCCAGCAATATGGAATCGTGAGTATGCATAGCCACATGGACTCTCAGCAGATGGTGTTGCTGACTTACATCCATGTGTCCAATGCCTGACTCCAACCAGATGTTCCAGCACAGACAACAGGTGATCAAGGACTGACAATGTCTCACCTGACTATTTGTCCACTACATCAGTGAAATGATCCATGGCATCCCCAATGTGGTGGAGGGAGTCATGGATGTCAGACTGTGCTGTACCCATAATCCTGAGCATCCATCTGGAGTTGCATTTGGATTGTGTCCTGTGCCTCCATGATCGACTGAAACATGTGTCGAGTTACCTGGGATGTGACACCTGTGACAGGTAGTGGATGGGCAGCAGGCCTCCTTTGAGCACCCCTTTTAATCTGACTGTGTGAGATCTCACTAGCTTTCTGGCCATGGTCAGAGTCTACACTCACTGATGCCATAGTTGCCATACTCTCCTGTTCGATGTCACCACACTCTGGCTGTCCGATATCTGTGGCATCAGGGGACTGGGTATGTATGGGCATACTGACTGTGTGCAGGAACAATGGGTGAGGAAGTGGTATGTCAACCCATGGGACAGATTCATCCCCCAACAACCCCACCTGTGCCTCGGTATGGCTGCCATCATCATCAGAGTCTGATGAGACACTGACATCAGGTTGTGAGGGGGACAGACTCCAACCCTCACATTCACCTGTGAGGAGGAAGATAAAACAAGTATATTAATACCTGCACTATTATGTATGGTAGTCAGCACACATACATATAGCTGAGGAGCCACAACTGCATTACACATACACCATCTTATTTCTGACTCCATGCACAACATGCAAACAGACACACAGACAAGAAGACCCTTATAACATTTACTGCAGCTATGTCCAGTTAATGTTGCCAGTACTATACACCTGTGAGATATGCAATGTCAGTGTATCTGATAGACCTTCACCTAAAACACATTGCACTCATCTTGAGCATACTTTGCCAGTTATAGTATCACTGCCTCAGGTATGCACCATCTCCATATTGTGTGTGAACAGGCATCAGTGAGTAATTGCCTCCTGTATAACAGACTGCATAGACCTTCTCAACAATAAGTGCAAATTTGTTACTGCTCCTGCAAATACACAACTGTGATTACCTATTCAATGCACTTTAGTTAACACCTCCGAAATGGAACATGCAAGTATTGTACTCTGGCTAAGCATAACAGTTGTGTCTAGGTCAAAATGGCAACCCTTAACATTCTTAGGGTATATATGATCCATAAGACAGCAGTATCACACTTACCAGGTACAGGACTTTGAACTCTGCCCACACCTAACGTACGTATGGAAAATTGAGGGAGAGGTATTGTTAGCAATACAAAAATTGACATTATTACAGTGTAATATGTGTGTATATCAACATGTACAGTAGCTAATGTGATGCTGCCTACATTGCTGACATTCTGAGCATGTGTGCACAACTGTGCATTAAAACAAACTCCCCCAAAGCAGCTAGACCTAACATCCGTGTACTGGTATGCAGAGGCTGCCACAATGACTGATTCAATATTACAGTTATGAACAACACAGAAAGCCTACCTGGATGCTCCTCTGATGTGGATGCTGTGGCACCCACCTCCACGATGTATGGGGTGATGAATGGTTGGGAGCCAGAGGATTAACCCAGGTTTGTCAGGAATTCCTCTGTGGCCAAGAGTGGTCATTCTGCTGCAGGCAGTCCACCTGTGGCAGCACGGTCTCTGGCCACACCGGCAGCCCTTTGCCATTCAGCATTGACCATATCTGTTGCCTGGTGTCAGATCGGCTCATAGGTTTTGTCCTGTAGCCCTATCTGGTTGACTGCTGTGACAAGATCAGCCCACAGTGCTGCACATTGTTCATGATGCTGTTGACTCCTGGACAGCAGACTGTTATGATACAGTCTGAGGCCATCCAGTATAACATTGTTTTCAGCATCTGAAAATGGTAAGTACCTCCTTCAATACATCCATCCTGAAAGATATCAAAAGGGAACACATCACAGGATCAAATACATGGATATCCACTATGTATAGGCCCTGCACAACCACAATGGCCTGCACTACCCACTGCTGCCTCCCTCATCATACCCTACAGTCTATCAACACACTATGAATGTAGCTATCACCAACATAGTAGCAATACTGGTTATGTCCCTGTGTGCCATGACAGAGTCTGCTGTATGTTTCCACACCCATCAATGCTGTCTACTGTAGTGTGTCCCCTATGGGCAAAATCACACCACTATGTCATAGAGCCACTGCCAGACAAATAGATGTGTGTTATTACAAGTATATGGGGACAGTCCAGCAACACCAGTGTGCCACAATGACAGGCAACAATGCAAACCTGCTGTACTATATCTTCCCTGTAGGTGTCATACCTTTCCAGTACACAGATGTCTGCAGAATGTGTACATGTGCCTGATATATGTGATGCTGTTGGCACAAACATGTGGATGTCTGGCAACCAGTTGGCCAATTATTGATGGTTGTTGTCTAATCTGGCTGTCACACACCAGAACCCTCAGGAAAAATGTATGCTACAGTATCATCTGTTACTCTATTCATACACTTACTTTGTATGACCAATATATACACTTTGTCATTGAGGTCAGGCCTGTGTCCCCCCAATAATAATGGCTGTGACATGAATTCTTGCTGTATGGGGTTGCCAGATAAGTTATCCATAGCTCTCAAGTGATGATATACAAAGGTCGACAAAACAGTGACCTAGCCAGAGTACTTCAGGGACAGTCAGGGAAACCTTTGCAATGTCTGAAGTATTCCTGTGTCACAGTCACAGACTGAGAGGAGCTGAATGACAGTACATCATGTGATATGATAGCTGTATCCACACTTACTTACTGTCAATATGCCTAACTCACAATCCATTAGCTTTTGTACAAGAGCCTACCACTGTAGGAGGGAGTGAGAGAGCCACAACTGTGATTTCATTTACAGCAGACACAGTTGGGAGGCATGCCTATAGCTGTTGGACAGTAGAGTATCAACAACATGTCATTCCCAGAGATGTACTATAGACCTACTGTTGTACTCTCTATTCACCATAGCTGCATCCTCCCATCTGC
Organism: Protopterus annectens; assembly: GCF_019279795.1. Classification (NCBI taxonomy): domain Eukaryota; kingdom Metazoa; phylum Chordata; order Ceratodontiformes; family Protopteridae; genus Protopterus; species Protopterus annectens. Next base: position 1,808,890,566 of record NC_056739.1, on the reverse strand, counting down.
ATCCCATTATATGGGGACTTGTATGACATACCAGGTACAGTAACGTAATCCTTTTGTGAATAAATCCTCAAGAAAAAAAGCTTGCTAAATTGTACTCTCTCATTGCAAAACAACTGACAGATGTGTTTCCCATAGGCAGTTGCTTGCCTTTTGTAGGTCATGTTCATTAACTGGTAATTGCCTGTGCACCAGTCCATGGCTCAGACTTGCTAATTGCATCCTAAACAGCTGGGTTACACTTTCATTAGCCAATGACATGGCACCACAGTGTAATGTTTAAGGCCTTCATGTAGACCTTGGCCCTTTTCTTAGTCTTTGAGATGGACATTAGTGAGGTGTGGAGACTACAGTATCACAGAGGGTAGTTACAAATACTGTTGACTGTTGAGATTTATGAGGTATGTCCACAGTTTTACATGCTATGTTTGGCCATTGTCAAATGATATTGTGCTTATCTGGCAGATCAGTGTTAAACATTGTGGGTTGAGGTCAGTAAGGGGGAACAGACATATGAGTGTCAGATATCAGAATATGCATGCTGTTACTGTAGCTGTTAGGCTGTTAGTTGGTCAGCTCACTATGTTTGTAAGGGCAAATTGTGAAACATGTCCCTGTCACTCGACCTTTGACCCCAACCCTTTATGTATGGGTGTTGTCTGGAACCCTTGTTCTAGGGATTTGTGCGGTATGGTAGGTCTGTAGCAGGTAACTTAACATACAACTGCATATGTTGCAGGCTGCAGCAGCACACATAGGGGGAGTGCAAACACTTTGGAGGACAGCAAGTTGTATGTCTCACTGAGGGAGCAGTGTCAGCTCTGTCATTACAGCAGTGCCAGGATGAGGGTACCCATAACAGTCTAGTCAGGACATGTGCTTAAGGTACATCTGTTATGTAACATTGCCAATCAGAGAGTAATAGGTGACATATAGGTAGGCTATACGAATATGATCAGTGTGTCCCTACCTACAGGCCTTTGACTTGCAAACATGGGTAGCAGTTAATTCAGTAGCAGCAACCTGTTTTGGTTAAAATTGTGTAACTCGGTCATTATTTGCTGTATTCACAAGAATGTAGTTGAAATGCAACACACTGGAATCTAACCCAGGACTGTGGGTGGCAAAATGCACTGTATGCAAGGAATTTAACAGATTGAGCTGCTAAGTCTGTGCTGCAGTAGGTGTATTTGCAAAATATATGTGCATGCATACACTGTGTGGCACAGGATTTGCATTAGGATGTGTTTTGTGAAGGATATGAAGTGTGACACTAAAATGTCTGTCTTGATTTTCTAACCTCAATCTTTAATGATTTGCCAGTATTTTACCAGACAGGTATGTTTTTGTGAAACCATGCCAAATGTGGGTGGCAAAACTGTGGATATTCTGCAACAGTCTGTACAGCTGACAGATATGCCTGCTATCCCAGGCCTCATGTGCATCCATTTTTATTTATATGACTGTGTACTGGTGTAGTGTCTGCATCACAGTCACATGTAAACTCCCATTTTTCCCATTATATGTACTTGCAGTATGTCAGTGGAAATCAGTATATTTTGCTGGAAACACCTGTTTCAATTCAGAGGTGTGTGACCTAGTAGGCTAATAGGTTCATGGGTGTGTACTAGGCCAACAGCCCCTGGAGCCTTTACAAGTCTAGCCCATAGAAGTGCCCTGGCATCATGCCACCATTAGTTATTGGTGCCTCTATCAAGTAAAGTCACTTGAGTGATCCCCGGGGTGAACTTTCTATTTCCCATCCACTCATCAAGATTTCTCTGGAAAAGGGCCAATGAGGTGCTCTGCTTCACATGGGCAGTTTCTAGGTTATGATCCTGTCCCTCCAGCATGTTCTTTTGATTGTGGTAATGAGGTTGAGGTCCCTGAAGCATGTGGTGTGGAGGGATTGGGATTTCTTTAGGTGTAACATTTCTAACAGGGTTGGGTCAGACATGGCTTTGTAAGTCAAGCAGAGACTGCCTCTTAACAGACAATATGAGACAGAGAAAAGCTGGATTTTTTGAGTCTGCCCATGTAGGGCATGTGTTTAAGGCCTGGGATCCTCTTTGTGAGGTACTTCTCTGGCCTTTCCAGCTGTTGCAGGTGTTTAGTGAGGTACATGCCAAATGGAGCATTATACTTGATGATTGGTCTAATGAGGGAAGAGTAGAAAGAGATGATGACCTCTTTCTTCCTGGCTGCCAAACCCTTGGTAATGAGATGTGCCACATAGAAGGACTTTCTAACCACAGTGGCAATGTGGTGGTCAAAGGAGAGGTTGCTGTCAACCTGTGTCCCCAGATCTCTTATAATGCCTTCAGTGTTCAGTGGGCTACCATCAATTTGGCAATTAGTGGGAACTGAGTTTTTCTCAAAGGGAATGACGATGCATTTTTTGGCATTAAGCTTAAGGCCATGTTTTTGACATCAGTCGTTGGTCTCAGTGAGGCCTTTCTGTAAGATGTCTACATGACTTCTGATACAGTGTGCTGAAGTTGACAGGGGCCTGGGTTTGAGGTTTGGCAGTGGAGTTTATTTTGCAGATGTGCTTAACACTGTTAGAAACACATAAGATGATTAAGGCACTTTTAAGCACTGTTAAGCCCGTTTGTGCGGGTTTGAATGGTGTGGTGCTCCACTTAAACCCACTCTAAATGTAAAAAAAAAGAAAAGAAAGAAGGGGTGATAGGAAAGAGGTGAAATTGGGGGCAAGCAGGGGGAAAAACATACTGAAAAGCTGGTAGGGTTGTGCAGGAAGGGTGTAGGAAAGGACCATAACTTTCCATTTCTTGTACAGCAACAGATGAGCAGGTTTTACAGAATTTAGAATTTGGAGCCTCACACCCAAGAAAGTGGGCTGAGGGCAACATAAATGTGTTGATTATGTTATGTAATAATTAGTTGTGTCCCATGAACATGTACGTGAAATGGAGAGCTATATATGGGGCAATCTGTTTTGTGAGACAGGTGCCCTTTTTTTAAGGAGAGAGTGGAGTGTTGGGGAAGGGATATAGGTATGTGTGGGTTGGTAAGTTGGGTTGGAAAAGTTGCATTTGCAGACAGACAAGACAGCATACAGGGGTGGTGTGTGACACATGAGGGGGATAAACAACATGGATGGGGAGGGTGTTGTGGAATCACAGCTGCATGTGCCTCCAGGCAGCAGCAGCATGACTGAGATCTCAACCATGGGCAGTCAACACTGCTCCTTCACTGCCCTGAAGGTGGTTGTGCTGGAGGCTGGGCGCTGGGACCCTCAGGCTCCAACAGGTTTTTGAGTCTGCCCTCAATCTGGCAGAGGCATTGTTCATAACTCCTATGGAAAATCCTCGCACCATGGCTAGTAGTTGATCCTAGATGACAACCCCCCTCTGCCCTTGCTCCTGGGGGGACTAGCCCCATCCCCTAAGGTGGTTCCACCCAAAGGTGGCACAGGGCCAGTGGAGGGGGCACAACCAGTTTGGGTCCCAGGCAAGCTGGTACCCAGTGCCATGGCCAATTCAGGTAGGGTAGGTGGATCACCAGGAACCATCTTACCCAAACATGCTGTGAGCATGGAGGTAGAGCAGTAAACACAGGTGAGTTCTGAACAAAACCATTGTTAGTAATAACAGCATGCAAGAACATTGTACACAACCCCATTACAGTTAAATGCATATTATGTGAAACACAACAATAAATAACAGAGGAGTCAGTATATTAACAGCATGCCAGTAACAGATATAGCATAAGGCCAGTAGAATAGGTAAGTCAACTAGATATTTTAGTATGCAACCTTAGTAATACATAACATTAATAAAACACATAAGCAAAATGCAGTTTTTAGAACATATGTTAATAGTAAACCATAACCAATATATAACAATAATAAATATGTGAAGATAAGGGGTGGGAAGAGAAAGAAATACAGTCAATTTATACCATCATGGGCTATATAGTTGACAATAGTAATGCTATCTACTCTACAGGTCTGTCCTTTCATTATGTGTAAATATGCCCTATAGCTGCTGTAGCACATACATACCTTTCAAGGTATCCATAAGTGACACTATGGGCCAAGCAGTAACACCTGTAGGTACACAACTGCAAAGACCATTTGCACATCAATTGGACCTATATAACTACCAAGGAGTACAATGGGCTAATGGACTAGTAATGTGATACTGACATATGAATCATGTCAATGATACATATGTGACAGAGGGATTACACAACAGTAATTACATTCTGTGACATTGTGACACTTGAGAGACATGTATATGTACAGTACAGAGAGTACACAACTATCATGCTTGGCAGGCATGGGGATCATACCTAATAGGTTCATAGGTTCATAGGTATGTACTAGGCTAATGGCCCTGGAGCCATTGCAAACCTAGGCCATAGGATTACCCTGGTATCATGCCACCCGACCTTCGTGCCCAGTGCCTCTTTCGAGTAGAACCACTGGAGTGATCTACTGACTGCAGGGGACATATGCATCACATGCAGTAATTGACTGCATTATCCTTTACAAGACATTCTAGGAATACAACCATACTTTCATTAAATATTTCATTTCTTTTATCTTATTGTAGTCTGTTATTATTGACCCTGTTGCCTTTATTGTGTAGATAAATAGCACATCCGCGAGAAGGATTTTTACAGTCTGTGACAGCTGAACAAACAATTATTTACACATAAACTGAAGGAACTCAGAGTGTAAAACAATTAGTAAACAAAAAGGCACTAAGGTAACATAACAGGTAACCTCACAAAACCTTTATTAATCCACAATTTGATGAATGAAGAAATAAAAAAATAGCAACTTGAACTGACTAAGCGCTTTCACCCTCATGGGCATCTTCAGAGTCAGTTAACTTCAGTAAAAACAACCTTTAAATACAGCTATTAATTAGTGCTTGATTAATCAATGATGAAAAAGCAGGAGGGTAGTTAAATTAAACAATTATCCCCTAAAGTTCCTGTTCACCAAATCTTAAAGTCCTGTTCAACAATACCTTGTTTGCTAGAATCTCAAGTAAGTAATAGCTACCCAGAATAAATAAATAAGCCAAAATAAAACATCATAAAAAGCAATGTGTGCAGTAATAAACATTCCATATAAAACAAAAAACATATCTGTTAAAATATTTAAATTTACATAGTTTTATATTATATACAAGCTGCCTTGTATCTTAAAATACATACTAGGGATAGTGCATCATTGATACCAGGAGCATTGCTGGCATCAAGTCTCAGTTGCCAAAGACATTCCCTTATTTCCAACATGGTTTTAAAGTCCCCCCCAAAATCCTTTGTATATAGCCTGTCAATAACAAAAAAAAAATAAACTTTTTAAAGTTTGAACAATAATTCGTGTGTACATACAATGAATTAGTGGTTTTCTTGTTTTTTATGTCCCTGTAATGTTCTAATATTCTTTGTCTCAACTTCCTGGTAGTCGTACCTATATAGAATGCTGGGCAAGATAAACAAGTGGCAGCATAAATGACCATACTTGTGTTACAGTTGCAGTAACCAGGGCTCTTCAAAGTTCTCTTAAAATTACCTAGACAAACATAGGGACCATCATTAATAAATTTACAGGCCTTGCAATTGCCACATTTGGCCATAGTAGCTGGTCTTTGTCCAAACAATCTAGGGGTCTTCTCTAGTAGGTCTTTTAAATTTGAACCTCTGCTATTAATAAAAGTGGGACATTTACCAAGTATGTTGTGTAAGTCTGCAGGGATGAGGCTTTCCCAAGCACTGTAAATAACATCTTTAACTTCAGGTGCTAACCTATTGTGTTGTAATACCATTCCTGTTGGCGTATTGTTTCTATCAGGTACACCTTTATGGTTGGTGACTTTGTCACATAACCTGTGTGTGTCATGCAAAATTGGAACAAAGTCAGTAGACCTTCTTCTAAATATTTCATGTTGAAGCGACAAAAGTATATCAATGGGATAACTTCTTTGGACAAATAAGTCTTTCAATATGTCCAGTTCAATTTTAAAGACATCATCCTCACTAATAATACAAGACAACCTGATCATTTGGCCCTTAACAACATTTCTCTTAACATAGGCAGGGTGACAACTACTATAATGTAGAAATGAATTGCTGTAAGTTTTCTTTCTGTATAATCTTGATTCTATTTTACCATTTTTAGTATATAATTGTAAATCCAGATAATCAATACTCATCTTGCCAACCTTGTGTGTAAATTTTAAGAATGTTGTCGTGTTGTTCAAATATAAAATAAATTTTTCCAGTTCGTCAAGTGTGCCCTTCCAAAAAAGCAAAATATCATCCAAAAATCTAAAATAGATAGGCATCTTAGCCCTATAATCAGATGTCAACACAAACTGGTCTTCCCATTCTGCTAAAACAAGGTTGGCATAAATGGATGCACATTTAGCACCCATAGCCACCCCTTTGGACTGTCTGTAATATTCATCCTCAAAACCTACAAAATTGTTCTCCAGTACCATTTGCAACAGATCCACCAATAGGTCCTTCTTGGTCCGGTGCAAGTTGGTATGTTTGTCCAAGCTCTTTCTAAACCAGTCGAGCCCACAATCATGGGGGATCACAGAAAATAAATTGATAACATCAATAGTGACCAACAAAAAATCCCCCAGATCATCATGAGACAAAGTTCTGAGGCAGTCCAAACAGTGCCACGAATCTTTTAAGATATATGGCAACCTTTCCAGGATGTCCTTGGTCATAATGTCTATGTAGGAAGCTAGAGGTTCAGTTTTTGATCATCTGGCTGCAACTATGGGTCTAAAAGGTGGGTTAACTAAATTGTTATGAATTTTGGATATGCCAAAAATGTTCTACCGATAAATATTTATATTCCTCAGCATCTATTATACCTTCACATAGCAACTCATAAAGCATCCAGTCTATTTTGGTGTATGCCTTCTGGACATCAAATTTAGAAGCTAACTCATATGTGCTGGAGTCGTTTAGAATGTTCTGCATCTGCGTTAAATAATCAGTGTTGGTCATAATAACCACTCCTCCACCTTTGTCTGGTTTCATAACCCTATAGTCCTTGTTAACAGAAAGTTCCTTTAAGCAAAATAATTCTGCAGATGTTATGTTGTTGTCACATGTTATATGTCTATTGTCAAGAAGTCGCCTAATTTGTGTTGTACATAAACGTTCAAAAGCCAACACAGCAGGATGGTGTGGGGGTATAAATGTGCTACTTCTTCTAATTGTAAATAATTGAGCTTCACTGTCAACCCTGTGTTTAGTACTAAAAATACTTTTAAATTCAGTTTTCTTGTAAAGAGCTTTAAATTAATAAGAATCTTACTGATGTCATATTTGAAATCAGGGACAAAAGAAAAACCTTTTTTCAATAAGTTAAGATGACTGTCTAAAATCTTCAAACTAGAAAAATTGTAAACAAAAAAGGAGTTGTCACCTAAAATAGTAGGACCCTCCTTATTAATGTTAGCCAAAGGAGAATTTAACATACTAGTGGGAGAATGCTGACATAAATCAGTAGATGAATCAAAACAAGATACAGGAGAATCAGTAGGCAAGAAAATACTGGGAGTGTTATCAGTGTTGTCGTTCATCTGTTGCACCAGTTGTTGGTGTTGAGGAAGGTGGGGTTCAAGTTCGAGTTGTTTCTCCTCTGTTGCCCATCCCTCCAATTGTTCCCTGTGTACCGTCCTGGTCCCTGAGGTGGTCTTTGAACCTCCTGATCTCGTGGGTTGTCTCGGTTCCTCAATCTGTCTGACCGTCTTAACGGAGGTTGGTTTTCTAAAAAAACCACTTCATCCTCCTCTATCCCAAAATGTATCTCATTGGTTACCCCCTCCTCCTCAGTTAACATTGTGTTTCTCCTTATGTCCCCATCGTGTTGGACATCCCTAGTCGTATTGGGTAAGGGGTAAGCTTTTTTCTCTTTATATTCAGTAGTATCCCTTAATAGCTTATTTTGTTTTCTTTCCATACTTGTTTTAACATATCTGTCAAGTTCAGTTGTAATTCTATCTAATCTACCTTTGTTACTTTCAAAAAGCAAGTCATTGGTAATACTCTGCTTGAGAATAAGTAGTTCATTTTTTTAAAACACTTAATCTGTTGTTATTGTCTCTAATGATAATTCTCATTAAGTCCATCCCAGTTCTATCAAAAAGTTCCAACATATTTTTGTATGCCTCAGTGTTTGCCTCAATTCCCATAGGGATCCTATATACTCTCAGACCTTTGGGTACCTGGTTAAGTTCTAGTGAACGCTCTAAAAAAACATTGTCCATCTGAAGCGATTTGTATATTTTCGCTAGCTTTTCAAATTTAAATACCTGTGAGTTGAATGTCCCAATATTTTCTGATCTAAAAGAGTCACCTAATACAGGGGGCACCAAGAAGTTCTCCATATCAAACATTGGTCCTGTAGGAATGTTGTTAGTAACAACTCTTCCTCTACTGTTATTATTCTCTCCCTGGTGGGTATTGTTCCTTTCCCCTCTAAGTGTCTCCGTATTCACTTGTCTATCAGCATTGGACACTGGTGGTGTATGCATAGTAAACAGTTCCACTTGTGTGTCTGTTAAACTAACATCTTGAATATTATGTTCTGCAGTCTTGTTTGCCTGCAGTAATGTGATAATCTGTCTAGAAATTTCCATATATTGGATCATTAAGTGTTCCATCATAAATAAAAAAAAAAATATATATATATATATATATATATATATATATATATATATATATATATATATATATATGAAAAAAAATATAAAAAAAGATGTAAAAAAAGTATATGTAAAAAAATGAACTTTTCCTGTCCACTTTTAAATGTTTAACCTCAGATCTAAATGGGTAATAGTGGTAAAAATAAACACCCTATTGGTTGAATCTACAAAAACCAATAGTATTAATAAAATAAAGTAGAAAATAATAAAATAAAATAAAATCAGAAAATAATAATAATGAAAAATAATAATATTAAATTCCTATTGTCAGGGTGTAACAATATCTATCTCAAAAATCTCAAAGCAAGTGCGTTGTTAACAAGTACACTAGTCCAAATCACAAATCCACTAATCTGTTATTTATATGAAGACATGACAAAACTGTAATAATGATGAAACTACTCTATGAAAATTATAAGTTAATGTAGTCAAAAGCAATACCAAGTAACCCCTTGAAAAAAAATGTAAAAAAATCCACACCATTCAGTATGTCAAGTTTAAAAATGAATAAACCTTATTCAAAAATCATAGAAAAGTGGTTGTTCATCAATTCTGTTCAATTATTTAAAATAAACATAAAAAACAGCTCACAAATCAAGCAAATTAAAACAATGTTAAAATCATATTATTATTATAACCCCCTGAGTTAACTCAGCAATTGTACAACCAAACTACAGTGTAGTCAAAATTGGAAGCTACTTTGCTTCGAAATAGTGTGACTCAAAATACAAAAAAATAAATACAGAAATCAGTCCAGTAAAGTGCGTTCTCTTTGAAAATTGCAATGCTGAAGACAAGAGTGTTGCAAACCTTAGTAACGGGTGGTAAAAGTTATACAAAATCAGTTCCTTGTTGTCTCGTTGAAGCCAGAAGCTTCGAAGGAACAACCAAGGACTTTCTCTATGAAGGAAACAAAAGCCTGTGTAATAATGTGTTCCGTTAAGTCTCCACCAACAGGGTAGCTCAAAAGGAAAAGTAGCAATAACCCCTAACAGCCAGTAACCCAGTAAACAAGCTTAAACAGAACCGTTGCTTCCTTTAATAAAAACAGTACAAATGGAAGCGAAACTCATAACACGTAGCAGCAATGACAAGACAGCCAAAGCTAACAGAGGTGTGGTAGACGTGCACCAAAAGAACAGTCTCTCAAAGTGTACTTAAAGCAGTACACTCCAGTTTTAAAAGTTCAAGTTGTTAGTGTTCCAAAGAACAAACCAATCTATATCGAAAACTGTGACCAACATGGAAATTTAATCTTCTTATAATAAAACAGTGTTAAAAGAAAATACAACCTCCTGCAGTCCGTCCTAATGTAGCAAAATGCTAAGAAAGCAGTAGAAACGTTGGTTAACCTTGGTAGCTGTTCAGCTCAAACCAAGAACAAGGATGTACAAGTAAATCCAATAGTACTAATTCATTGTATGTACACACGAATCATTGTTCAAACTTTAAAAAGTTTATGTTTTTTGTTATTGACAGGCTATATACAAAGGATTTTGGGGGGGACTTTAAAACCATGTTGGAAATAAGGGAATGTCTTTGGCAACTGAGACTTGATGCCAGCAATACTCCTGGTATCAACGATGCACTATCCCTAGCATGAATTTTAAGATACAAGGCAGCTTGTATATAATATAAAACTATGTAAATATAAATATTTTAACAGATATGTTTTTTGTTTTATATGGAATGTTTATTACTGCACACACTGCTTTTTATGATGTTTTATTTTGGCTTATTTATTTATTCTGGGTAGCTATTACTTACTTGAGATTCTAGCAAACAAGGTATTGTATAGCAGGACTTTAAGATTTGGTGAACAGGAACTTTAGGGGATAATTGTTTAATTTAACTACCCTCCTGCTTTTTCATCATTGATTAATCAAGCACTAATTAATAGCTGTATTTAAAGGTTGTTTTTACTGAAGTTAACTGACTCTGAAGATGCCCATGAGGGTGAAAGCGCTTAGTCAGTTCAAGTTGTTTTTTTTTATTTCTTCATCCATCAAATTGTGGATTAATAAAGGTTTTGTGAGGTTACCTGTTATGTTACCTTAGGGCCTTTTTGTTTACTAATTATTTACACATACTATGAGCTAGCTCAACCTTTTACCTGTGTCCCTGTGGAGAGAATGATATGTGTTATTACTTATTTATTTTATTATAGGTTGTTATTATTGAACCTGTTGCCTTTATTGTGTGGATAAATAGCACATTTGTGAGAAGGACTTTAACACTCTGTGAAAGTTGAGCAAGTAAGTATGTACACAGACTATGAGCTAGCTCATCCATTTACCTGTGTCTCTGTGGAGAGAATGACATCTGTTATTACTAATTTTTTATTATAGTTATTTTATTATAGTTTGTTATTATTGAACCTGTTGCCTTTATTATATGGATAAATACACATTCGTGAGAAGGATTTCAACAGTCTGTGACAACTGAACAAACAAGTATTTATACATACTATCGGCTATCTCACCCATTCACCAGTAGTCTCTATGGAGAGAATATCTGCCATCATAACATATATAATTCAGTAATATTTATTAGTACATTGAGCTGGATTCAAACCCCGGTCTGTGTCTATGTACTTCATACACAGCATTTAACAAACAGAGCTATTCAGTCACTGTTGATAGCTGACTGAATGATTTTGTCCTAGTGCTAACCTGGAAACAAAATATGACCTGCTACTAATACTACAGTGTTATAATACAGTGCAGTGACAGTTGGGCACAGCTGCATGAAATGCAATCATGGCAGAGAGACTAGGCAACCTATACATTACTAAATAAACTGCAGATATACACAATATATTGTTACTGGGTTGAAATATCAGCTCTCATTCCACAAGTATTGCACAACAGTTCAATACAGATGCTTTCATGCATTCAATGGTACACTTTCAAGTCTTTATTGACCAACAGTTAGTGTAATGCAGGTGTTGCAATACAGCTGTAATTCCACAGTTATTGTGATAGAAACATTATTTCATTTCATTAATCAAGGCTAATGCTTTAGTGTTTCCTGCTTATTGTAGTACATGTGGCAGTAGTCACTTATTGCAGTCCAGGTCTATGACCACATTCATTACAATGCAATCAACACTGTTTATATACCTGATGGCAGTTAATGCTTTAGTATTTTTTGCTTATATGACTATAGATTGGAAGATACATCTGTACTCACCACACTCACAGAGCAATCTGGCCAGGCACTCTACATGTGCCTCAACGTTGTGAGCTCTCATCACTGCAGCTATTGGGAGAAGAACACACCATTATGCATACCAGTTTAGCAGACATTCAATGTTAAATATTGGTGAAACTCAGGTAAATATACTTATACACTTGTGGAACACTGCCTTCCTGGAATTCTTGGACCCAGGCATTCTAGACAGCATCCTTTCTTCTTTTCAGGTCATTGTGGTGGTGATGACACTGCTCACTTGTGCAGGGGATACCATTTGCACTAGTGAGGTCCCTTGTCAGCTGTTTCCAGGCCTCTGCTTTGTACACCAAGCCCCAGTAACCACCCTGCATGAGCTCGTCTGCTTGGTTTTTAACTAGGAGCCTGACCATGACTCCTGACTCCTCGATGCTCCACCACTGCACCAGGAAGTGCATGCCATCTCCAACACCTGTCATAGTATCCTGACAAGTTGAACTCAAATGGATTCTGCAGTATTCCCATCTATTGCACTTAATATAACCTGTTTTCCCACACTTTAACTTCATTGGGCAATTTTTAAAATTGCAGTGCACCGCTTAGCACCACACAAATCAGCTGAGCCCAGCTTGGCAGTGCTCAAACCAGCAAAGCTTAGCACTACTTGGCACTGCTTAGCAGTATGCAAACCAGCTAACTGGAGCTGTGCAGTGTCAAGCGGTGCTAAAACAGATTTTGTTTAAGTGGTGTTTGGCATGGATTAACAGAGCTTAGCAGAGCTTAGCTGAGTGCAGCACATCAGGATTTAAAAATAATTGGCATACTTTGTAATTGAAAATAAATGCTGAATAACCCTTCTGTGTACTCAAACCCTGCACCTACTCACATAAGGCTGTCACTCTAACCATTTGGCTACATGGATGTGTAGAATGCTGACATCGTTTTACATATACCTCTCACCTACGTTTAAGCACTGCTGAGCACCATGCTGTGCCACACAAACCCACTCAGCTATGCTTAAACTTGACCTTTGGATTCATAATTAAATGTATCCGGTTTCTATATTTAGATAACTGGCATGTGTCCATTGCTGCACACCACACCTCGCAAACAGAAAAAAATAATAATACATAACCATACAGTGTTGTACTGCACTTTGACAGTGCAGGGGATATGATACTCATCTCCAGACACAGTAACAACACACTCTCTACACTGACAGTAACATGCTTTCATTAATATGCATGGAGCGGTACCGAGGGGGAACCACATTCACGACCATGGCATCTTTCATGTAGGCTCTACACTATGCCTGCATGGATTTTATTAAATCCTGGGGAATACTTTTACAAATGTCAGATAATGACTGGACAAGTGTAAGTAATTGTTAACAAAAGTAGCTCTCCTGTGAATTTTTCTTGAAAAAAAAAATTTGTTGGCAGATTTCTAAATGAATGTCCAAAAGATTCACAGCCTGGCCACATTCTCATTTAGAAAACTTTAAAAAAAACTTTACTAACATTACTAACATTAAAAGCATCAACAAATGAATTTAACTAACTTGTAGTGCCTTTACATACAAAAAAAGAGATCAATAAACTTCTAATAAAATAAATTACCTGATAAAAATTAAAAATAGCTCCTGGGGTAGGTATAATGCCAACTACAACACCTCTAATCTATCTAGTGAGCATCTTGAATTAAAAAATAAAGCAAAAAATATGTGTATGCATGTATGTGTTTGTGTCTGTGTGTGTGTGTGTGTGTGTGTGTGTGTGTGTGTGTGTGTGTGTATATATATATATATATATATATATATATACATACATATCTATATCTATCTATCTATACAGATAGATATATACATATTTGTATATATATATATATATATATATATATATATATATATATATATTTACACACACACATACACACACACACACACACACACACACACACACACACACACACACATACATATATATTTACTGAGATAGATAGGCACAAACAAGTCAATGCATGACCAATAAGGCAACAAGAAGAATGCATGTATATACTATAAATAAACACAAAAATAATGTATAGCACCCAAACAGAAGCTATAATTAATGTTTTAATATACAAAGCATGCTCCGTGGAACACAAAAAATAAACTAGGGACAGATTCTGTAAAGCTCGCCTAAACTAATTGCAGACAGCACAGCATGCCGAAGGTTCATAGGTTCATAGGTTGGTACTAGGCTATTGGCCCTAGGGCCTATACAAGCCTAGCCATAACAATTCCCTGGCTATTTCTTCCCACACTATTTACTTCCCTGGACCCCTGTCTATCAGGGCGACTGACGTGATCCCTGGGGTGAATTTCCTTTCTCCCATCCAGTCATCAAGGTTCCTTTTGAAGAGGGCCAAAGAGGTGCCCTGCTTGACATGTATGGGCAGTTTATTCCAGAGTCTGGGGAGTCTCTGGGTCAGGAACCTATCCCTCCAGCATGTTTTGTTTATTGTGATGACAAGGTTTAGATCCCTGGAGCATGTGGCTCTGAGGGATTGGGATTTCTTTAAGTGTAGCATGTCCAACAGCTCTGGATTTGACATGGCCTTGTATGTTAAGCAGAGATCACCTCTGAGTAGACGATATGCGAGAGTATAGCTTGAGTTTTTAAGGCAGTCATCATAAGGCAACTGCTTTAGGCCTATGATTCGTTTAGTGAGGTATTTCTGTGGCCTTTCCATTTGTTGCAGGTGTCTTGAGAGGTACATAGCAAATGGGGCGTTGTATTCTATAATGGGTCTAATGAGGGATGAGTACAGTGGGACAATGACCTCTTTTTTTCTGGATGAAAAGCCCTTAGTGATGAGGTGTGCCACATAGGAAGACTTTAGCAACACCTGGTGCTGATGCAGTTCCAGAAGTCACACTGAAGGTAGACCAAGTACTTAAATAATCAGAGTAGGATAATTAGGGGTTCTGCGCATGCTTGTCTGATTTCAAAGCACATTGTTTACATGCAGCACAACTGAAATGAAACAAGCTGACATGCCGACTCCATTTCTAAAATCCTTTGTAAATAGTTTCCAACCACCAAGGGATTTAAGTGAATAGTATAGATTATGGTGAAACCCATAGCAAAACATAAAAAAATATAAAACTGCAACCTGATGTTAATATACTGCAACAAGCTGCATTGATGCAAGCAATAAATGAGGCTATGGCTGTGCATCCTAGAAGGCAACCAACTAGAGTCAGAGCAATGCTGCAAGTAAATCAGTTGTCAGACCAGCAAATAATAGACAAATACATCTAGACAGACAACTTGTACAGGCTGTCTGCAACATGTGTGCCACACACATATCTGTGCAGTCCCTGTGAGGAAACCCCATCAACTTGAAACCAGTGTGTCTCAGCCTGGGTGCACTGCATATGGGACATTAGAGACACATGGGGGTTGTTGTAGAAGTATTACAGACAGCTGCCAGTCATACTCTGGCAAAATTGCAAAAAACAATGTGCAGTAAGGTGGATCACTGCATACACTTTATATCCACCCCCACTGAATTGGAGAACTGTAATGTACCAGTTCTACATCATAGCAAACTTCCCACATGTACTTAGTGCAATAGATTGCACACACATACCTATCAAGAAATCAGTACATCCAGAAGCATACCAGTCCATAAACAGAATGGGATGGCCATCTATCAACTGCCAAGTTGTGTGTGCAGCAGATGGCAACAGAACAAACATCATGGTAACATACCATGTAAGTATCCATGATGCTGCCATTTGGAGGGAAAGTGGACTGAGAACTGCTTTCCAGCAAGGTAAAATACCTGAGGGACTGCTATTGGGTAAGTGCAGGAACACAGCTAGGATACAAGTTAAGGATTCTCCTCACAATGATATACATTCTGACAAAAGTGTTTTTATTCCTCAAAGCAGGTGACTGTGGTTATCCATTTGAGCCATGATTAATGACCCCATACCATTAACCATCAAACCCTGCACAAGAGGCCTACAATAGAAAACACACAATAACCAGAAACATCATAGAGTGTTTCTTTGTTGTATTGAAAGCTGGGTTCAGATGTCTATACAAATCTGTCGTGCAGTGCAGTACACATTTGAGAAGGTAACACAGATGATAACAGTGTGTGCCATGCTGCACAACATGCTAACCAGAGCACATGGCAGTCTTCCAGCTGCAGGTGTGTGTGAACTATCCCAAGAACCTCAAATGTCTGAGGACGACATCCCACAGGTATTGGAGGAGGAGGAGGAGGAGGAGTAGGACAACACAGGGGACAAAACTCACAGACATAGATTCATAGGTTCATACTAGGCTATCTGCCCTAGGGCATTTATAAGCCTAGCCACCCACTTTAAATTAATTTTGCTATGCCCTTTTTTGAGGTTTGAGGTTAGTATACTGTGCCTCTGTCTAACAGTGACACAGAAGTGATACCCGGGGTAAACCTATGATCTCCCATCCACATATCAAGATTCTTCTTGAAGAGAGTCAATGAGGGACTCTGTCTAACCTGGACTGGGATTTTATTCCAGAGTGAAGGGAGCCTCTGGGTTATGAATCTGTCCCTCCAGCATGTCCTATTTATTTCAGTGCTGAGGTTCAAGTCTCTCAAGCGTGTAGCTCGATGGGATTTGGATTTTCTGAGGTGCAGCATGTCCATTAATTCTGGGTTGGACATGGCTTTATACGTCAGGCACAGATCGCCTCTGAGCAGGCGGTATGCCACTGAGTAGTGCTGGAGTTTTTTTAACTGGGCAGCATGTGGCATCTGTTTGAGCCCTTTGATCCTCTTGGTGAGGTACTTTTGGGGTCTTTCCAGTTGCTGCAGGTGTCTGGTAAGGTACATCCCAAAAGGGGCATTGTACTCAATTATGGGCCTGATGAGGGATGAGTAAAGAGGCACGATGACCTCCCCTGATCTAGATGTGAATCCCTTCATGATTAGGTGGGCTCTATAAAATGTTTTTCTAACCACTTTGGCCACGTGGTTGTCAAATGAGAGATTCCTATCAACTTGGGTCCCTAATTACTTCTTCTGTACTTAATGGATTACCACCTATGTGGTAATTTGTGAGCACTTTGTTTTTGCCAAAGGGGATGACTATACACTTTTTGGCATTTAGCTTGAGGCCATGGCTCTGGCACCAGTTGTCTGTTTCTATGAGGCCCTTTTGGAGGATGCTTGTGTCGGCTGGAGAGTCGATTATGGTGCCCAGTTTGCAGTCATCTGCGAACTTGGTCAGCCACAGTCCTTCCGTGTTGGCCTGTACCTCCGAGAAATATATACCGAGCAAGAGAGGTCCCAGGACTGAGCCTTATGGGACGCCACTTGTAAGTGGTTTGGAGTCTGACATGGCTCCAGCAATTCTAACCATGTGGGTTCTGTCCTTGAGCCAGTTTGCAACCCATCTAGTGACATAGGGGTTTATATTTAAGCTGGCGAGCTTATCTACAATGCCCGAGTGGGGTATTGTATTGAAGGCTTTTGCGAGGTCCAGGTAGGCTGTGTGGACCACCTTCCCCTCGTCAATGGCTTTGGTGACTGTTTCAAAGAAATCAACCAGGTTTAAGAGGCAGGATCTGCCCTTAACAAAGCTGAACTGGATAGGATCCAGTGTCTGTAGGTCCCCAATATCTTTATTTATGAGGTCCATGATGATCCTTTCCATAGCTTTGCAGACCAAGCTAGTCAGGCTTATGGGGCGATAGTTTCCAGGATCCATTGAGGCACCACCTTTGTGGAGAGGGACCACTGTTGCTGTACACTCTTTGGGTACATATCCTGTAGCAAGGCTGAGATTGAACAGTAGTTTTATGTTTGGGTTTAGCTCTTCTTGGAGTTCATGTAGGACAGCCGGGACACCGTCTGGTCCCATTGATGCTGTGTTTTTGCTTTGGAGAGGGCGGCTCTTACCTGAGCATCTGAGATGTCAGGGGGGCAGCACTCTGCTGGGATAGATATTTGCCCTTTTCGTGGGGAGGGGGGGAGAAGTTTGCGCTGAACCTGTCAGCTAGGATGTTGGCAATGTCTGTGGGTTCGGTGTATTTTTTGTCATTTTGGACTAATTCTGAGCATATCTGGGAATTCCCACACAGGTTCCTAACATAACTAAAGAAAGCCTTGTGATTATCCTTAGTGTCCTGTGCAATTTTTCTCTTGAAGCTGGCCTTAGATGATTTTATGAGTACCCATAGTTTTTTGCTAATACTAATCAGAGATGTCTTCCCTTTTTGGGATTTTGCTCTATCATGTAGTAGCTTCCTCCTTCTATTGTATAGTTTGTTTATGGCTGGGGTCCACCAGACAGGACGTCTGCCTTTGGAGGATTGGGTCTTGGTTTTATTTGGGATTGCATGATCCATGCATTCCTGAAGGTGTTCATAGAATGCGTTTATAAAGGATTCTGCGGTCTGGGCCGTATTTTCCACAGGCCCGGGGGCTTTGAAGGATTCCACCTCGGTTTTGAGGAGTATGAAATTTGCTTTAGAGAAGTTTTTCACTGTGGTTTTCTGGGCAGGGGGTGGGGTCGGGATGTGAATATCCAGTGAGATTAGTTTATGGTCTGATCTTACCAGTGAGGGATACACTTCTGGTCTGGAGCATAGAGTCCCCATGTTGGTGATGATCAGGTCCAGTATGTTTTCCCCTCTTGTGGGAGTGGTAACAAGTTGTTCCATAGCATTTGAGTTTATAAATTCTAGGAACCTTTGGGCTAGTGTGTTGGAGCTAGAGTAATGCTCCCAGTCTATGTTTGGGTAGTTGAAGTCACCCAATATAATGGTGTTTGGAGAGACCTTCATATTTTCCAGTGTTCTCAGGAAGGCCGAGTGGGGTTCCTGGGTTTGGGAGGGTGGTCTGTAGCAGGCTATAAACTGGAAGACAGTTTTACCCACTGTTAGGGCAATATAGGGTGTGACCACAAGTGCAAGCCCATGCAGTGCAGCATTGTCTAACCCAAATATTTAAGTCATGACAAGCCCCATCTACATGAGTACACAGATTAACCATTGATGTTCAGGTATTGCCTCACCACATCAACACAGATTGAGTCTAATGGCAAGTACCCACTAGATGTACACACTGAGCATCACACATTACATAATCATAGTACACTCCAACATGAGCATATGCAAATGTGTTAAAAGGGGGATCATCAACTACAGGTATGACTGACACAGATAAGCATCTACACTCTGATTGTTGTATCAATGTATGGTATACAATAAGGAACACACATCAATGCTACACATACATATCTCTACAATACAATAACATGAAAAGAAATAGATCATGAAGGACATAATGCAGAAATTTTAGTTTCAGAAAACACATAACACGGTACAGTGGTATTGCAATAATATCAGCCAGCTATGTGTACTATACTGCTGGACACACTCTAATGCAGTCTAGTGTGACCTTGCTGATGACTCACACCATGGTCTGCTCTCTCCCAACTACATACACACATTTTGCCTTTGTTACTCTACAAAGGAGATGGATGGGGTTACAACAGCATGTTGAGAAGAAGGAGCATGACTGCAAGTTGAAGGCCTTGTGACTGGCAGCACTACAGCAGATGGGTCAGCAGTTGAAATCTGTGCAGGCTGGACCACAGACAGTGATTTTTTCTGGCCAGTGGTATTACTGTGAACAGGTGGCCTGCCCCTGACAGGTTACAATCTGCTGAGCACAGTCAGGGAACACAGAATCCTGCTGGTAGTATGACACTGCAGCAGAACCATAGAGGCCAGAGTTTCCACTGGCTGTGCCACAGCCAGCAGACTCTCATTCTGCGTGGCTAATGCAGCCATGATCTCACAGTGTCTGTGCTCTTGTGCTTCATGCATGGTATGTAGTTAGTGTGCCACACAACAGGCATGAGAAAGTGCACAAACATCTGAATTATACCTTTGCTGTGACCATTCATTAACCTGTAGGCAGGTAGCAGACACCCTCTGACACCTGGCCTTGCACAACATTTACTTGCCTACATCTACCACAATGCCCTTTTCCTGTTTTTTGTGTGGAACTGCCAGCAGCAGTGCTCTCAACTGCAGTGTGTCGGTCAATGGCCTCACCCTGTTCAACATCTACTGTGGCAGCATCCTCTGAATGACTAGGCAAGTAGACCTCCACATCTGAGGCTACATCTGCTGCAACATCACTGTCATGGATGGACTCTCCAAACAACTCAAGCTCTTCTTTACCAAGGGCCATACTTCCATGCTGAGACATATCTTGAACAATATCGTGATCGCTGGATGAGCTTCTGGATGATATAGATAGTTGATGTGCTACAAGACAGAAAGACACTGTTGCTGTATGCCACTCTTTGGGTACATATCCTGTAGCAAGGTTGAGATTGAACAGTAGTTTTATGTTTGGGTTTCGCTCTTCTTGGAGTTCATGTAGGATGCAGCCCGGGACACCGTCTGGTCCCATTGATGCTGTGTTTTTTGCTTTGGAGAGGGCAGCTCTTACCTGAGCATCTGAGATGTCAGGGGGGCAGGACTCTGCTGGGATAGATATTTGCCCTTTTCGTGGGGAGGGGGATGAAGTTTGCGCTGAACCTGTCAGCTAGGATGTTGGCAATGTCTGTGGGTTCGGTGTATTTTTTGTCATTTTGGACTAATTCTGAGCATATCTGGGAATTCCCACACAGGTTCCTAACATAACTAAAGAAAGCCTTGTGATCATCCTTAGTGTCCTGTGCAATTTTTCTCTCGAAGCTGGCCTTAGACGATTTTATGAGTGCCCGTAGTTTTTTGCGTAGGACAATGTGCTTACATCAAATGATGGATATCATCAAAATCATATGACTTATATATCTTATTGCAATGTTACAAATAATAATGACTTTACTTGTGGTCTACTGTATGTATGATTCATGGAATCTATATAAAATAAGTACAGAATCCGTTTACGTGGCCAACATACATGGCATATGTGATGCATAAAAAAACACATCTGGCAAAAACTCATGGGAAGATGGTAGTGTTGAACAGGGATGAACTTCAACTAGTGCAGGGGAAAAAAAGCAGCATTGCTGATTATTATCATTTACACCATTAACCAGATGAACAGACTTAAAACATACAGATTGTGTGACATATACATACCAATCCTATGTGCACTTGAGGACATTGATGCACGCTGACCTAGGAATGGTAAGAGGGACACATTATTAATGGAAGTCAATTACAAGATTAGCAGCAAGGACAGGTATGAAACATATGCAATAGTAAAATGAAAAATCCATGGTATCCCTCGACGTCTCAGAAAACCCAGTATACAACCTATACTGGGTCAAAAAGAAACCAAGCAAAGCCTTCACAGTGTGGAGGGCATGAAGTTCACTCCTTGAAATATGTTATGAACCTATTTCACCCATAAACAACAAACTTTAAAATATATACTACAAAATATTAAAACAGTAGGTAGTCCATGTTTGAGTTAAAAAAAAAGAATACCCTTTACTGAAACACACAAACAAGTGATCCTAGTTGAGTATAATGAAAAGCATTAAAGACATTTATTATTTATATATAATCAGGTTATTTGGAGCAAAGGAGTGGTTACAGAGGTTGGTTCTGTTAAGAGCAATAAAAGCACTAAACTCATTCCTTTAACCAAGTCCCCCTTCCCCCTTAACACCATAGCATAAACTAAGACTGTGCCACCTTAGAACTGAAACTAAAAAGCTAGAAACAAATTAAAATATATCATATAAGAACAGCTTATTAAGGCTAACCTTCTAATACAAACTTTATTAATTAAGAAACCAGTTCACTAACAAAATGACTAACTAACAAAAAATATCTACCATTAGACATCTATCAGAATAAATATTAGTAACTTATAAACTGAAACACTTTCAACAAAGATCGCTTTCGTACCAAATAAATACTTTATCAGTTTTGTGTGTAAAAACATATCATAATATTAATGAACATGTGCATAAATCTGCAAGTGAACACCTAAGTAGGCTGAAAACCATAGGCATAATTGTTAAGGTGGAAATAGAGTAAAAAATGTTAAAAATAAAGCATTAAGACCCTGGGGATCTGTTCAAGTGTGGCATCTAACTAAGAAAGTGATTAGTTTAAATGAGTAAAATCATCATACTTTTACTCATTTAAACTAATTGCTTTCTTAGTTAGATGCCGAAGATAGCACAGTCTCAGTTTACACTGTGGTGTTATGGGGAAGGGGACTTGGTTAAAGGAATGAGTTTAATGCTTTTATTGTTCTTTCACCATCTGTAACCACTCCCTTGCTCCAAATAACCTGATTATATATAAATAATGAATGTCTTTAATGCTTTTCATTATACCCAACTAGGATTGCTTGTATGTGTGTTTCAATAAAGGATATTTCATTTTTAACTCAGCTGTGGACTACCTGCTATTTTATTATTTTGTAGTACGTATTTTAAAGTTTGATTTATTTTTTTATTAGTGAACTAGGTGTATAACATATTTCTAGGAGTAAACTTCACACCCTCCACACTACAAATTTCCTGCTTAAACATATGTAATCAAATATCACTAATAGACTCCTGCCGTGGAGAGGTTGTGGGTTGGACTTTGGATCACGCAATGGGAAAGTAAAAAGAAGACAACACAGTCATGTATTTAGCAAAAAGAATGCTGACAGCATCACATATACAATGCAATAATATGGGCTATAATACTCACATCACATGTACATACCTGTTATCTTCCAATGATCTGATAACATAACATCAGCGCCACTTTCAAATATTGATTTTGATACATTGCAACTGTACACCAGATATGTCTGTATTGATAAATATGGACAAAAGTGTCAAGTACCATGTGTGCTACACATTGTTGAAAGCTATGACAATTTTATTATAACATACCTGGTTCATCTGCATTTGAAAATGCACTGCTTGCCCCTCCACTAGATGTGCTTATAGCGTGCAACGGTAGGGAAATAACAATATAAAAGTAAACAGCAGTGCCATGAAATGAGGTTGAGGTGCCAACAAGGTAGTGTTCAAAGTAACAGTATAGAGACACTCACCTTCCAGTCCCTCATTTAGTCCCAAAGTAGATAGACCTGTGAATATTAATGTAAACAGCATTACAAATGCTCAGAAAAAATACAGTAAAAAATACTCAAACACCAACCAGCGAGATGAGCACAGGAATTAGGAACACAGGAGCACAGGAATTAGTGTACAAAATACTTTGATCTCTGCTTTCATCCACTTTCATCTTTTCAGACTTCATCAGAATAACATACTGAAAAATGTGACTCATTGGGTGTCAGTTGTGGTCCCTCACCAGTGGCATCCCTCATTCTCTAATAAATGTGTCACTCTGTTGGCTGCTTGAAGGATCATGTCTGAGCAGCATTATCTAAAGGCTTCATGGGATCAGTTGTGGCCTCCAACTGCATTAATCATGTTGGTAAAGTCTATACAGATTTCATTTCTCCATACAGTATCACCTGAATGGCATAGGAGTCTCATTCTATGTTCAGGGAGAACATCAATTATGATTTCATTTTCCTGGGAGGAGAAGTTGTCACCCTTAGGATAGCTAGTCATCTAGAAAAACAGTGATACTCACATAATACTATTCATGCTTGAGTCCATTTATGCATTTCATTCTATAAACAGCATATGTCAACATACACAGTATGCATACCTATGCAATTAAAATGTCTGTATAACACTGTGTGTGATAAATACTAATACAACATATTACAAGTATCAACATTTCCTTCATACATAACAGTGTTAAAATCAACATAACTTGCAATATCTTTACAGTTTGGGAGTGGGATTAGAATCCCTGAAAATGCATATATATCTTGCATGGAGGTACAAAGACAGCATCATGCTACATGAGTTTGCTTGCATGTCACATTCAAATACTACCACAAATAACAATCTGAAGAACTTACTGAATGTGTGGGTAAACCTCAGGATCTGTTGCTATGCCACAGACTGTACAGATCCCTTGTATATTGAGCCAATACTGACAATACATTTGTTAAGAATCATCATTGAAGACATATTCATAACAGCAACAGCACATACTGTTAACAGATTTGTTAGGAGCCATGAATTACAAAATATCCATAATATCAACATCACATACTAGATACAGATAGTGTCAGAATCCATAGCTTTCGAAAGTCACATACAGAGTGCAAGGAATTACCAGTAAGAATTGTGGATGATCCTTAAATCAGCCTTTATATAATGTTCACATTTGCAATTTAAGTCTGTCTATACAACTGCATATGGAACTGAAATAAAAAAATTAGAAGAACAACACCTATATGCATAAAGTTCAAGACAACATCACTCCAGTAACTTATAACAATGTCTGTTAAGTTAACATTTTAAGTAAGTATTAATTTAAACACATACCTTTTGAAATGGCTAGCTAAAACAGAAATGCCACTAACTGCCAATGTACCTCTCACTCCGAATCACAGAATCAAAGCACACCTTGTGTGCACCTACCTTCTAGTACTATATGTGCCAAACATAATTGATGAGGTTCATTAAAATTCACGTTTTTGTAATCCTATTCATGCACATCCTCGTAAATTGACTTTATGTGCCAAAACACCCATGTGTATCATGTGGCACATACCTGTTATCTTCCAATGATCTGAAAACATAACAACAGCACCACTTTCAAATACAGATTTTGATATGTTTACTGATCAGACCATTGCTAACTGAAGTGAGTGGTACCTCTGTAAGCATTTCTCTGTTTTGAATATTCCAGACTTTTTCAGCTTGAAAATAATGTTGGTTATTTTAAGAAGGCTGAGACATATCCGTGTGCCTAACTGGACCAATGAGAAAATAACCCAGACATTGACGGTGTATGCCAGATTGGAGCAGACGATGAGACACAATCCCAAGAGCTTCACCATGATCAACATATGGAACTGGATTGAGATTGAGATCACTGACAGAGGACAAAAATCGACCACACTGAAGTGCAGGTTCATCATCACTATGATAATCTGTATCTGAGAAATGCTGAGGAGTTTCACAAGAGTGTCACCAAGGTGCGGAGGCAGCCCACAGATCCTTACAGTAGGTATCAATATTCTGTATATACCTGAACATTGCTATGGATTTTACAGATATTTCTCTGTCCTACATATATATATATATATATATATATATATATATATCTCAGATAGATGTAGTTATAACCATGTGTTAGCTGCTGTAAAAAGTAGTTTGTGGGGTAATTATGTCAACTTGGAAAATACTGCCCTCTTTACTATGAGTTCAGTTCCCATATTGTTAATTTACTCAGTAATGTGTATAATATACATAAGTATTTCCTTTGTAGATGTGCATATGTTTTACATCTAACTACATAATTTCACATAGCCACTGTCCTTGTACATCACAGACACCTATAGTACCTAGTCCACTTCATAGTTTTCCATTGTAGTCTCATAGTATCACCTATTGCACTATTCCACATTGGACTAGAAACACATATATAACTTCATTATTCCTTCTAAACAATTACACAGACACATTTATTTAATTTAAAAAGTCATGCTTGTCCAACTGCTTACACATGTTTCTAATTACATGTTAATATCTGTTATTTCTTTACAATAAAAGGTCAAAAAATTGTTTTCATTTTCTGTAGTCATCCGTTTTCTGTAAGAGTTCTAATAAACACCTGCAGTACCTGTCTTCTAAAATGAAATCCTTCCTGAATGTTAGCTCAGCCTGTAAAGCAATTGGCTAGCATGTCTAAAGTGTGGTGTGCTGTGGCTTCCAATCCACATAGGGTAACATATATCTGTATCCGTTATCTTGGTTAACTTCACCCATAGCATTTTTTGAAAGAACCATATTGCAATACTTTATATTAACATTTATGCTGTGCATGGTTATGTCTCACTAATACAGTCATCAAATTTCTACAAATATGGCCATAATCTGTAATGTTATGATAACAACAGCTTTCTAATAATCAAGGTTTGTAGAGCCGTAGTTGTTTGTTTAATAATAATGTGCTGGCTGTCACTTGACCGGTAAATCAACTGGCCAGCATGCCTGAATTTTGGTGTGTTGTGGGTTCCAATCCACATAAGGGAAACATATATCTGTACCTGTTACCTTAGTTAACTTCACCCATAGCATTTTTGGAAGAACCATATTACAATAATGTTTATGTTGTGCATGGGTAATGACTGACTAATATAGTCTGAATTTCTATGAGTATGGCCATAATCCGTAATGCTCTGATAACATTAGCTTTCTATTAGCAGTATTTGCAGAGCAGTGTCCATTTTTTTAAGAATAGCATGTAATGACTGTTAACTCAGATTGTAAGGAGACAGGTCACCACGTCTACATCTTGGAATGTAATGTGTTCAAACCCACAGAGGGGACACATATATCACAATTTGTTATCTTGCTTTAATACAGCATTTATTTATAGAAGCATATAACAATTATTGCTATTAACGTATATTTTGAGTGTAGCTGCAAATAACTTGGTTATTCATTGAATTCCTACTAACATATCCATAATCCATAACATTTCATTAACATCAGCTATTTAACTACAGGGGCAGTACATCTTGCTAAACCCTGTTACTTCTGAGCAATTTTTATTGGTAACATTGTATACTTTGTAAAAATGCTATGAATGTCTGTTTTCTCATGCAATATTAAAGTGAATAGTAAAACATCATCCTCTGATTTTGAGGGACTGGGATGGGCAGACTAACAGTTGAAATGAAAAACAGGGAAGATGTACAGTATGTATCTTTCTAGTGATTTGCACTTTTCAAGGAATATCAAGATTCTCACGTTTACCTTAGTGTGTCCATAATATACAGCAAAGTGCATAGTTCTATTCAAAGAAGCTGTATTCTACATGACACTGTCACACTGCCCGAGGAATATATGCTCTACATTACCATTAATGTTTCTGAACACAGTGATAACATGAATGTAATTTTTCAACTTTTTAGCTACATGAGTAGCACATGTTCATACTTTGCAGTCCTAAGTCAAGATCATTATTATTCTAGACCAAAACCATCCAAATGATAAACTCTTTTCACTGCATGCAAAACATGTTTTTAGTTGCAATGCGTTAGGTAGGCAGGTAGTTTTCAAGGTCAGAGTTTAGATGTAGATTGTAGTTGCAGGTTTGCAGCTCATGTCCTCCAATCTGTGTTCAAAGATGTCATATCCTGAATGTAAAAATGTCACTTGTATATTGTGATTATTTAATGTTCTTCAGAAAGAAATGTCTACAAGCTGTGGTGAGAAATATGTATCAGTGTTATATGAGGAATACATTGTTCGTACATTCTAATTTTTCATTTCAGGTGAGGAGGATCACACTCGGAACAGAGCTATAAGCATTGAGATGATACACAGGCTTGAGGATAAGTGGAGGGAGAGAGGTATGTTCATTAGTTTACGTTTCCTATGAAGAGAAATGCATCTTCCCTGTTTACAGGTCTGTGTTTTTCTCAATAACATGTATATTGATTAGAATGCAGGCATACCCATCATGCACTAGTAAGGTAAGTGAAATCATCACATGGTAGCTGTGCTTACAACTATGAAAATCTAACAATGTTGATTTTTTTATGTATCACTGAGCCTTGTTTAACACACATTTTTTGAAATGTAGTCCACAATCAAAATAACAGTTGGGTCAGTGTATCTGTCAAACATCTTGTTAGGGTGATGTTTTCCATACAAGTGTAAATGTTTTTGAATACTTGTTTTCTGGTGCTTGATCTGTAGTTTATAGCCTGTCTCTTCATAGAGTAAATGGGTGTCTGCTATGTCAGTTTTTTGCACTGCTGTTTGCAGATTGTATGGCATGCTCTCCAGCTGAGTATTTGTACTGTATCTGCTTCAGATGCATTGGCTGTTTTTGTCAATATACAGTTATAGCCCAGGTTTATTGACAACTGAGCAGATAGCCATTTGATTGCAGCAGGTCTTGTTCAACACACTCTACAGGTCAACATTGGTATTGCGTCTGCCTTCAGCCCCCTTGGATGTTTTTGTGGAAGCACACTTCTAGCTTAGGCTGATTGATGCATGAGCAGACACTAATTTGATTGCAGCAGTTCATATTTAACACACCTTAGATATCAACATTGTATTGCATCTACTCAGACACCTTGGATGTTTTTGTAGAAACACAGTTATAGACTAAGTTGACTGATACTTGAGCAGCTAGCCATTTGATTGCAGCAGATCAACAAGAAGATTCACAAAGTTTTGCTTTTTGAGGCTACTGAAAGCTAATTGTTTTGGTAGATAATGCATACATTTGTGCACATACAATACTGTTAGTAACAGGTATGTGAGATGCTCAAATGTCAACAGTTGTGTTGATTGAACATATCACATTGTGTTTAGTGTTGTACTCATTATATTGATGTGTATTCAGTAAAATATTATGCTTTCTGTCTCATATGTTTGTTATATGACTTATCTATTGTCCACAATAGTGTCAGATCACTTTCTCCTCATTTTAACAATGATACTTTGTGGCTGATCATATAAAATATTGACTACAGACAGTACAATCTGTTGATTTGAGCATTCATACATTTTTACAAAGCTAATGACCCACTTGTGTGTGTCTACACATATAAAATTGTTCAGAAAAAATATTATAATTCTTTTAGGACTATGACATATAGGGCCATAGGTAACCCTATCCATAATGGATGTGTGTCAGTCCCTGTATAAATTGTCATCATAATCATATTGTGTTGTGCTCTGATATTCATGGAACTGTTCTGTATGATACACACTTGCTTTTCTTTTCTGTTGAGATTTGCAATTAATCTTTACAGAGGATGGAACCCATGAACATTCTCTGATTCAGAGACAATGACAAGCACATGCAAGGCCACTGACAGTTTTCCGAGGATGATGGTGATGGTGATTATGATGATGATGATGATGCCGAGGAACCTGGACCTGCCTCTGCCCACTCCATCTTGCCTTCATCCCAGAGGAGAAGTCAACACAACTGAGACAGAGGTGATTATCAGGCAGAGCTCCAGGAGGTCATGACTAATGTATTCCAAACACAGATGAAGGACATGATGGGATCCTTCTTTGAGGGTATGACATGGGCTATGCAGGATTCATTCAGGGCAGTAGTTTGTGAGATTATTCAGGAGTCTGAATATCATCATCCTGGTACCTCTGGTCTGTAAGCATTGCCCGTGTGCTTCACTGGTGTTCTGCTGCCAACATGGTAATTGCCATTTCATTGATTGGACTGTACATGCACTCTTGTGCATGGATACAATGTACCCAACATGCTTATGTGTTATTATTGTATGACATTTACTTTGGTTGCAAGGTGTATATGGCACACATTAATACATTACACTTTCCACACAAATTCAACTGTCTATGCATTGCAGCAGTTGATCTTCAAATAATGCTGCAATGTGTAGCCTGTAAACATGTGTATTACTGAGGCAACTGACAGACAGCATATGTTGTCTATACTCCATCACTAACAGTGTGCTATGCTGTGGGCTTCTGTTTTGCCATAACAGGCATGTGCAACATACAGACATGGCATTCCACATGTTTTTTGGATGACAGTTGTTATGCTATCCCACTGTTATAATGTTGTGTTGTGTCAGCTTGGCAATACTGATGCCATGTGGGACCATATACAGGTATAATCATTTTACATGCAATCCTCCTTTTCTGACTGCATCAAACAGCAATGTAACATTAATCACTACACAATGTTACTGATAATGAATTCTTTCACAGTAGATTATACCATGTTTGTTGTATGTAGCATTTCCACATCCATTACATAGTGATATCGATCTACAACTTCCATAAATAGCTGTATACATTAAATGGCTCTACATGTGTGTGCACATAGTCAGATACATGCAGACTCACAAATGTACCTTAGACATGTGATCATTCAGTGATTTACTGCTGATGTGCTGTAGTGATTCTCACAGGAGTGTCCTCTGTTCCATAATGACCAGGGTGGTTGAAATACACCTGCACTTTTTTATTTGACATTTGTATGACAATATATTTGTGTGTGCTTTTAATTTTTAGCTTGTTTACCTATGCATGCTGATGTGACATGATTGCACATTACTGTGTATGTGTGTTTTATAAATACCAGTTCTGTGGACATCAGCAATCCAGCTGGCCATTTGACATACATTTTACATTTGATTAAATGTATTTCTGTGCAGTTTCTACAGCACCCTGTGTACTGTACACATGCATTTGCATTGTGTCAACTTACCTTGTCCTGCTTTACCCTGATGTGGGCTCAGGTTGTCCCCCTCCCTCCCACCTTCATATTTCACATTTTTTGCAGGTATGTTTGCCTTTGTTAAAGCTACTGACCATTGCCATGTATTAATTTGACACAGTCAACATGTGCCACATGTATGGGCATTGTACAATGCAGGACATGTGGACTGCTTGCAATGCGTCCTTGTTTTCATTATACTTGTGTTACCCAGTGTAGTTTTTTCACATCCATGTGCACAACTTCCTGTATTCATTTTACTGTACTGTTGCATTTTTGAACATAATATTACATGTCATTGGTGTATGTATGTGTATCAACATTGATTAATGTACATTCCATTTATGCCAGTGACAGACATACATACATACATATCTACACCTATGTGTTGCTTTTGATGTGGCATATTTGTTTAACATATATATACATTCCATTACACATTTGTTTGGGTTGTGTACACCTACTTGGATATCTAGCAGCATCCGTTGCTCTTCTGCAGTATTTCTGTTTGGCACTGTGCTTGGTTGTTTGCCTTTTACATGCATGGTCATAGGTTTGGTTCTGTCCTATACTGGAGTTAGCTACCATTGTTAGGCCTGCTTTTACTCATCTATGTTGTTACTTGGCTTACACATGCACTGCTGATAGACTAATTGGATATGTGTATAATTATCCAATGTGTGCTATGATCCTACTTTAGTACCCTGGAACACACATCTACCATTGGACATACACATCCAGGTATGACTGCCACACCGTTTGTGACATGTTGTAATATGATAGTGCATAGGTAGATATGTTTTTCTGCATTTACCGTGGCTGATATACATTCCTACCTTGTTTGTCAACTTTCCATTGGCTGTGTTGTCCAGTGTGCTATATGTGTAACTTACCTATCCTCATTTTTTTTTCCTTTGTCAGTCTTGTATTGTGCTATTTGTTCTGTAGGTATACCTGCTATTATAACCTTCTCCTCCTCTTTCCCTATGTTTACCTTTCCTTCTATTCTTAAAAAAATGGGGCCTGTTGCTATCAAAAATAAAAACTGTCTGTACCCCTCCGACTTTCCACTAGATTTTCC
>NC_056739.1:1808649247-1808856747 GCF_019279795.1 Protopterus annectens | reverse complement strand
GTCATCTCCACTGCAATGACCTGAAACAAAGTAAGGAAGATGTCTTGGACATTTGGGTCCAAGAGTTTTGGGCAGGGGATGTCCCATGTGTATGTAGGGACATTTACCTGTGCACCACTAATGTCTAATCTGAATGTCTGCTAAACTGGTATGCATAATGGTGGTCTTCTCTCCGAACAGCTGCTGACGAGAGGGTTCACAATGTTGAGGTGCATGCCGTGTGCTTGGCCAGGTTGTGCCGTGAGTGTGGTGAGTACAGTTGTATTTTGCAATCTATAGTCAGATAAGCAAGAAAGAGTAAAGGATTACCTGCCATTAGGTATATACAGTCAAGATTGTATTGCAATGAATGTGGATGTAGACCTGTACTTCAGTAAGTGACTACTGCCCAACTGTAGTGAAATAAGTAGGGAAGAGTAAAGTTTTAACTTTGCTAAAGTAAATGAAATAAAGTGCCTACTGCAATAACTGTGGAATTACAGTTGTATTGCAACACCTGCATTACAACTGCTGTGCAATAAAAACATGAAACTATACCACTAACTGCATTAAGGTATCTCTAATAAAGCTGTGTTGTGCAATATGTGTGGAATTAGGACTGTTTTGCATGAAATCGATTATGACAACTATTCTGCAATAAACGCACAAAACAATACCAGTTTCTGCCTCAAGGTATATCTAATAAAGAGTGTTGTGCATTAAGTGTAAATTCAGAGCTGTTTTATAAGAAATTAATTATGACACCTGTTCTGCAATAACACATGAAACAATAACAATAACATTAAAGGTATATTGTGTGTATCAGGATTGTCTTGTTTTAACCACTGCATTTCAGCTGTATGCATTCAGGCTCTGAGACATGGTCCTGCAGGCAATTATAACAGTGTAATAGCTGTAGACTGCAAATATGCTGTCTGCAAATGTATATGGGTGAGCTAGCCAACCCAATAATCTGATATGGTTTGTAGATGTCACAGATATTTCAACCCACTAACAATATATTGTGCACACCTGCATTATATGTAGTAATGTATAGGTTACCTAGTATCTCTGTCATGCTTGAATTTCATGCCTGTGTGTTCCACTGTCACTGCAGTCTACAATAAAACTGTACTACTAATATGAGGTCATATATTGGTTCTAGGTGAGCTCTAGGCAAATATTAGTCAGTCAGTAAGCAGCAGTGATTCATAGCTCCATTTATTAAATGCTCTGTCTGAAGTACATTTTGCCACACACAGACCAGGGTTCAAATCCAGTGCTCTGTAGCACTATATATTACAGTAACAGTCACAAAATGATTACAGATTTTCTCTCCACAGGAATTACAGAAAATGGGTGAGTTAGGCCATTGTCTGGGTAATGAAGTATGTGCTTAGATGTCACAGACTGTTAAAATCATTACCAGGTATGTGAATATACAGCATAAAATAAAGGAAATAAATATGATACTAATAAAAGAAAAGAAATTAAATGTGTAATCATTGGTATAGCTGTATGCCTGGAGTGTATGTTAAACGTTGCTGCAGTCAATTAATACATTCAATGCATATGTCCTCTGCAGTCTCTGCTATTGGGTTCTATCCCCATGCCTGTCAAGCAAGGCATGGCAGTAGTATAGTTTTTGTACTGTATACATACATGTCTCTCATGTGTCATGTTGTTGCAGAATTTAATTAGTAGTGCATGATTCCTCTGTCACACATTTACCATCAACATGAGTATCTAACCAAGAATGTATCACTACATCAGCCCACAGTACACCTTGGTAGTTATATAGGTCGACCTGATGTGCAAATGTTCTGTGTAGTTTACTACCCACAGTTGTTACGGCTTGGCCCATACTGCCCCATGTGGATAGCTTATACAGCAGCTATAGTCCACTTGTAAACAAAGAAAGGAAAGACCTGTAGAGTAGATAGCAGTACTTTCTCCAAGAAATAGACTATATTGGTATTAATGGACTGTTTATTTCTCTCTCTCCCCACCCCCTTATCTTAATTTATTTATTATTGTTATCCATTGGTTATGGTTTGCTATTAACATCTGTTGTTACATTAAACTTTATTTTGGGCCATGTGTTTTACTTTTGTTATGTACTATAATGGTTGCATATTAACATATCTTGTTGAATTACCTATGTTGTCGGCCTTATGCCGTAACTGTTATTGGCATGCTGTTAATATACTGACTGTTATGTTATTTATTGTTGTGTTCCATATAATATGCATTGAAATGTGACTGGGTTATTTCCAGTGTCCTGGCATGCTGTTATTACTAACAAACTGTGTTGTTCATAACTAACCTATACACATTGCTATAGCTCTATCACCACAGCACAACAGGATAAGCTGGTTCCTGCTGATTCGCCTACCCTACCTCAGCCAGCCGTGGCACTGAGTACCAGTGCATCTGGGACTAAGGCAGGTGGTGCCCCCTCTGCTGGCCCTGACCCACCTTTGGGTGGAACTGCCTCAGAGGATGGGGCCCGATGTACCCCAGGAGCAGTGGAAGAAGGGCACCAGTAACCCAAGATCAACTACCAGCCACAGTGCACAGGATAGTTCATAGGAACTATGAACAATGCCTTTGCTGGACTGAGGGCAGACTTGACAACCTGGTGGGGCCTGCTGGCCCTGGTGCCCAGTCTCTAGCACAGCCACCTTCAGGGCAGTGAAGGAGCAGGGTTGACTGCCCATGGGTGGGGAGCTCAGTCATGCTGCTGCTGTCTGGAGCCACATGCTTCTCAGATTCCACAGCACCCTCACCATCCAAGGTGTTTACCCCCCATGTGTCACACATCACCCTGTCTACTGTCTTGTCTGTCTGAAATTGCATCTTCTCCTACCCAACTTACCTTCCACACATTCCTATATCCCTTCCCCAACATTCCACTCTCTCCTTACAAAAAAAGAGCACCTGTCCTGCAGAAAAAAGTATCACTCCATACATAGTTCTCTATTTTGCACACGTGTCCACTGGACACAACTAATTTGGTCCAATTGGCTTGACAACACTTTTATGTTGTCCTCACCCCTCTCTCTGGGGTTTGAGAGTCCAAATGCATCCAAAAAATCCACCAAACTGCACAGCTGTTGCTGTACAAGAAATGGAAAGCTATGATTCTTCCCAACACCCATCTTGCACATCCATACCTGCCTTTCAGTATGTTTTTCCCCCTGCAGTTGCTCCAGCACTGACTCAGTTGCTTAGTCTGTTAAATGCCTTGCATCCCGAACATTTTGCCATACACAGTCCTGGGTTCAAATCCAGTGTGTTGCACATTAATTACAGTGTTGTGAACACAGCAAGTAATGACTGATTCATGCAATTTTAATCCCAATAGTTTCCTGCTATTGAAGTATCAGCTACCCAGTTTTGTAATTCACAGGCCTGCAGGTAGGCACACACTGCACATATTTGCATATCCTAAGTATTTCTTATCCACTACTCTGCTATTGGCACTGTTGCATAACAGATGTACCTTAAGCACATGCCTCATTTGGACTGTAATTGGTGCACTTACCCTGGCTCTGCTGTAACAACAGGGGTGACACAGCTGGCACAGTTACAAGTGCAGCTTGCAGGACTCCAGAGTGTTCACACTCCCCTCATTGTGTCCTAGGCTGCAGCAGCAGCTGCAGCCTGGAGCATACATGACTGTACATTAAGGTAGCTGCTGCAGACTGCCCATACCTCCCAACCCCCTATAACAAGGGATCTGGTCAAAATCATATATAAGGGGGGGAGTCAAATGTTTCACAGTTTTCCCCTAGAAAGATAGCATGTTGATAGAATAGCAGCTACTGCATTGCCATGCATATACTGACAGCTATGACATGTGACACACATGTCTCTCTCCCCCTTCTGACCTTAACCCGCAACATTTGTCAGTGACCTGCCAGATGACCACACTGTCATGGGACACTGACCAAACATGTGAGGCAAAACTGTGGGCATATGTCATACATCTCTACAGTGAATATGATTTGTACTTACCCTCAGTAATGCTGTAGTCTCCACACCTCAGTAATGTACATTCCAAAATCTAAGAAAGGGGCCAAGGCCTACATGAAGGCCTTATATACTGCACTGTGCTCATATGCCATTGGCTAATGATAATGCATGTCAGGTGTTGTGGATGCAATTAGCAATTCTCAGCCACAGACTGGTGCAGAGGCAATTACCTGTTAATGAGCATTACCTACCAAAGACAACCAACTGCTTATGGGGAACACGTCTGTATGTGGCTTTACTCAGTCAGACAGCATATATGCAAAGCATCTGCAGAGGAATGCTTCAATACAAGGAATACATCACTCTACCAGCTATATACTACATTTCCCCATACAAAAGGGATGCAGATGGGAGGACAAAGGTATGGGGAATAGGGATTACAACAGTAGGCTTGTATTACATCTACGATAATGACATGTCACTGATACCCTGTTGTCCAACATGTACAGACATGCCTCTCAGTTGTCCCTACTTTGAATCACATCTCTGCTCTGTTCCTGTCCATCCATCCTAGAATGGTGGGCTGTTGTAGTAAAGATAGTGGATTACACAACAGACATAGTGGCACTAAGTAAGGGTGTACACTCCTGTAACATCAAACCATATAGTGTAATTCACCTCCTCTCAGTCTGTCATTGCCACACAAAAATAGTACTAGCATTGTCAAACTGACCCTGCATGCCCCTGATGTACTCAGGCTAAGTCCCTGTTTCATGGACAGTTTTCCCTGTCTGGTTGAGAGCTATGCTTAACGTACCTCTCAACCTCCTATATTAAGAAATCAAGACAAAGCCATATTTAATGGAGGGACAAAGGCCCAAACTCAGTGACACAGTAGACATATTGGTCATACAAAGTAGGAATGTGATTAAAGTAACAGATATTACTGTAGCATAAGTGTTTTCTGAGGGGTCTGAGGGGTGATACTTAGATTCTCTGTCACTTGGCTGACAGCAACCATCAGTCAGTGGACAAGCATTTGTCAGACATGCATATGTTTGTGCAAGAAAGACCACAGCTATGAGGCAAACATGGGGACATTCTGCAAACATCTGCATAGTGGAGAGGTATGCTGCCTAAAGGGAACATACACAATAGCAGGTTTGCATTGCTGTC
Source organism: Protopterus annectens (assembly GCF_019279795.1). NCBI lineage: Eukaryota > Metazoa > Chordata > Ceratodontiformes > Protopteridae > Protopterus > Protopterus annectens. Next base: position 1,808,851,614 of record NC_056739.1, on the reverse strand, counting down.
TGATAGTGGCACACTGGTGTGGCTGGACTTTCCCCATATAGTTGTTGGAATAGCACACTGATATTTGTCTGACAGTGACCATGTCACATATTAGTGGAGATTTGCATATAGGGAACACACCACAGTACACTGCAGTGATGGCTGTAGACATACATCAGAATCTGTCACAGCACACAGGGACATTACCCAGTATTGCTACTGACTTGGTCATAGCCACAAATGTAGTGAGTTGCCAAACTGTGGGGTATGACGTGTGATGGAGCAGTGGATAGTGCAGGCCATTATGGGTGTGTTGGGTCTGTACATAGTGGACATCCACATATCTGGTCCTGTAATGTATTCCCCTGTTGTTGTCTTGCAGGAAAGATGTATAGACAGACATATCATCCATTTTCATCTGCAGAAAATGACACTATACTGGATGCCCTCAGACTCAACTATCACATCCTGTTATCAAGGGGCCACTACAATTAAGAACAGTGGGTAGCATTGTGGGCCAACCTTGTGAGGGGTGTTAATGATATTGGCCAACAGGAAGTGATGTAGGAGTAGGTTCGACACCGGGCCTCAGACATGCTCAATGCCGCACCTCAAAGGGCAGCTGCTGTTGCCAGAGATCATGCTGCCACCAGTGGAGGGCCTGCAACACAACAACCACTCTGAGCCACAGAAACATTCCTGGTGAACCTAGGATCAACCCACAGCTCCCAGCTAAACATCATTCCATACATCATGGAGGTGGGTGCCACAGCATCCACATAGAGGAACATCCAGGCAAGCCAACTCTGTCCACCAGTTTAATACATTTGCAGTCATTGTGGCAGGCTCTACAGACCGGTATATGGGTGTCAGGTCTATCTACATTGGAGGGAGTTTGGCTTTTCACCAAAGTTGTGCACTCATACTCAGAATGTCAGCAATATAGCCAGTATCACATTAGCTACTGTACATGTGGATATATGCACATATTACCTTATAATGCTGCAACATTTGGTGTTGCTGAAATACCCATCCCTCACCTTTTCACAGTACATCAGGTGTGGCCAGAGTTCATGGTCCTGTACCTGGTAAATGTCATACTGTTGTCTTGCTTGATCAGATATACCTTATGAATGTTAAGGGCTGCATTTTGCCTTTTGTACAAGTGTTGTGCTTAGCTAGAGTGGAATAACTGTATGTTCCATTTCAGAGCAGTTAACTACAGTGCATAGCCTAGGGAATGACAGGTGTATTTGTACAAACATTAACATGTTTGAACTTATAGTTATGAGCAACTACACAGCCTGCTATACATGAGGAAAATACACCAAGATGCCCATTCAGACATAATAGGGAGAAGGTACACACCTGAGGCAGTGGTACTACAACTGGCATATCATTGCCAAGATAGGTGTACTGGGTTTTATGTGTAGGTCTGTCACATACACTGTAATATTTCATACCTCACAGGTGCATTGAACTGGCAACATTACCCGGATGTAGCTGACTTGCATGATATACAGGGTCTGGGTTGTCTGTGTATGTTGTTGTGGGTGTGTGTGCTGTGCATGGAATCAGAGATGAGAAGATGTGAGACATGTAATGCAGTTGTGGGTCCTCATTTGTATGAGTCTGTGTGGATTACCATATATAATAGTGCAGGTGATTATGTGCTACTCTTGTCTTGCTTCTCAGAGGTGAACAGGGGGATTGAAGTCTGTCCCCCTTACAACCTGATGTCAGGGTCTCATTGTACTCTGATGATGATGACGGTGGCCATAGTGAAGAATAGGTGGGTTTGTCGGTGGCTGAATCTGTCCCAGAGGTTGGCATCCCTTTTCTGCCCTATTGTCCCCACACACAGTCAGTATGCTCACACATACCCAGTCACCAGAGGCCACAAATATTGGACAGTCAGAGGGTGGTGACATAGTACAGGACAGTGTGAGAACTATGGCAACAGTGAGTGTAGACACTGGCCATAGTCAGACAGCTGGTGAGGTCCCACACAGGCAGATTGACAGGGATGCTTAAAGGAGGACTGCTGCCCACCCACTTCCTGATGCAGGTGTCACATCATGGTTCACTCGCTGCATGTTTTGGGCTGTCATGGTGGCACAGGCATGAGCTGAATGCAACACCAGACAGATGGTTAGGGTTATGGATGCAGCACAGTCTGACATCTGTGACTGCGTCTGACACACTGGTGATGTCACAGAACGTTTCACTGAGGTAGTGGACAGATGGTGGGCTCAGACTTTGTCTGACTTTGAGCGCACAGTGTCTGTGCTGGAACATGTGGTTGGGGTTGGGCATTGGACATATGGACATAGGCCAGTAACTCCATCTGCTGGTAGTCAACTTGGCCTTGCATACTCACGTTCCCATAGTGGCAACACCTCCAGCACTACAGAGGGAAGTGTGCTGTCTGCACCATGACATGGAAGGTCATGAGCATGTGGTCCTGGGTGGTCCCGTGAGGGACACCGGCCCAGCAGACATCAGTCACTGTCAGGTACTAGCACCGAATCTGACCTTGGGCATGGTGCTGCCCATGCTATTCATGGAGGAGCCAGTTCCCATGTTCATGACTGGAGATGGTTAACTGTCTACTGTACCCTGTATGGTCCACAGCTGTCCACCATATGCATGTGTAGGGCTAGCACTGAGCTTGACTGTGTACACACACATACTCCAACTCCACTGTCACATGCAGGTCACATACAGGCACATACAGCACCACTCCATAACCCATGTCACCAGCACCCCTTCCTGACTCACACATGCTGTCAACTGTTTATCACAGCCTAGACCTCCGGCACCACCACACCCTGTGCATATGATGATGCCTGTACCACATCCCTGCCATCCATGACATCAATGCAAGAACCTGCATATATGTGTCTGATGCACATGGTGACTATATAACTGCACATGTGTTTGCATAGTGCAGTAGTGTTATGCCATGGCAGTTGTTGTGGGCCACGTCAGGTACTGTATGCTGGCATGTGTCAGGACTACACATCAAACATTGTGTATCTTTGTTGCCTGACAATACACTGGCAGTAGTGTTAGAAAATGAGATGTGTCATGGAGCTGTGTATGTTTTTGTCCCAGTAGTCTGAGCAGTGCAATTATGGACACATGGCATAAATACAGTGGTACAGGATGGCAAGGCAGCACAGTAGAGATATGATGTCGACAAGGTATGCCAGTATGTGTGCATGGCTCCCTAGGTGCATATTTGTAGAACATTGTGCAAGGGACAATGGAGACAGTCAGCAACATCATGCTTTCATACCCTACTACCCTTAATACATGTCTGCATGTACAACTGTAGATGGTGGTGGACATCAAGTATGCTTATGTAGAGAAGGGCAATTTAGGGCCAGTGTTTAGTCACAGGGCTATAAAATGCATAACCAATGCATAGTAGTAGGCCACATGGGCATGTCTCTAATGATGTCAGGGGAGAGATTCACACACAAGTTAGATGTGAGAGTAACACACACACACACACACACACACACACACACACACACACACACACACACACACACACACACACACACACACACACACACACTGGATACTCTGAGAGTAGAACCCTATCTATCTCGTATTAGACACTATATCTTACAGCATACCTCTTAAGTGTACCTCATTATGAGGAACGTACCTCATTTGGGGTCTTAAAAAGTTCATGTTCCTCGAAGTTCCACATTGAAAGGGTCTGGCACACATTCTGTGTTAGGAATTTTTTAACTGATATTCATGGTAAATAAAATAATTCATTAAAAGATATTTTTTATAAGTAAAAGCAGCATATTTTAGGCATCCTAGGACCTTCCTAATTGAAGTTGTTAGCAAGCTGTTAGTATGTGTTCCACATTTTGCCCATTTGCTCCACATTATGATGGCTGGTGTTCCTCATTTTGGGGATGGAAGGTTGAGAGCTGTGGCTTGCAGTACTTATTGCATCCACCATGCTGTTTATCTGCTACTATACTGTTATCCAGTGCTCTTAAGGTGGATGACATCAGCAGACCTTGTAACAGAAGCCACTGTTGAGTCCAGCAGCTAGTCAGTGGGCATAAAATGCATTACCATTGCACAGATATAGCCCATAGGGGCTTGTCTGAAGTGCTGCAAGGGGATACATTCACACACACGCATAGTTGAATACTGGGAGATTAGAATTCCTACTTACCTAGTATTACCCACTATAGCTTGCAGTACTTAATTCACACACAGAGTTGGATAGTGTGAGATTAGAACTCCTACTTATCTACACATATCTCTACACACTATAGCTCACAGTAATTATCACATGTGCCACACTGTCTATCTGCTACTACACTGTCGGACAATGCTCTTAAGGTGGATGATATCAGCAGGTCTTGTAGCAGAGGGATTTTAGAGGCCAGCAGCCAGTCACAGGGCCAAAAATGCATACCATTGCATGGAGACAGCACATATGAGCAAGTCCATAAAGCTGTGAGGTGATACATTGATACACACAGACACACACAGTTGGAAGATGTGAGATTAGAACTCCTGCTTAACTAGTATTACACACTACAGCTCACAGTACCTATTGCACACACCACAGGTTATGTCTGTTATATATGCTGATGCAGGCACAATACTTGTGAAGTATGCTACGTGTCCTTGTGTTAGACAGTATATGTGGCCTGCACAATGATACTGCTTGGTACTGTCATTGTATCTAGTGTCCTAGGGGTGGGATACCTGGTCATATCCCTGCTATGTGTCTACATCTACCAGTCTGGCCATATGTGGCCATTTGCAGTTTGATAGGCAGACATGTGTCCAGGGACAATATAGCCTGTCCAAGGAGTGGATTGCACTCATTGTACATTACGCCACCTGTGTACCTATGTCTGTCTGCAAGGTGACAGCCCACAGGCTCACAGCGCTGTGGATGAGTGGATTATGTACTGTTGCAGCCTAGTTCTGGTGCCATCGGATGGCTGTTGTCAGGTCTATGTGCAGATAACCCCCAGCAGTTAGGGATATGTGGGAACATTTGTACATCCCTGCCCATGTCTAGCTCAATCTGTATAACAGGGTTGTCCCCTGAAATGTTGTTGTATGTGTCAGTAATGTAAATGTGTTCTATAGATGTATGTGTGGAGTTTATGTATCACTGTACTTTATATAGTTTTATATCTATATATATATATATATATATATATATATATACATATATATATACATTTTGTTATTATTATTTTATATATATATATATATATATATATATATATATATATATATATATACATATATATATATATATATATAGAGATGTATATACCTGTGCAACATACTGATAAACACTAATCAAGTGTGAGGGGGATAGGGAGAGACAGATATGTATATGTAGTTGTATGTCTGTACAGACATATTTCCACATAGCAGGTCTTTGAACAGATGAGGCAACAGACATGGGCTTAAATTAGCTAAGTGTAGGAGCATGCTCAGTTTGACTGTCAGTATTTACAAGGTGACTCCAGTCCAGACCTATCTGTACTCCAGTCTGTGATTTTGTGTGCTGCAACCAATTAGCTGCCAGACCTGGTTCCACAGTCTAGCACCTCTTTGATATTTTGTCCAAAGCATTCCTAGGCTGTTTGCTGAATGCAGTATGTCACCCATACCTATCAACTGTACAGATTGTAATGGAATGCGTAGAGTTTTGTATCATAGTTTTGGTGCATTTTATATAGCATTGTGATTTTCTGGCACATTAGGGGAAAACATTATTGACTGATGTTAGATATGATGACATTCATTTGAGTTACTGACTCCATACACATCAGGGGATTCATGCAAATACAAGAGCTTTATTCTATCAACTTTCTACATTTCTCTGACCAGTAGTTAATCCTTCTCCATAGATTTGGGCCTTTGTTCCACTATTGTTTATGGCTTTCTCTCTAAGAGGTTGAGAGGTATGATGTGACTGGGGTACATGATGTAACACCACACACAGGGTGAAAGTCTTCATACCTGTCACTGTACATGATTTTGTAGAATGTCCATCTTTCCACCCTATATGCCTGCTCTGTTCCTCATACAGTTGTGTTTAACTGGTAATATACTATAAAATACAGTCCACTGAATTGTTGTATGTACTGACACAGTTAAGTGATGGCCTCCACATACTGTGGCTAATATGATCTGTTGCAACGTGCTGTTATACTAGCCACCTCCTAGGTTACTCAGAGAATGTATAATGTCTGTAAGTTTGGACCTTTATCCCCCCATTTTCTCTGGCTGTGTCCAGCTTCCTTGCAGTAACAGATTATGGTGTTATGACAGTCTGTGAGACTCCTGCCATGCAAGTAAATCACATGCAAAAGTTACAGGTGCTGCCAGCTTCAAACCATCAGCACCATCAACCATGCTAATGTCCTTGGCCCGGTGAGCCACACCAGCCTCCAGAAAGTGAGGTTTAATTCCTCACACTATCAACAGCATACAGACATACACTGTGACCCCTGCATTTTGTGGAAAATATGACATGCGGCCAGCTTCTTTGTGACAGCCCAGGAATTGTGTCATCTGCTGATATATTCTTGCAAACATACTGCTACTGCAGTTGTATGGGAATACTGATTTGTTGGGGGTAGGGGACTCTGGCACTGACAATTGTGCATCTGTCCTATTACCCCACTGTTTGGCATTTCCCTTGCATAATGCCATGGGGTTTCTAGCCATGTAGCTTAATGCATATTGTGGGACACCCAGTACTGGAGAGAGTACCTGTTGTCTTAAGTAGCTGTTAGTTCTCTGCAAGTAGCCCAGTGCTGGACTGTAGGGGGACTATAACCACTTTATTCCCTTACATACACGAAGCAGGTCCATACATATGCTACCATAGTCTAGTACCCCATACATTTGTTGTATAGGATAGTGACTTACCTTGCAAATGCAGCAGTTGAGAAACCTGTGTTTCAGGGCTGACTCTGATGCATGCAGTACACAACCAATATATGGTTAGGTACAGGTTGTTTGGTCTGGCTGGCATCCTTTTTACTATGTATACAAGTCAGAGTAAGGTGTCAGTCCCTAGAATCCTAGGATGTCAGTGCATGTGCTATGCGTTGTCTCTTGGCCAAGGCCAGGGCATACTGAGTGCACCTACATCAGCCTACAGGAACCAGCCTCAGGGGCGTCCTCCTCTGAGTCCCCCTGTATCTGTGGCTGTGGGGACCTAGACACTGGTGAGGGGACATGTATCACTTCCCCCTGATGATCCTCCTGCAGCTGTTTCTGCAGGATCATAGGTTCATAGGTTTATAGGTAATTACTGGGCTATCTGCCTGAGGGCATTATAAGCCTATCCAGAGTGTGTCTGCTTTCGCTACCCCATTGATTTATTAACTGAGCCTCTGTCAAGAAGAGCCAATGAAGTGATCCCAGGGGTGTATTTTCTGTTACCCATCCACTCATTAAGGTTTCTCTTGAAGAGTGTTAGTGAGGGGGTCTACCTAATGTAGGATGGAATTTTGTTCCAAAGCATGGGGAGTCTCTGTGACAGGAATCTATCCCTCCAGCATGTTCTATTTATTGTTGTGGTGAGGTTGAGCTCACTAGAGCAAGTGGCTCGCAGTGGCTTGGATTTCTTTAGGTGGAACATGTCCATAAATTCTGAGTTGGATATGGCTTTGTAAGTCAGGCAGAGATCGCCTCTGAGTAAGCAAATGCAATTGAGTACAGCCAGAGCTTTTCAAGTTGAGCTGCATTTGGACATATGTTTGAGGCCAGTAATCCTCTTGGTGAGGTACTTTTCTGGTCTATCTAGCTGTTGGAAGTGTCTTGTGAGGTACAACCCAAATGGGGCATTGTACTCTATGATGGGTCTGATGAGTGATGAGTAGAGGGGCACTATAACCTCTTTATTTCTAGATGCGAACCTCTTAATAATTAGATGGGCTACATAGAAGGATTTCCTAACTACTTTGGCAGTATGATTGTCAAAGGAGAGATTACTATCTACCTGGCTCTCCAGATCTCTTGTTACCTCTTCTGTATTAAGGGGGCTGCCACCTATGTGGTAATTCATGGGTGTTTTGTTTTTCCCAAATGGGATGACTATGCATTTTTTGGAATTTAGCTTGAGACCATGACTTTGACACCAGGTGTCCATCTCAGTAAGGTCCTTTTGGAGAATGTCTGTGTCAGCTGGAGAGTCAATTATGGCTCCCAGTTTGCAGTCATCCGTGAACTTGGTTAGCCATAGTCCTCCTGTGTTTGCCTGTACCTCTGAGAAGTATATGCTAAACAGTAGGGCTCCCAGGACCGAGCCTTGTGGGACACCACTTGTGACTGGTTTAGAGTTGGACCTGGAGCTTGCTATTCTTACTGTGTGAGTTCTGTCTCTAAGCCAGTTGGTAACCCATCTCGTAACGTAGGAGTTTATGTTCAGGCTGGTGAGTTTTTCTATAATTCCCGAGTAGGGAATGGTGTCAAAAGCCTTGGCAAGGTCAAGGTAGGCTGTGTGATCCAGCTTCCCCTCATCTATGGCCTTAGTGACTGTCTCGAAGAAGTCAATCAGGTTTAGTAAGCATGATCTGCCCTTAGAAAAGCCGACCTGGTTCAGGTCAAGTGTTTGGTGGTTCCTAATGTCTATGTTAATGAGTTCCATGATGATGCGCTCCATAGCCTTGCAGACCAGGCTAGTCAGGCTTATGGGGCGGTAGTTACCAGGGTCAATTGTGGCCCCTCCTTTGTGGAGTGGAATAACTGTTGCTGTGCACCATTCTATGGGCACGTAGCCTGTGGAGAGGCTGAGGCTGAACAGTGTGTTTAGGTGGGGAGTAGTTCACTCTGTAGTTCATGCAAGACACAGCATGGGACACCATCTGGCCCCATTGATTGCTTTTGGCTTTTGAAAGGGCTGTTTTCACCTATGCATCTGTGATTTCTGGGACACTACACTTTTCTGGTATTTTTGTGGGCCCTTTTGGGGGTTAGAGGGGGTTGAAGTTTGCACTGAATCTATCGGCAGGATGTTGGCAATATCAGTAGGTTCAGTATATTTTGTGCTATTTTGCTCTAGCTCAGAACATATCTGTGAGTTGCCACTTAGAGTCTTGACATAGCTAAGGAAGGCTTTGTGGTTATCTTTTGAATCCTTGGCTATATTTCTTTTGAAGTTAGCCTTGGATGATTTTTATGATGGACCTTGGTTTCTTACTGATACTGATCAGGGATGTCTTTCCTTCTTGGGATTTGCTTTTTTTCTGAACTAGTTTCCTCCTTTTATTGTATAGCCTGTTTATGGCAGGGGTCCACCAGACTGGTTTCCTTCTCTTGGGGAAGTGAGTCTTGGTTTTGCTAGGGATGGCACGATCAATGCATCCTTGTAGGTGCTCATAGAGTTCATTTGTAAAGGTTCCTGCATCTTGGACACTGTTATCCTTTAGCATGGGGGCTGTGAAACTTACCACCTCTGTCTTAAGTAAGGTGAAGTTTGCTATAGAAAAGTTTTTCACTGTGGTTTCCTTGGCTGGGGTGGTGCTGTGGTGTGGACATCCAGAGTGATTAGTTTATGGTCTGATTTAACCAGTGATGGGTTGACCTCAGGTGCGGAACACCTGTCGCCCATGTTGGTGATGTCCAGGTCCAATATGTTTTCACCTCTGGTAGGGGAGTTTACCAGCTGATCCAAGGCATTTGAGTTGATAAATTCCAAGAAGCGGTGGACCTGGAAGTTTGTACTTGAGTAGTTTTCCCATTTAATGGTAGGGTAATTGAAATTGCCCAAAATCAGGGTGTTTGGTAGGACCTTCATGTTTTCCAGTGTCTCCAGAAAGGTGGAGTGGTGGTCCTGTGTCATGGAGGATGATCTGTAGCAGGCCACAATTTGCATTGCAGATTTGCCCAATGTTAGTTGCACATGGATGATCTCAGAGGTATCATGCTGTGCCACTAACCTGGAGGTGTAGGTATCCTTGATGAATATGGATACAACCCCTCCTTTTGTGTTTAGGTCCATGTTCTGTGGCTGAAATGTGTGGTATGAGTTGTAGCCCGGTAGCTGGGGGTGCTCTGTGGAGCCTTGAACCAGGTTTCAGTTACTGCACAGATGATGATGTTCTCCATACTGAGGAGTGCTTCGAGTGCGTACATTTTGAAATTTAAACTCCTGGCGTTGAGTAGCATAACCCTCATTTTTTTATTTGTGCTGGTTACGGAGGTGGGTTTGACTTTTGAGCCTTGCCTAAAAAAGGCACTATGGGGGCAGCAAGACCTTTGGCCAGTATTCAAAAGCCTAGTGGTGACAGGTGCAAGCTGTCTCTTGTGAAGCAAAGAGGCTTGTCGAGCATGTTGTCCCAGGCTGACAGACACTGGATCCCCTTTGAATGACACCAGAAGCTTAGCCAATTGTTGAATTGTTGAAATTGATAATTTTATCTTTATACTGCGGTATCATTCTTGGTGAGGGCAGGATGCTACTCAGGGTCGGGGTCATACCCGCCTAGGCTACATGATCAGATAGCTCTTCCATGTCTCTTTTCATGTAGTGCTGGGAGGTACGTCTCAGATCATTCACACCAGCATGAGCAATAACAGAGTCATATTTGTACTTGTTCTGGAGTGACCTGAGTTCTGGCTCCCAACAGGCAGCTAACAGTAACCTTCTCCTTGTCCAGCCTAGTGAGTGGGATGTCAGTGTGCCTGACTATAGAGTTGCCTATTACTAGTGTGTTAGGTATGTTATTTCGCCTTAAGGGCTGTGATTGTGCAGCACACTGATTTTGTGTTTTGTGTGTTGTCTGGTTTGTGATGGGAGGTGCAGGTTTTTTGGGTGTCTGCTTTGGAGGTCTCTGACGCTTTTGCAGATTTTTATTTAGAGCCTCCGAGTATGATTTCATGTATTTATGTGTATTTTTTGCCAGTGCTGGTTTAGTATGTCTATGAGAGGCTGGAGGTGTGGTGCAAGTGTTAACCTTCTCCTCATGACTGCCTGTTCCAGTCTTGGGTGGAGAGAGCTTAGCCTCCAATTTAGCTATATAATTGCATCTCTCACATATGTTAATGCTTTGTGGTAAGGGGAGAGGGTTGTCTGTGTACATGAGGCAGTTGTAACATTGCCTCAGGATACCCAGGTTCACTAGCTGGACTGGAGAGTATACCTGAAATTGCCCTTTGGTCATGCCTGAATAGTAGGATGAGCTGTTTAGTCACTTGGTTGGTGAGGGGTGAATAATGAGCCTTGCCCTGCTGGGCAATCAAGTGTCGGGGTATATTAGTGCTTGCTATTAGGTCTGAGCAAGTGCTGGACTGTAGGATGCTTTTTAAGTGCTTAGGTTGAGAGTTAGACTACTTTCAAGGGAAAAACTGAAGAGGAGACTTGGTGGAGCCAGGAATAATTTAGCCCTAGCTAACCGGTGCTGCCTGGATGTGTAAAACCGTGCAAACATGGTTTTTACAGCAGAGAAATGAAAGAGATAGAAATTAGCCTAACATGGCCTATAAACTATTAACTTCAGGACTGGAACCACTCCTCCAGGGACAGATGGCTGCTCAAAGCTCCCTCTCTCACAGGTGAACAGAGAAATCTCCTTCTATCCAAGTAAGGTATGGGCAACTCAGAAACTTGTAACACAGCCCTGAATTCAGCACTAGCCTGAAAACTGGACTATACTAGGTTAGAAAGGTGGGAAACAGGAAAATTCTTTTTTTGAAAAGATAAGGCAAAAACAGTAAATATACACTTAAAACAGCTTTAAATGACTACAAACAGTAAAAAATACACTTAAAACAGCTTTAGATGACTACAAGCAATCAGAAAAGGCTTTTAAACAAATTACCCAAATAACCAGTAACAAAATCTCAAACCTGAGCCCTGTTCCTATAGTCTTCAATCAGACAAGTTCTAATTGCACACTCTTGCCACTGGGGTACAGGGGAGCCTTCTCCAAAAAAGAATGCCTGGATTAGTGCTCAAGTTATACAAACAAAGCTAGATTCAGCAGGCCTGAATCTAGTTTATGTGACAGCAACATATTGTTAGCATGGCACATACTGTGAACATCTGTGCACATGTGGCTGGATAGTACTGCAGGGCACCACCAGATATATCTAAGCTCCAGAACTGTGACTTGAGCAGCCCAAACACACTGTCTATGATGTTCCTACTTTGTGCATGTGCCTCATTATGGCATTCTTCTGTGGGTGTGTGCATTTCTAATGGGTGTCATCATCCACGGTTCCAGTGCATAGCCAGCACCCCCCATTAGATGGCCATATGGGATGTCCCCCTGCCAAACATCTGATACAGCTGTGATGTGTGCCAGGTATGGGAGTCATGATAACTGCCTAACTGCCAGGGCTGCCAGCATACTCATTCATGATAATGCCCTGGGCATTGCACATGACTTGGCAGTTCATGGGGTGATACCCCTTGTGGTTGACATAGACTCTACCATCCTCACCAGGCATTGCTTTGATGTGTACATGAGTACTGTCTATGGCACCCAGTACTCCAATGCAGTGTGCTACATGGTAGAAGAGTCACATACTGCTAACCCTCTCCTAAAGGGTGCAGAGTAAATAAATGTGCTCACTGGCATGTGTTAGCATGGCATCCAGCAACTGGTGGAGTACCCTGGATTCGGATGCCTGTGAGACCCCCGTCATGTCCCTAGTTGGTCTTTGGAAAGTACCTGTAGCTAGTATCCTAAGGGCTACACATACCTTTGTTTCCATTTGGATGGGTTCCCATTCTGTGGATCTGGGTCTGAGTGGAGGGGGCAGAGCTCAGTGAATTCATGCAGTATGTCCCTGTCCACTATGTAGTTCTCTACAATCTCCAGCTCAAGTAGCTCCTGGAAGGTTACCCTGGGCCTGAACACTCTTCAAAGATTGGATGGGAAATAGGAAATTCACCCAGGGGATCACTTCTGTGGCTCTGCTCGACAGGGGCACAGGAAAATAATTTTCTTGGGTGGCGAAAGCCAGGGTACCTTTTCGGCTAGGCTTATTTAGGCCCTAGGGCTAATAGCCTAGTACCTACTTATGAACCTTCTCAGTCTAGGTCTATTGTCAGCATCAGTATCAGCACTGACCTCAGCATCTGGAACATACAGATGTAGCAGAGCTGCAGCAGCCACTAGCATTCCTTTATTTAAAAATCCCATGTTTGTACTCCACTGGTGCAGAGTATGGAGGTGAAATCAGATTGTAGGATGTATGCAACTTTTCTAGTGCTCTGCTGTAGGTACAGCCTGTGTGACTGGCTATCTGTGATGCATTCCACCTGCCAAATACATCATTATCAGTGTTTTAATGGCCCACTTTAAGTGGTAAAGGGATCATCAGTAATTTATATATGATTGGCTTTCTCAGGCATCTTTCTTTTCTTTTTTTTTTTCTTTACACAGCCTTCTCAGGCATAAACACACAGTGCAGATATAAACAATGCTTAGCACTCAGTGGACACATACCCATAGATGGGCACACTCAACACCGCTCAAACTAGGTAAAACACACACCCCAAAGTTAAACAAAGCTTTGCAGACACTGAACACATCCCCCCTGCTCAGCTCAGCAGCATGGTGCACAAGCTCCAATGAGCTTAAAGAAATACAGACACACCCCTTTTATGTCAGCTACCTCTTCTGTGGACACCAACATGGTTCTGGGGCTACATGGATTGATTGGCGGGCAAAGATATCCATTTTTGCTATTCAGTAACCCCAGCTCATTTGCATACAGATCTCCGCACACAAGTAGGAAACTACACTATTCCAGACCCTGCATCCTTGGCAACCACAGAAATCTGCCATTGTACATACTCCATGCAAGGCCCTATAATGCATCACTGTCACATATTTTATTTTTTGTTTTTTAAACTTTTAAATATTTTCTTCTTGCATAAAGTCATGTTTGTGCACTGCTGCATGCTGCGCAAACATAATAGGAGTATTAAAAAATTATTTTGAATTATTTTCCATTACTATTTGGACACACAGGGCATAGTTCTGCACATATCTGTGTCTGCTATGCTATTTCTGTCCTTCTAACTATACATTTATAGCCTCTGTTCACATTTTTATCTCATGTACATGGAATTTTTCCATGTACACTTCAGACACCAAAACGGGGTCTGCAGGAATGCCTATCTGCTTGCTGGATCACTCCAACATCATCATTTGCATGCAGTTTACCTGCTTATGAGGAGATTTGTATGCCACAGACACTTCCATGTTCATGCACTCATGTATACCCCTCAGTTCTGTTTACTGGATCGTATGGGTGCTTACTTCAGTGTAAGCTCCATGCCACTATACCTACATGGAAAAGTAATCTGTGTAGGCTTTATTGAATTTCTCTCTGTCTCTCTACATATGTATATATATATATATATATATATATATATATATATATATATATATATATATATATATATATGTATATATATATATATATATATATATATATATATATATATATGTATGGGTCTACTACACAAACCTGAAATTCCACTTACCTGACTTTCATGTAACTGAGACGACAAAGCCAAAAACTTAGACGACTGGCTGCTCGGAACACTGATTTTCAACTCCAGGTAAGTAACCACTTGGCCAAACAAAAATAAATAAATAAATAAATCCCAAATAAATTAAACCCACCCATGTGGGAGGCTGTGCCCCCCACATCCCCCTAACTAAATATATCAGCACTGAGACTGCACTACCACAGAGTTAAGGGGCAAAGTTTAACATGGTGGCCAAGTGTGAGTTTTCGGCTTTATAGTCTCAGTTATATGAAAGTCTGGTAAGTGGGATTTCAGGTTTGTGAAGTAGACACATATATACAGTATATGTATATATATATATATATATATATATATATATATATATATATATATATATATATATATATATATATATATATATATATATATATATATATATATATCTATATATCTATAGGACCACTTTATAAGCTCGAAATACTGAAATCTTGAATTTCAGAATCTGGAGCTCAGAAAGTGGAAGGACTGGAAGATCACAACCCCATAATCATGAAATTCAAAATCTCGAATGTGGGAGATTTTGAATTAGCGGTTCTGGTGTTGCGCTGTGTTCATGGGTTCAGGTAAGTGTTTATGTTTAAGTGTGTTGGGTAGGGGCTGTAGTGTGTGTTGTTACTTTGATGTGTGTGTGCGAGATGAATGTAGTTTGTGTGGTGGTGTTTCGTGTGTGTGTGAATGTAGTGTGACCTTGGAGTTAGAATATTTAAGTAGGAGGTGGGGGGGGGTGCATGCGGTGTGCAGGGTGGCTTGCCCCCCTGCATGTAATAAGGGTAGGTGTGTGTGCTTGTTTATTTTTGTCTGTGTGTGTTGTATTGGTGTTTGAAAGTGTTGGGAGTTTGAATTTCATGGTTTTGTGGTTTCAGGATTTTAGCTTTCGCAGTTTTGTGGTTTTGGGTATTTGTATTTTCCACTTTATGGGCTTGAGATTCTAAAATTCGAGATTTCAGAATTTCAAGCTTATAAAGTGAATATATATATATATATATATATATATATATATATATATATATATATATATATATGTGTGTGTGTGTGTGTGTGTGTGTGTGTGTCTGGAAACCCAGTGCTAGAGCAACTGGACTCACTCAATGGTTGACAAACTTTAGTGCACCTTCTGCAAATTGAGCAGCCATAGAAAGGGAACAAGAAAGTCTTTGAACTATGGTAGACCAACTAACAATGTCTCCCAGACACATCTTAAAATTTCCGACAAAAGCCAATGCTTTGGAAAACAGCCAATATCATTACCATACAAGTATAAAACAATAACATGAGGAATTCCAATCAGATGAATCAGGGCCCTTAGGAAAAACAAAACTTGTGATCACCACACACCTGGAAAACGTTTTCCTTGACGTAAATTGACCTCATTGCCCAAATAGCTGATCCCTTGGCTGCCAAAGAACTCTCGGAATAAACAAGCAGCACCACTTGCAGTACACCTGAAAAAGAAAACAGATTAAACAAATCATCTAATATAACTCAAAAAGGTGGCCACAGTGGTGCAGCGGTTAGCATTTCCGCCTCACAGCAACAGGTTCTCTGGTTCAATCCTCAGCTGGAGTGCCTTGTGAGTCAGCATGTCCTCCCTGTGGTTGCGTGGGTTTCCTCCGGGTGTTCCAATTTCCTCCCACATCCCAAAGACATGCTGTAGGTGGATTGGACACTCTAAATTGGCCCTAAGTGTGAGTGCATGCATGTGTGTGCCTTCTGTGGAAGGTTGGGCACTGGGCTGGCAACTCAACACCGTAAAAACTCCACTGCCAATCATGAGCGGACTGGTGATCCACTGTGGCAACCTCTAACCAAGAAAAGCCAAAAGAAGAAGATCTAATATAACTGAAAAAGGCATCAGAAGATCAAAGCCCAACCATCTTCATTACTGCAGTAGACTACCCTTCTCTAGCTAAGTCAGAGGCTCTTCCTATACAAAAAGAATGAGAGGAGATGCCCAGACTAGATATGTACTTGAACTGTAGAGGTTTATACAAAATGGTACCAAACATACTGGGGGTAACAAACCTATTGTGGAGTTCCTAGAACACTACTGGACAGGCCACAATAAAGGAGGAGAACACAGGCATAAATTAATCAAGCATCTCCAAGACAGCTGGTCTGTCTTAGACATGCAAAGCCACACAGAAATGGAATCATGAAAAACATTCATATCCTCCCCTTTCAGACTTAGCAACTTCTCCCTCTCCCTAAAAACTCCCCAGTGCATCCAGATAGCTAGCATAACATACATGGCATAAAGTACATAACTGGCATTATTTTTATGAAATACTATCATGATTTTATGAAAACCTATATAAGCACCTGCTAATTAAGCAATCCAAATTGGTGGAGCTATTCAGGAAGCTATAAAGCAATCATGTATGCTCAGCATATGCTTTTGCCTTATACACCAAAACTACTTTGAACACTGGCACAATTACAGTTAGAAAAAACAAGACATTTGGGGTTGCTACTGTTATTATCATGATGTATATGCAACAGGCTTTAAATCAAGGTGCAAGTGCTGCTGCATGTCTGGCAAGAAGAAGAAAAAGGTTCTTTAGATCCTGTTTGACTTATCATGGGCTGCATGAAACAAATTTGTTTGTGGGATACAGGGTGGACGAGGAAACACTGGAGAAAGTATGCAACCTCTGCCATTCCCACCTCAGGCCCCAGGGAAATATGGACAATCCATCCCAGTGGAAACAAAGGTTTGTTTAGCATTACATATGTTTGCTGCTGGTACTTTCCAGAGACCCAACGGGGATATATTAGGGGTGTCATATGCATCAGCCTCTAGCATTTTACATCAATTTTTAAGTGCAATGCCACTACATGCAAGTTAGCATATCTGTTTCCCAGGAACCCTACAAGACAGAGCAAGAACCATGCAGGACTTGTATGCAGTAGCACACTTCTCTGAAGTGTTGAGGGCCATAGATTACATACATACATAGAAATAAAAGCCCCACCTGGGGAACATAGAAAGAGGTACACCAACAGAAAAGGTTTCCACACTAGAAAGCTATCAGTTTGACTGTAATGCCTAAGGGATCATCCACAATGTCTGTGCAGGTGACACAGGCAGTTTCCATGACTCACACATGGCACACTTGTGAGCTGTACACCAGGTCTGCTAGGGGTGATATTCCTCAAGGGCATCTAGTAGGGGATGCAGGTTATGCACTGGAGCCATGGCTCATGGCATCCATGAGAAACCCACTCAACTCCACTGAGCAAGAATACAAAGAGGCTCATGTTCAAACTAGGAATATTATAGAACATGTGCTTGGATCACTGAAATCAAGGTTCCAGTGTCTGGGCACATCAGGAGGTGCACTGCAGCATGACTCAGGTACCTGTACTGGAATACAAAAAGTCTGGCATATTACACTATATAATACTCAAGAAACAGCTTCAACAAAGGCAGCAAGAAGTTGGACCACAGTTTCAAGGACCAAGGTCAGGACCAGCAGTACCAGATACAGATGAGGAGTCTGCAGGAAAACCACCAATTGTAGCTGTTGCTGGCAGATGGAGGTATACACAGTATGCCCTGGCTCTGGCTAAGAGGCAAAGGATAGCACACACAGTCACTAGGTAAGTCAAACCATAAGATCCCACACACACATACTATGAAAATTGATGATTTTTAAACAACACAGCCTTTACTTAACCATGTGATGGCTGTGTTCTGATAGCATCAGAGAGGGACAATGCCTAAGGACATAATTTGTACCTGCACTAATACAGGTGTGGAACCTGTAAAGTGAAAAAAATAAGTTAGAGAGCTGATTGTTCTCATATGGAAATCTGTATATACCCCTAAGCAGAACATTTGTCTTTGTTGTACAGTTATGCTAGTAATATCTCCTCTGTAAGGTTGTTGCTGTTTTTACTTACGTATTACAAACAATACTGGGTCAAGCATTTCAATTATCCATCATCCATAAAACATGGAACATGTCAATTATACCCTTATTTACACAACTGTATCAAGAAGCAAGACTGAAGTACCTAATGCTTCCAATGCTACAATGACAATACTAACTGAAATATAATGAGGTTCAACAATTATAGAAATCAACAAATTTTCTAATGCAATGCATATTGATAAATACAAGCTTGTGAATAAGCAAGCATTAGCTGTGCACTGTGTACATCAGATATATATGAAACCCTAAGTCACAAAGACATGTGGAAAGGCAGAGCATGTTCCTCATCATTTGCACAAGGTGAGGCTGAGGGGGTAGGAGAGCAAAGCTGACATCAAAGATGCAAGTGTGTGCAAGTAAGAAACACATGTATCTATCAGAGTATACACTCTTCGGGGCCAGTAATAACAGATGTACAGCACTCAACAATATTGTTTAGATAGCTTGCATGTGTGTGAGGTGGTATGGGTAAGTGACATTTTTTTTCTGTGTGTGTGTGTCTGCATGAACACAATCAACCACTGAGCTATCATTACATCCTGGCATCTTGGACAAGTGTAAGCTATGCATAATTGAGTACTCAGTTCAGGGTTGTTACCCCTGACAATGAAAACCACCCCTGCCAGGACTTGCACTGCTACTTCCATGACCCTGTCTAGAACTCGGGGTGCTACCTGAATGTGAGCAATGTCTGCTGGATGAGTTCTCCTATAGAATAAACAATATCATGGTCTACCACATCTAGGTGTGGACACAGCAATTACTGGAGCAGTGGCTGTAGTGTTACAATGGGAGCAGGATCTTGCATGGCCATGTCTGCTAATACCAGAAGATGTAGGGCTCTCCAGCCATATTAATGCCCACCCTGGCAACAGACATTCCATCACAGACACTGCCCAATCCAGTCTGTAATTCATCCCACACAGTTCAGAGTGTCATTCACATCAGAATGCACAATGTTTAGTAATCATGCTATTGCTTCTGAGGCCTTGGTGGAATGTGCCTGTGCCTCCATAAAGCCTTACACTATGTATTGTGGCACCTAATGACACACCACATCAGGAGAAGAGTGGACAGAAGGGATCCTCCACGCACCCCTACCAAACCTCCTGGATGTACCACACCCTCACAATGAGTAGATGCAAGCAACTCTGCAACCAGCATAGCCACAGTGGCCTTATCAGCTGTGTCATCCTCAACCTGTTCTATATCAGAGGTCTCTGTGTCATGGGTATGTGTAATTATACTGACTGTGTCCTAAATATAGGCAGGAGATGTGAGAGCCACAACCTCAGTGTCAGACTGTGCTTACATGTGCAGGTGAGCTGGCAGCCACCAATCCAGAAGGACTTGTATGTGAGCAATGGAAAGGAAAGATGTCTGATAAGTATCACAATGTAAATAAAATAAGAAAAAGAAAACAATCCCCTTCACAAATGCCGATTAAAACATTTCTCATACAAAAATGTAAAGAATGGTTGGATTCTACCACCTACAAAACAACCTCCCCTATTTCTCTAAGACTGTAGTCAGACTCACAGTTATCACTGTCTCTATCGCTCTCTACAGACACACACACACACACACACACACACACACACACACACACACACACACACACACACACACACACACACACACACACACACATATATATATATAAAGAATGTCACTTGCATTTTGCATACCTGGAAAGACTGCTTGTGACACTCTGGGTCTGTCATCCACATCTCCAACAATATCAAGAGTTCTCTGGGAACCCTCTGCAGAACTGTCTGGATCTCTGACAGTGGACAAGATCTCCTCCGTTTTAGTTAGTGGTGGTTGGGTAACAGGACCACCCCCATAGCCACCTGTTTATAACAATTGCATTCACCCTACAGTGGGCAGAGGTTATATCACCTGCCCAGTGTTGTATCTGGGAGTAAGTTCTCCCATGGCCTCTGACAGCATTAATGTTATCGACCACCTGCTGCCATATCCTATCTCAGGCAGATTGGTCAACTTCTAACTCTCCCTAACTAAAAAGCTCCATGGCAACATAACTGGATAATTACCTCATTTTCTGCAACAGAGCATGGTGGCTTGCTAGGTACAGATTTCTTCTTGGGCTCCATATTCCTATATAGCATGAGGAAGAAAGCAGACACCCATATACATATATTATACACAGCCAGGATGGCTCTGAACTCATTTATGTGTGAATGAATTGCATGCATCCAGGATGCATGCAACAATTTAAAAGTTAATGCTCCCTATGACTATACACAAGTTAGAGTAGCCCCCCCAAAAGAAATATTTCAAAACCAAATATCAATGACAATCTATAACAGTTCTGTAATGCAGATAACACAAGTTTAACTGTGTAATGCATCACAGCATTAACAATAACTATTAAAATGTAGCATTAGAAATCTAATCTAAACTATTAGAAGTGCCATCTCCATTACCGTGGAAGGCAGTCATGTAGAAAACCAAAAATGTAGCACATTTTTCTTTCTGCTAACACAGGTAAAAATGACAGACCTTCCTACAAAGTTAGAATACACTCATCAGCAATAATTGTAAAAACATCAAATTAAATACAAACTAAAAATAGCCCATGTAGCATTCTGTAGCATTCTATTTGTAATGCAGACTAGGCTGCACCAAAAGAAGGGGATAAATGCTTTTCAGCTGTCAGTGCAATTCACCTTTTAATCTTAAAATAAAAGCATTATGTAAGAAATAGCAATATACCTTGACAACACAACAGTGTAGAAAACAGAATTCTCCGCACCTTTTGTTTTTTTTAACTATACTGAGCTCACTGGATCAAAACAGTCTCCCCAGTATGATGCAAGGGCATTAGCTACATGATTACCTTTATGCAGCATAAGGTCGGCCCTGTGAACTCTGTGAGTGTGAAAATGATTTGTTAAATCATTACCATTCCTGAATACCACAATCTAAAGTGTAGGGAATGTACACATGGTATAAGGACCTAGAAGATTATATGCACAAACCTCAGCAATGCAAGGATGAGCACTGAAACGTGTTCCCTATTAATGGTTTGCAGTTGTCTTTGATTATTCTGTCCACAGGACCAATCAGCTTTCACAGTCTCCCCTCTTTGATGGATACCTACTGAGGGTATATCAGGGAGAAGAGACTTACCAAATGTTTGAAAATACATTGAGTGATTTAGTAAAGTGGCATTCCTAACATTCAGATACTGGCTTTAATGACCACAGTTACCATCCCTTGGTAAGAAACTTTGTTTATATTCAAGGGAGTACTTTAAGCACTAGTAAAGATAACATGGCAATAAAACAGAGATAGATTTGCTATTAAGAAAGCATAGGTAAGGAAATAAGGTACCATACAGAAAGAAATAGATACACCTGCAGTGTTTTAGTCTTTGTTTAATATTGTGTGAGTACATGGTTGTCCTCTTTCCAATATCCCAGTCATCCAGATGTTTACCATCAAATGTGAAAGGATAACTTTCATAACTTGTTTATTTTGCACTTTCAATATGACTTGATACAATGTCACATTGTTATTACATCTAAACTAATTTTCTTCCTTGCTAATATATTTCTTTGCCTGTGGCAACTATGAGAAATATTCTTAAATTATTGTTTTCAGTACCCTTCCTTGAGTATTCAAATCCATACAGGCTTCTGTTGAAAGATGACAATGTTGCTATAACTTGAAATATACAATTAAAGTATCTGATCTCTATTTCTTTATTTTTCCTTGTATCGTTTGCACAGCATTTGGCACTGCACACCCTTGATTGGCAGTGGTCAATAGTACTGAACAGCATTTCACTGCAGAAGGTAAAAATTGACAAATTTTATTTGGGCTGCCTTCAGTAGAGCAATAAAGACTGGCATGGTTGCACTTTCCTCAACAGTCTAAACAATGCTGAATAAAATAATTAAAGCTGTCACACTTCTATCACTGGGGTATATTGGATACATGTACTGAGTTTAGGGAAGCATTACAGGTGATGGAGGGATGGAAACCTGTTCCCAGATCATTTTACTGAAGGAATTCACACTAATTCGTGCACTCATTTTGTTGTATAATTCTGTCAATGTGGGAAACTCAAGTAAGGTCAATATTGACTTAAACTGACAGACAGATAAGGCATTTGAAATGATGTCAGTATCAATTAAGTGTAGTGTGTGAACAATGAACACATTTCTGGTGTTCCCTGTGCCCTTCTCCATTCTCATGGCACTAGCTAAAGTCCTGATATTGTAACACATATGATAGTACTGATGTAGCAATGAGATCTGAGATAGCTGAAAGTATCACTGTAATGCATTATTAGCTACTACATATACAGTGTGATTTAATGTGCCATCACGTTGTTATTCTCAAAAAGCTATTTAAATGTTTCTGATAAATATTGCCTTCTGCATTTATACACTGACAGTATGAGATTCACTTTCATGGCTTAAGGAAAAAAGTGCAAAATTTATTTTAGGATGATTTATATAGCACCAACCAGCCTGTCACCAGTGAGTGGTTGTCAGCACTCTGGATAGTACTCAGTGGAAAAAATACACCTATCAGGTAAATTTCTCTGTGGCACAAGGAGCAACTGCAGTGAGCATAGAGAAAAAGGACATTTGATGCATGGCTCAAATCCACTTAATCATAAGTTTACAGAGGGTGGTCTAAATATGTATTTAATTGCATGTTGTGATACAATTGTGATGTTGTTTAAAAAGCAGCTATCACTATTGCTAACAATATGTGAGCTTTCCTCTGTCAACTTTCACTTTATTTATCATTAGCTGCAAGTCTGATAATGGGAGCCACAAAGTACGTCTGATGTTGCAAGGAGATGTGAGAAGGATGAATGCTTCAGTTAAATGCACCTTGTGTTCTGATCATCGTTGCATATACTCATTGACTGTCTTTCATTTACTTTCAGATTTTTTTTTCTGTATCATATATTTATTTCTAATGTCTTTTCCATTTCCTCTCATGTCAGCAGCTCATAAAAATGATTCACTACCTAAGGAAAAAAAGTGAAAAAATTAGTTTAGGCTGATGTATGTAAAGCAAATATACCTCATGTTGTTGTGTGGCCCTCAACAATATGGCTAGCTCTTACTTTAGAGAATGCACATGGCAGATGTCCAGTTCTGTGGTATAAGGTTTAACTGAAATGAATTGAAAGAAATGTTGCACATGAAGCATTGTTCAAATCCTGTGTAGAGATACCATTGCAATTATTCACAATATGTATAAAACACCAACCAAGAGCAATACAATGAAGAGCATGTAGTCCCAGGTAGCCAAATGTTCACCAATGATATTAGATACTTCCAATAACAATCTCCAGGTAATTCGTATAACAAAAGAATTTAATAGAAAACAATGGTTAGCGCTTTCGCAAATGTTTCATCAGACCAGTTGAATTCTTCTAACAATAGGATTTAAATAGAAATCACCATCCTTAAAGGAACATCTACATAAAAGCACATTATTACTAAATTCATCAAAAATTCTAAAAACTTGATTAAAAACAAAACAGATAAACATATATACATGTATATATGTTTATCTGTTTTGTTTTTAATCAAGTTTTTAGAATTTTTGATGAATTTAGTAATAATGTGCTTTTATGTAGATGTTCCTTTAAGGATGGTGATTTCCTGTATGTTTCCCGCCGATTTATGTATTTAAATCCTATTGTTAGAAGAATTCAACTGGTCTGATGAAGCATTTGCGAAAGCGCTAACCATTGTTTTCTATTAAATTCTTTTGTTATACGAATTACCTGGAGATTGTTATTGGAAGTATCTAATATCATTGGTGAACATTTGGCTACCTGGGACTACATGCTCTTCATTGTATTGCTCTTGGTTGGTGTTTTATATGTTATTGTACTCTGCTTTTTACCGAGAGCATTAACCCCAAGTGAATCCAGTGATTCTTTTATATTCACAATATGTCATTTTTTTTGTCATTTTAATTAACATTTGCTCTCTGTCTAAGGGGAAATAAAAGTGAAAATTTTAGTTTAGGCTGCCTTATGTAGTGCAAACACATCAGGTAATGGTGTGCTTTCCTCAGCACTCTGGATAGTCAAGAGTGGAGAAATTCCACCTATCACATAACTATCTGTATGGTACAAGGTATACCTGATGTCAATTGACAGAAATAAGGTACATGAAGCATTGTTTTAATCCTGTTTAGAGATCTCATTGGTGGGGTGTTGAGGAGTCCAGGATATCTGTGGCACTTCTAGTGAAATGCTACAGCTGTAAGTTGATGAAGCAGGAGTATACTGTTCTCAATATAAGCCAATGCAGGTACTCTTTATGCTTTCAAAAATATGTATTTTTTGTACTGTACAACTACAGAAAAGATAGCTGCAAACCATGAGGCACACCAGGAGAGATTAACTCACCTCAGAGAGGCATGGGGTATGGATCTAGTGCAAATTCAAGCGAGAACTTTATTTTCATTTCCTTCAGCACTAACATCTTGAGAAGCCAGAGCTCAACCTTTATCCCAAGCCTGGATGCATTCTGCAATAACTCTGCTGCTTGCATTAAGCAATGAGAACAGAAGCTTAACTGTGTATGGGTTCAGTACCTAGAAGCCACAATTACTTATTAGTGTATAAATATTTATAAAATATGAACAACAATAATGTTTCAGGAAGAATTACATTATGGTAATTGTAATTAGTAAATTTGCATTCATATTTACTATCTGTTATGGGAAATAAAGGCTGCTGTTTCTTATATCATAGCAGTGAGATTTTTATATTATTTTATGACACATAAATACCTTTCCATCATATATGGATGTGGAAAAGGTATACAATGGTAAATTATCATAATTGTTTATGTATTGTCAAACCAAATTTATTGAAAACATACAGTACTGTGACATGCCATGTATCTAATTATCTGTTTTGTTTGACTTCCCCAAACATTTCTCTTTTTAAGGGGTATAGTTTATTAACTATCTGCTGTTTCCATAACCTGTTGCTGAAAAATTAATGATCAACAGCACAGAGAGGTACACTGAGCACTATGGCTTTGCAGCACAGACACCCAGCACTTCAGGGTCACAACCTGTCAGTGTTGCCTACACAACCTCTGCCCTACCTGCTCCAACTGCATTAGGTAGTTCTGCTGTGGCTGCTGGTGCAGTGTACCCTCCAGAGCAGTAGTAGAGGTGGCAATTTTGTCACCTGACAGGGCCGGTGGAATAAAATAATAGAGATGGGCCTTGGTGCACATATTGCCAGGGTAGTAAAGGTCCTGTGTCACATTGCAAATATGATGCCATGTCCAGCACTGATCCAGGAAGCTGTTGCAGGAGACAGTGATAACAGATCTGAGGGTGAGGACTAGATTCTTATTGTTCTCAAACTAGACATGGGTGCAACTGCAATGTCCTCTACCTGTCCCCAGTCATGGCACCCCCCCAACATTTTGTCTCCATAACCATCCATGTCTGTCTTATATGTCCTGTATATCTGCAAATGCTTCTTAACCTGCCCTACCTACTTGAACCACTCATTCCTAAGCACATTTCCCAACATTCCTCACTTCCCTACCAAAAAATGTTCCTGTCCTACAAAACAAAATGTGCCCCATACATAGTTCCACTTTGCCTGTGTGTCATTTTGACACAACTGATTTGGCCTAATTGGTCATACATCATTATTCTGTTGTCACCCATCACTGGTGTGGTGACTCTGCAAAGTCATGACATTGTGTGTACAATTGTACACTTATGTTGTGAAGAAGTGGATAGTCATGGTGCTCTTCCATGACCCTTCTGCAAATTCATGTATTCTTTCCCCTGTGTCCTACCCTTTGCTTGCCAGACCTATTTTCACCAGTGTCCAATCCACCCATTTTCACACATTTAATCTGGCAAACAATAGATTTACACACAGCACACATGGCCAGAAGTGGCTCATGGAAAAGCCTACCCTTTATGTCCTCAACATTTGCTCAGAGGTTGTCATAGCACATCAATGCTGTGTGACAGTGAATGTGGTTTGACTTCTTATTGCAAAAGCTGAAGATTTTGATTTAATCTGCTAATCTGCAGTGGTCCATTTACTTTCAGATAAATGTGCTTAAATTCACTGCTCTATGGGAATACATAGTAAAAGTAGACTAAAGGCAGTACTGTGGAACAGTTAATGTAATGGTTCTTAGGCTTCTACAGTAGGACACAGCTATCCACTTCTGTTCATAACAACCAGTGGAGAAAATATGAATGCTAATTTCATTATTTTTTGCTCCTGCATTTGTGTACTCTGACTGTATTTCATACTAACTGCTGCTTTTATCTAATTTAAGTAAAAGATCTGATCTGCTGTGCTGCTTTTTACGCTGTTGCTTATTTGATTTAAGGAAAAAAAAGTATTTCTGCTTTTTTTATTGTGTTCTGTTGTACTTCTGTTGGCCATAGTAGAGATTGGATTAAGACCGGTTGAATTCAGTTCTGTTTAGGATTGAGCACTAAAGATCAGGACATCTTTTCTTGGAGAAACCCCCCTGTACCCTTGTGGCAGAAGAAGTACAGTAGGAAGTGCAGTATGACTATCTAATTAAATGTTTACTGGTTCAGGACTTAATTTGAGCTTTTTCATTGCTTCAGGGCTCAGTTTGAACTTTTTCATTGGTTTCCTTGCATTAGCTGTTTTGCTGTACACTAAGTTCATTTTTTGCTCCTGCATTTGTGCACTTTGACTGTATTTCATACTAACTGCTGCTTTTATCTAATTTAAATAAAAGATCTGTTCTGCTGTGCTAATTGTTACACTGTTGTTTATTTAATTTAAGGAAAAAAGTATTTCTGCTTTTTTATTCTGTGTTCCATTGCATTTCTGATGGCCATAGTATAGACTGGATTCAGATTGGCTGAATCCAGTTCTGTTCGAGACTGAGCACTAAAAGTAAAATCTTGGAAACCCCCCCCTGTACCCTCATGGTAGGAGAAGTACAGTAGGACTATCTAATTAAAGGTTTACTGGTTCAGGGCTTAGATTGAACTTTTTCATTTGTACTGGACTTCATTTGAGCATTTTCATTGGTTCAGGGCTTAGTTTGAAGTTTTTCATTGGTTTACTTGCATTAGCTGATTTGCTCTTGTTTGCGAGCACCACAGCATAGGGGTGGATACTGTTGGTTATTATAGATGCAAACTTATTGCTTGTTAAATTTCGCTTAACATGGTGTTAGTGTTCCACTGGAGGTTTCTCGCAGTCCTGCTCCACTGTCAGGTAGAACACTAGGCACAGCCTCTGAGGTACCATCACAACTCCTGCCCAGTACCCCCTCCTTATTTAGACCTCTTCTCCTATCCATCTACTTTACCTGGTCATGCCTGTCCTCTTCCTGTTCTGACCACATTGATTTACCTTGAAATATGGAAAGACAATTCCCCACAGTTTCTCCATCCGGCTTGGTCAACATGGTCATCCTGAGGCAGTGTAACAATTGCCTCATGTACACTGACTACCCTCTTATTCTAGTTCACACAAATTGAATATGTGAGACATGCAGCCATATTAAGAACCTAGAATCCACGCTCTTCCACACACCAGTCAGTATATCTGACACTGTTCAGGTTGTCAGCGTCAGCGTGCACACCTCACCTCCTTCACCAGCCAAACCAACCACACACATACCTACATTTGTGGAGGTCCTCATCAGATACCTACCTAAACATCAGGGACCTCCCAAACACAAGCACACTTCACATAATACATCATCTGTGAAACATAGTACACATAATAGCTCACGCACCAGTGTCTCTCCAGACAAGACAAAACAAAAAACCAAACATCTTAGTCATAGGCTACTCCATTATGAGACACACAGATTCTCCACTCACCAGGTTGGATAAGGAAAAGATAATGGTCAGCTGTCTGTCAGGTGCCAGGATCCACCACAGCACACAAGCACTCACGTCTCTCAAAAGCAGGTACTGTTATGACTCAGTCATAGTCCATGTTGGTGTGAATGACTTGAGATGTACCTCACTGGACTACATGAAAAGAGACATGTTTGAGGTCTCTGATTATGTGGCCAAGGCAGATATGTCCCTAGCCTTAGGCAACATTTTACCTTCACCTAGGATGATGCCTCATTACAAACAAAAAATAATTGACTACATAAGAGACAGACCTCGATGCTTTGCCAGAGATGGTCTTCATCTGTCATTTCTGGGATTTCAGTTACTGGCTAAGGCTCTTGCTACTCTTATTATGCCTTTTTAAGGCAGCATCACAAGGACAAAACTCCCATCTTAATAGGGCTATCTAAAAGCAAACTCAAGATTATGCTGTTCAACGCTAGGAGTCTAAATCTGAAACTACACTCACTGGAAGCAATCTTTACTCTGGAAGATGCTGACATCTGTGCAATCACAGATACCTGTTTTAAGGCTGTGGAAAACACCCCAGCCTTACCAGGTTACGATTTCTTCCACACTTTTAGACTTCAAACTGAAGGTGTAAGACTTAAGAGAGGTGGTGTATCAATATTCATAAAGACAAATATACCTCAAAACTGGTTAAATAGAGAACTCCCATGAATTCCTCCAGGTGCAATTAACTGTTGGTAAGACCCATTTTCAAACCATTTCCAGCTATAGGACTTCCTCCATGAACCAGGATACCCACTCAGCCTACCTGGATCTACTTGAGTCAATCAAGATACAACCAACACCCTTGGTTTGGGTGACTTTAATTACCTGTTCATTGACTGGGTTAATTGTATGTGTACTAACACTCTCATCCAAAGGTTCCTGGACTTCGTCAGCTCCAATGCCCTGGACCAGCTGGCTGACACCTCCACAAGGGGCTCAAACATTCTGGATCTGATGCTCACCAACATGGAGGATCACTGTACCACCCCAAGTGTGCGACCCTCCCAGGTGAAATCTGACCACAAATCAGTCTCGTTGGAGGATAACACAGCCCCCCCAGCAGTAACTAGATTGAAAAACTTCACCAAGGCCAATTATGGCCTCTTACATGATGGCATAAACAATATCATATCCCCTCCTCTACTGATGGAGAGGTTACCTGTGCTAGGATATACACTAATGCTTTATATGAGCATCTATACAATTGTATTAACTCTGCTGTACCTGACAGGACCATAGCAAGATCCTCAAGGAAGAACAAACCTGCCTGGTGGACATCAGCCATTAACAGGCTATGCAATAAGAGAAAGAAATTGTTGTCAAAGAGTAGGAAGTTATGGTCCCAAAGCTGGAAGCACTC
Organism: Protopterus annectens; assembly: GCF_019279795.1. Taxonomy (NCBI): domain Eukaryota; kingdom Metazoa; phylum Chordata; order Ceratodontiformes; family Protopteridae; genus Protopterus; species Protopterus annectens. Next base: position 1,808,821,850 of record NC_056739.1, on the reverse strand, counting down.
TTCAAACTTAAAAAGGCAAATATGACATCTTGTAAAGTCCTCTAAAGCTACTTATGAATCCAAATTAGCATCCCTAGCTAAGGAAAACAATAAGGCATTCTTTAGCTACATCCAAAACCTTAAAGGAAAACCCCAGATTTGAGCAAATCTTGTAGTTAATGGTGCTACATATACTGAACTGGTGGATATAGCCAACCTGCTAGGTGACAGGTTCAGTGCATATTTCACTCCCCTGTCCCCACCACATATAACACAAAGCATTCTACCACCTATCCCCCCACCTACTATGTCCAAGGAACAAGTCTTATACGCCCTCTCCAAAGCTAAAAACACAGCCTCAATGGGACCAGACAATATCCCAGGGTGCATTCTCAATGGATTAAAACAGGAGTTAGCAACACTGCACAAAGGACGTCCATCTACAGACCCTGGGAACTATAGACCCATAAGCCTAACCATCCTTATCTGCAAGGCTATGGAGCATATCATCATGGACCTTATCAACAAAGATATAGGTAATCTAAAAACTCTCGATTCTACCCAGTTTGGCTTTGGAAAGGAGGTTGTTCCTGTTAAACTTGGTGGACTTCTTTGAGACAGTCACCAAAGCCCTTGACAAAGCTAAAACTGTGCATATGGCCTTTGACACCATCCCCCACTCAGGCAATATTTATAAACTCTCCCAGCTGGGCATTAACTCATATATTGTCAATTAGGTTGTAAACTGGCTCACCAATAGAACTCATACAGACAAAATAGGAGACTTTACCTCCTTAGTAGACCAGTAATCAGTGGTGTGCCACAGGGGTCTCTTCTGGGGCCCCTAATATTCAGAATATACTTCTCTGAAGTACAGGCAAAAACTAAAGGTCTCTGGCTGACAAAATTTGTTGATGACTGCAAACTAGAAACAGTCATTCATTCCTCTAATGATGTCAGTATCCTGCAAGAAGGACATACACAGACTAATGATTGGTGCCAAAGTCATGGACTTACACTCAGTGCGAAAAATGCATTATCATCCCCTTCAGCAAGGGTGATTTTCTTGCAAGTGACTCTGTAAATAGCAATACCTTAAGCACGCAATCACTAGTGAGAGACCTGAGCATGCAGGTTTATAGCGACCTTACCTTTGATCACCATGTCTCTACAGTGGTAAGAAAGTATTCTATGTTGCTCACCTCATAAGTAAGGGCATTGCCTCCAGAAAAAAGGAGGTTATAACCCCCCCTCCAAGACTCTTCCCTCATCAGGCCAATAATAGAGTATAATGCTCCCTTTGGTATGTATCTCTCTAAGCGACTACAACAATTGGAGAGACAGCAAAGATTTCTTACAAAGAAAAGTCAAGGTCTCTAGCATATGTCATATGCAGACAGACTGAAATCAATGTCTCTTTACTCTGTGTCATACAGACTGCACAGACACAACCTGTGCCTTGCATATAAGGCAATATCCAACCCTGGCTTAACGGAAATGCTACACATTAGCAAGTCAAATGGCACACGTCACATGTTCAAGGGACCTTTGCCTGGTATGTGACATCAATGGAACTTGTTGGAGGGACAGATTTATCTCACAGAGGTTGCCTCATCTCTGGAACAGACTTCCAATTCATGTTAAGGAAAGCCCCCCATTGACCCTATTTAAGCATAGTTTGGACGACTGGATGGGAAACCATAAATTTGCAAAAGGCATTCTTCCTCTGTCCCTCTTAGTTATGGGTAATAGGTGCTGATTTAGTATCTACACATAACAGACACTCTTGGGAACAAGAGTTAACTTGACTAGGCTTGTAAGGCTCTAGGGTCATTAGCCTAGTAACCTCCTGTGATCCTATGATCTTATGAAGGCAGGGTGTTAAAATAATTACTTTGTTTGTAGCCTGATGTTTTTGCATGATGTCATAGGCTCGATTACAGCTGTAGGTCAATTTATTAATTCATGACATTTCATATTCCAATCACATATTTAAATGCAAAGATCTGTATTTCTCTCCATACAAAACATTTCCTTAACATACCATTAGCATTGTGCCATCATTTTCAAAAACATTGCAGCCCCAACAGGAAGACATTTTAAGCCAACCTTATCCTGGCTAGATATTCATGTTTAGTGCAATCTCCTATACCTTTGTACTTATAGCAAGAACCTTCTTGTACAGAGCATGACCGATTAATGAAGATTTAATATGTCAGAGTAAAACACCACACATATGTTCCTACATGTCTCACAAAACATATTGTTGCTATTCCTATCTGCATCTTTCTCTCTCTCTCTCTCTCTCTCTCTCTCTCTCTTTCTCTTCAATAAGTTGTCACTGTATTCAGTTGTGTTATTTAATGTTGTGAAGCAGTAATTCCTTTGTGGCATGATGAGCTAATGTTCATATGTATGGAAAGATTTTTGTCTAATTTCAAGTGTTCTAATCCAGCCATTAGATAAGTGTCACTGACTAATTTTAGTACACTAATTTATTTGTACCTGTTGGTGACTTATTGTTATGAGTCACTATTATCCTTCTTCTATCATAATCTATTATGTCCCTGTCTCCATGTCCTCCTGTGGATGTATCTTCTCCTTTCTGTGTCATTAATCTTCTACCTCTAAATTTGCACAATGTCTGGCACTGGGCAACAGTTGCTACTAAGGCTAAATGAAAGTACGCAGCTTATGACAATATCTTGTGATTGCATTGACTTTTTGTCTGCATTACTCTGTCACATTTTGTGTTGCTGTACTAAGCTGTCTTTAGTCTGTTTAATGTACTTTTTAACAAGCTGAACAGTTGGATGTGCACGTTACAGTGGTCAGTGGGCTAATGAAGATGAGTACGTTCATTCACATTTACTGAAATCTGGTGTCAAATGTTTCCTAGCAAAAATGTTGTGCTTAGATAATACTCAGGTGTAAATGCTTTTCTTGGAATGCTGTAAAGGTCAGAATATAGATGGATGAAAAAACATTTCAGGATGTGTTGTTTGACTCCTGTGGATGTGAATGTTGGCTAAAGCTTTCTTAACACATCATTATCCTGCTGCTACTGTATTAATGTGCCTGATACCTATTGCAAAGCCTGTCTTGTACAGATCTTTATGTGAAAGTTGCCACAGAGTAGCATAGACAACTGTTAATTCCCATTCTAAGTTAAAAACTTCAAGATTTGTATGCATGTGCTAATACTCTATCATCAGCAGAGCAATTCAGCTTGGCATCACTGTGAAAGATGTCACATAGCCTGCTGTTCACTTTGTGAAAGGAACAACATTATACAAACACACTGAAGTTACGTAAATATCATTGTATCTAGTTATTGTTATCCATTTTTTGTTGGCCAATGATACATCATCACAGGTTGTTATTGCATGATAGTGAAATGCTTATTCAGGGCACGTCATGCTGTGAGTGCTCATGTGATATGTGCATTGAGTACTGGCTTGTATTGCATAGCTACACAGATACACCGTGGTTCAGTTCTAGGGCAGTGTTTCCTATTTAATGGGAACAGCTTCCTTGTTAATGAAGCATTGAGATGTACTGCTCATTGCTGTGTGTACAGTAAGATGTGTTGCTCTTTTCCAGCATTCTGATTGAAGTGTTCATGTTATACTCATAACGCCTGTCTTAATGCACATATTCAATTCCGTTACTTGTGACAACCTTGACTGCTATCTAATGTGGCACATGCAGACAATACAGAGGCCTAAAGAGAGTCTTGCATAAAAAGCAGGGGTTTGAATCTGGTAACATCTGTCTGTCAGACAACAGTGACTTACACACAGACAATAGTTATGGCACACTAAGAGTGCCATCTTTGTTCTACAAGGTAGGTTCTTCATATACCTTATATGATAGGAAAGTGGTGTAAGGCATTCAATGGTGTTCTCATGACATGACTGATATGTGTATTTATGTGGTGACCACTATTGATATGCCTCTCTCTGATATCTGCCCTGGCATGTGTTTGAAAATGGCATGACATGAATGTTTCTTAAGTTATTCGTTGTTCATATGCATTATGTATTCACAAGATAACTATGCTCTGTATTACATGTATTCATCCGGACATGTGTTTATTACAGCAATAGTTTTTGTCACACTATACAGCTTAATGGTAGATGAGGGATTTTATAAACATTCCTTACTGCATGGCATACTGCCAGACCATCAGAAACTGTGATTGGCCCTTTGTTACAACACTTTCTGTAGTGTTGTTACTGTTGAATTGTTTTTATTTTACTGTTCCCTGTAATTCGATGTGAACATGCTCAGTATAACAATATCGGAGAAGTTAGCAAATCACCAATGGAAAAACTGAGCTCCTAACATTTCATCTGATCTATCCTGTCATGTGTCACTGAGGTATGTTTTGTGTTATTAGATTACCATTTAGCATTTATATAACTATACAGCACTTGCTTGTCTGTTACTTGCTCATAGGTAATGAACCTCTTTCCTATGGGTGCCACTGTCATTTCTTTGCAAACTTCACCAAGGCCAATTATGACCTTTTACATGATGGCATAAACAGTATATATCCCTCCTCTACTGATGGAGAGGTTACCTACCTATGCTAGGATATACACTAATGCTTTATATGAGCATATACAATTGTATTAACTCTGCTGTACCTGATAGGACCATAGCAAGATCCTCAAGGAAGAACAAACCTGCCTGGTGGACATCAGCCATTAACAGGCTATGCAATAAGAAGAAAAAGAAATTGCTGTCAAAGAGTAGGAAGTTATGGTCCCAAAGCTGGAAAGCACTCTTCAAACTTAACATAGAGCAAATATGACATCTTTGTAAAGTCCTCTAAAGCTACTTATATGAATCCAAATTAGCATCCCTAGCTAAGGAAAACAATAAGGCATTCTTTAGCTACATCCAAAACCTTAAAGGAAAACCCCAGATTTGAGCAAATCTTGTAGTTAATGGTGCTACATATACTGAACTGGTGGATATAGCCAACCTGCTAGGTGACAGGTTCAGTGCATATTTCACTCCCCTGTCCCCACCACATATAACACAAAGCATCCTACCACCTATCCCCCCCACCAAGTCTTATACGCCCTCTCCAAAGCTAAAAACACAACCTCAATGGGACCAGACAATATCCCAGAGTGCATTCTCAATGGATTAAATCAGGAATTAGCAACACTGCACAAAGGACGTCCATCCACAGACCCTGGGAACTATAGACCCATAAGCCTAACCATCCTTATCTGCAAGGCTATGGAGCATATCATCATGGACCTTATCAACAAATATATAGGTAATCTAAAAACTCTCGATTCTACCCAGTTTGGCTTTGGAAAGGAGGTTGTTCCTGTTAAACTTGGTGGACTTCTTTGAGACAGTCACCAAAGCCCTTGACAAAGCTAAAACTGTGCATATGTCCTTTGACACCATCCCCCACTCAGGCAATATTTATAAACTCTCCCAGCTGGGCATTAACTCATATATTGTCAATTGGGTTGTAAACTGGCTCACCAATAGAACTCATACAGACAAAATAGGAGACTTTACCTCCTTAGTAGACCAGTAATCAGTGGTGTGCCACAGGGGTCTCTTCTGGGGCCCCTACTATTCAGAATATACTTCTCTGAAGTACAGGCAAAAACAAAAGGTCTCTGGCTGACAAAACTTGTTGATGACTGCAAACTAGAAACAGTCATTCATTCCTCTAATGATGTCAGTATCCTGCAAGAAGGACATACACAGACTAATGATTGGTGCCAAAGTCATGGACTTACACTCAGTGCGAAAAATGCATTATCATCCCCTTCAGCAAGGGTGATTTTCTTACAAGTGACTCTGTAAATAGCAATACCTTAAGGACGCAATCACTAGTGAGACACCTGAGCATGCAGGTTTATAGCGACCTTACCTTTGATCACCATGTCTGTACAGTGGTGAAAGTATTCTATGTTGCTCACCTCATAGCCTCCAGAAAAGGAGGTTATAACCCCCCCCCCCCAGACTCTCCCCCCATCCGGCCAATAATAAAGTATAATACTCCCTTTGGTATGTATCTCTCTAAGCGATTACAACAATTGGAGAGACAGAATTTCTTACAAAGAAAAGTCAAGGTCTCTAGCATATGTCATATGCAGACAGACTGAAATCAATGTCTCTTTAGTCTGTGTCATACAGACTGCACAGACACAACCTGTGCCTTGCATATAAGGAAATATCCAACCCTGGCTTATGAAATGCTACATTAGCAAGTCAAATGGCACACGTCCACATGTTCAAGGGACCTTTGCCTGGTATGTGACATCAATGGAACTTGTTGGAGGGACAGATTTATTTCACAGAGGTTGCCTCATCTCTGAAACAGACTTCGAATTCATGTTAAGGAAAGCCCCCCATTGACCCTATTTAAGCACAGTTTGGACGACTGGATGGGAAACCGTAAATTTGCAAAAGGCATTTTTCCTGTGTCCCTCTTAGATATGAGTAATAGGTGCTGATTTAGTATCTACACATAACAGACACTCTTGGGAACAAGAGTTAATTTGGCTAGGCTTGTAAGGGCCCTAGGGTCATTAGCCTAGTAACCTCCTGTGATCCTATGATCTTATGAAGGCAGGGTGTTAAAATAATTACTTTGTTTGTAGCCTGATGTTTTTGCATGATGTCATGGGCTCGATTACAGCTGTAGGTCAATTTATTAATTCATGACATTTCATATTCCAATCACATATTTAAATGCAAAGATCTGTATTTCTCTCCATACAAAACATTTCCTTAACATACCATTAGCATTGTGCCATCATTTTCAAAAACACTGCAGCCCCAACAGGAAGACATTTTAAGCCAACCTTATCCTGGCTAGATATTCATGTTTAGTGCAATCTCCTATACCTTTGTACTTATAGCAAGAACCTTCTTGTACAGAGCATGACCGATTAATGAAGATTTAATACGTCAGAGTAAAACACCACACATATGTTCCTACATGTCTCACAAAACATATTGTTGCTATTCCTATCTGCATCTGTCTCTCTCTCTCTCTCTCTCTCTCTCTCTCTTTCTCTTCAATAAGTTGTCACTGTATTCAGTTGTGTTATTTAATGTTGTGAAGCAGTAATTCCTTTGTGGCATGATGAGCTAATGTTCATATGTATGGAAAGATTTTTGTCTAATTTCAAGTGTTCTAATCCAGCCATTAGGTAAGTGTCACTGACTAATTTTAGTACACTAATTTATTTGTACCTGTTGGTGACTTATTATGAGTCACTATTATCCTTCTTCTATCATAATCTACTATGTCCCTGTCTCCATGTCCTCCTGTGGATGTATCTTCTCCTTTCTGTGTCATTAATCTTCTACCTCTAAATTTGCACAATGTCTAGCACTGGGCAACAGTTGCTACTAAGGCTAAATGAAACTACGCAGCTTATGACAATATCTTGTGATTGTATTGACTTTTTGTCTGCATTACTCTGTCACATTTTGTGTTGCTGTACTATGCTGTCTTTAGTCTGTTTAATGTACTTTTTAACAAGCTAAACAGTTGGATGTGCACGTTACAGTGGTCAGTGGGCTAATGAAGATGAGTACGTTCATTCACATTTACTGAAATCTGGTGTCAAATGTTTCCTAGCAAAAATGTTGTGCTTAGATAATACTCAGGTGTAAATGCTTTTCTTGGAATGCTGTAAAGGTCAGAATATAGATGGATTAAAAAATGTTTCAGAATGTGTTGTTTAACTCCTGTGGATGTAAATGTTGGCTACAGCTTTACTTAACACATCATTATCCTGCTGCTGTATTAATGTGCCTGCTACCTTTTGCAAAGCCTGTCTTGTACAGATCTTTATGTGAAAGTTGCCACAGAGTAGCATAGACAACTGTTAATTCCCATTCTAAGTTAAAAACTTCAAGATTTGTATGCATGTGCTAATACTCTATCATCAGCAGAGCAATTCAGCTTGGTATCACTGTGAAAGATGTCACATAGCCTGCTGTTCACTTTGTGAAAGGAACAACATTATACAAACACACTGAAGTTACGTAAATATCATTGTATCTAGTTATTGTTATCCATTTTTATGTTGGCCAATGATACATCATCACAGGTTGTTATTGCATGGCAGTGAAATGCTTATTCAGGGCATGTCATGCTGTGAGTGCTCATGTGATATGTGCATTGAGTACTGGCTTGTATTGCATAGCTAGATAGATACACCGTGGTTCAGTTCTAGGGCAGTGTTTCCTATATAATGGGAACAGCTTCCTTGTTAATGAAGCATTGAGATGTACTGCTCACTGCTGTGTGTACAGTAAGATGTGTTGCTCTTTTCCAGCATTCTGATTGAAGTGTTCATGTTATACTCGTAACGCCTGTCTTAATGCACATATTCAATTCCGTTACTTGTGACAACCTTGACTGCTATCTAATGTGGCACATGCAGACAATACAGAGGCCTAAAGAGAGTCTTGCATAAAAAGCAGGGGTTTGAATCTGGTAACATCTGTCTGTCAGACAACAGTGACTTACACACAGACAATAGTTATGGCACACTAAGAGTGCCATCTTTGTTCTACAAGGTAGGTTCTTCATATACCTTATATGCTAGGAAAGTGGTGTAAGGCATTCAATGGTGTTCTCATGACATGACTGATATGTGTATTTATGTGGTGACCACTATGGATATGCCTCTCTCTGATATCTGCCCTGGCATGTGTTTGAAAATGGCATGACATGAATGTTTCTTAAGTTATTCGTTGTTCATATGCATTATGTATTCACAAGATAACTATGCTCTGTATTACATGTATTCATCCGGACATGTGTTTATTACAGCAATAGTTTTTGTCACACTATACAGCTTAATGGTAGATGAGGGATTTTTATAAACATTCCTTACTGCATGGCATACTGCCAGACCATCAGAAACTGTGATTGGCCCTTTGTTACAACACTTTCTGTAGTGTTGTTACTGTTGAATTGTTTTTATTTTACTGTTCCCTGTAATTCGATGTGAACATGCTCAGTATAACAATATCGGAGAAGTTAGCAAATCACCAATGGAAAAACTGAGCTCCTAACATTTCATCTGATCTATCCTGTCATGTGTCACTGAGGTATGTTTTGTGTTATTAGATTACCATTTAGTATTTATATAACTATACAGCACTTGCTTGTCTGTTACTTGCTCATAGGTAATGAACCTCTTTCCTATGGGTGCCACTGTTATTTCTTTGCAAAAACATGCCCATTTCTGATGTATTTGACATTACAGCTGTGATGTCCTTTTGTTATTGAATATACATTATTTATTATTTATTTATTTATTTATTTTACATTTGTTTGCCAGGAGTGTCCACTGGGCCAATATGAGCCCATTTTCAGTGGAGGCCTAGGGAGAAAAGCTCCAAATAGACATAAGAACAATATGCATGCTGAGATGAGGAATACAGCAGTGGTGTCAGCTTGCACACATAAATGTCCTGTATATATACATCTCATACACAATAACTGGAGGCACTCATCTCATGATGTATCTTCTCTCCTTGCTGTTATCTGAACTCACCATGTAAGTAACATGTATTTCATATTTTCATTCCTCTTTGTTAAACTTTTGTATAGCCCTATCACATTCTTTATTAGCATGTCTGTTTTTAATTATGTGTATAACTGCAGTATTATCATTGATATTAATTATCATTACATCAGTATTGCAGGATCTCCGCGGTGGTGGTGCTGTGGTAGCGTTGTCACCTCACAGTAAGATGCTGTCCGGTTCGATTCTCAGCTAGAGTGTCTTCTGCGTGGAGACATGCGTGAATGGGCGTACCTTCGTTGAAGGTTGTGCATCAGGCCTGGCAAGCCGGTACGTAAAAATCAACTGCCAATCATTAGCGGACCGGAGTTCCTCTGTGGCGACCCCTAACCGGGAAAAGCCGAAAGACACAAACAAACAAACAAACATCAGTATTGCAGGATGTATGTCAGAAATGCTTGGTATACACTTCACCACATTTGCCTGTGGTATATGAGTACACTTTACATATTTCCCTTTCCATGTTAATTAATTATAATACAATTTGTGTACAATTCCCCAATAGACTTTCCCTCTCGTCTATATTCTTTGCCTGTACTTGGCCTTAATATTTATTTATTTGTTTAACATTTGTTTACTGGGAAAGTCCAATTTGGAATGAAGCCAATTTTCATTGGAAGTCTGGGGAGAAACACTCCAGAAGCATATCTTTGCAACATGGGAGAAAACCAGAGTACCTGAAGGAAACCCACATGAACACAGTGAGGACATGCAGACAACACATAGAAGGCACCCCAGCTAAAATTCGAACCAGAGAACCTCTTGCTGTGAGGTGACAATGCAACCACTGCACCACTGCACCGCCTGGGCTAAAGCACATGCTCATAGGTGAGCATTGCTTATATGCAATGCTCACCAATGAGCATGCTCATAGGTGAGCATTGCATATAAGCAATGCTCACCTATGAGCATGTGCTTTAGCCCAGGTGGTGAGCACATGCTCATAGGTGAGCATTGCTTATATGCAAGACATTTTGTTTACTTTCTGTGCGCATGCTTGCAAGTACCTTTCCATGGCCACAAGCACTATTGCTGGCCATGAATAGCTGCTTGCAAATGTGTAGGCATGATGAGTAGCATGCATAATCAATTAGAGCTGCTACTGATCGTGCTAACACTCTTACATCATATAGTCTTAGCATGCCCTCTACATGATTGTTAATGAATCACAGGGCATAGTTAGTTTGGGAGTCTGTCAATATGGCTTTAGAAGCAGAAGCATTTCCAAAATTAGTTTTTGTCAGCATGTTATGTCTTTGTTGACATGTCTGTTATTTTGCATCGGTGAGTCAAAACTGCCCATCATACAATAAAGGTGTAGCAAAGTGTTTATGGAATGGTACATGAGTTGATTCCAAATACCCTTGTCATGCTAAATACATCTTTGTAAGATAAAGACAAGCTCCTAGCAGTTCACACTAAAGCAGTAACAATAATACTAAATGACCACAGCTAAACTTCATATGCTAAGAGACAGAAAAAGAAAAATAGATCAAAAACAGCTACTGTTTTGAGATATTGTAATTCTGCAGCTGGACTACAGTAGGTTAACTTTTACTCAAAAACTATAATGATTGTAGATGGCTGGATGTATATTACGTTTGACAAAGACAAAGTAATAACCGAACAAGGAAGAAAGGATGATTGATGGTGTAGTTTATTATAATATACTCAGTAATCACAGCTGTATTTAAAATTTGACCTTAGCATGCTAGTCTTGTTAAGTGGTTTGCTCAAATACTATGAAAGCAGACTAAGAAGGGGACAAACAGGATATACATTCTGAAGTAATCTGCCAGCCCATAGCCATATCATTTTACCAAAGAGGAGCAAGACAGTGAGATATCAACAATCTGTTTCTTGTAGTCCAAAGCTTGATTCCCTCATCTGTGTGTGTGTGTGTGTGTGTGTGTGTGTGTGTGTGTGTGTGTGTGTGTGTGTGTGTGTGTGTGTGTGTGTGTGTGTGTGTGTGTGTGTGCATTTCTGATGGGTGTCATCAGCCACAGCTTCAGTGCATAACTTGCATCCACCAGTAAATGACCCTGTGTGATAACATCTCTGGAAAACCTCTGATAGAGCTGGGAGTTCTGCCAGCTATGTGAGCTGTGGTAACTCCCAGGGTTGCCAGCACACACACTCAGGATAATTCCCTTAGAGGTACACACGATGTGGCAGTTAATGGATTGGAAGCCTTTCTGTTTATATACACACTTCCCTATTCCCCAGGTGGTACTTTGATTTAAATATGCATTCAGTCTATGTCACCTAGAACTTTAGGGAAGTGTGCTACAAGGTAGATATCCTGCATAGTTGCAGCTCTGTCCTCGGGTGTATGGGAAAACTGTATGTAATCACTGGCATGTTGTAGCATACATTCAGGAATTGATGTAGGATCCTGGATGCTGGTGCTTGTGACACCCCCAGCATATTCCCTGTTGTTATCTAAAAGGTTCCTGTAGCTAATATTCTAAATGCTACACATACCTTAGTCTCCACAGGTATAGGTTCCACTCAGTTTGCCCTATGTCAGTTGTGGAAGACAGAGATTGCAGAGTTTCTGTAGTGTGTCTCTATCCACCCTGTAGCACTCTAAAATTTCCACATCATGCAGACCATGGAAAGTTACATGGGGTCTAAGCACCCTTAATTATTTTCTTGACTGAGGTCTGTTAGCAGCAGCAGCAGCAGCATAGATTTAGGCCTGTTGCACATAGACATATATAAGAGCAACAGCAGCCACTAACATTGTTTCCTTGTACAGTACTTTACATGGCTGTATTCCAATAGGTTCTGGAATTTCTAGGCAATGCTTGCATTGAGTCTACATGATTGCTTTATAGCTTGTTTAATAACTCTTCCATCTTGGAATGGTTGATTAGCATACAATTCCGCTGCTCTTGCAGTAATTAGCATGCCACAATATTTATTATGTTTGTGTGGTTCTTCATGGTGTGTAGAGCTGTTTACTGACTACAAAACAGCACACTACTGTGCATGCATTGTGGAATGACATACCCATGGTTTTAACACATTGTGTGGGCTTTATTGAATCTGCACTGTAGATTCTTTTTTTTAAATTTGAGTTTTGACCATAGGATTTTTGATTTTCTGAAAACTTGATAATATGACATAAACCCTGAGACACGTACTTGCCTTTTAATTCCAGAATAAGTATAAATAATTTATTGAACAAATTGTAGTGCTTTCATCCTTGCTAATTATTTGGACTTAATCAGAACCAATTAACAATATTTTGAAATTCCTTTTAAAACACCTATAAAGTATTATGCAACTCACATAAAATAGTTTTAGAAAGACAGCAACCAAGAATAGAAGTTCACTTAAAAATTAACATTATACTGGATCTAATATCCTTGTTCAAAAATATATTAAATATTAGAATCGTCTAATAAAAAAATAAATCATGATAAAACCAGGTAAGAAAAATATAAAAAAATGTAGATTTCATAAAATACTTGAAAAGAAACCACGCACTTTGCATGATTTGTGAGAACCATCATTAGGTCATCATAACCTATCTTAAAATTTAACTTTTTCTGTGGCACAATGTGTAAGAGCAATGATCATAAAGACTGAAGACAACTGCCGTAGGGTTTGAAAGTGTGAGTCAGAATGCCATTTCACACATTTTACATAGGTTCTCTAGTGTAGCAATTATCATGTTTGCTTCACATTGATCCCCGCTGAAACTATTATGTTAGTGAAGGATAAGAAAAGTGGGGTAGCCATGAAGAAAAATAACAGAACTGACTGCAGGAAATAAATTCATGAAAAAAGTTATCTAAAACCTCTGCAAATAACTAATTAATATTTACACCAAGTTAACATGAATTTATTACCAGTTTTGCTGTTTTTAACTTTAATAGTGGATTACTATGTTTGTTTAAACCTGGTGGCAAGGTGGCATTCAGTTTTGCAAAATGTCTCCCTATCCTTGATACATGTATCCCATTATCTACTCCTCTCATTCAAGTTAATAATTTTAACAATACCAAAATACCAAAATAAAATATTTTAAATTCTTTACACAACAAAGTGTGTTTGTATAGAGTGCTTTTGGTGTTTTTCTTTATAATGCCCTAACTGTGGTCATTGATTATTTTATGAAGAAGTCTCCCAAATTTGCCTCTAAACAGTGCAAGCAACTTGTAAGCAGTGTCCTTGTAAGAAACTAGTTTCTATAGCTCATTCTTTTTCAAACGTACTGGAGATGATAATCCTTTATCAGTCACTGAATGGAAAACGTCGGAAATGATATAATTACCTGAAGTAGAAGTCAGAAAGGAGCAACGTAATATTTCTATGAATAATGGAATCACACCCAATATATAAAGAGCACGAAGAATAATAAATACTTCTTCATCCCCTTCACTCAGAATCTCACAACAATTATTTATGCTCCCAGATTCTGTAATAGTATTCAGGAATACCCAACATTGAAAAAAATCAGAAACAAACCAAAGAAATGTCTCAGAAGAGAAGTGTACCATAAAGGTACTGAAGCAACTATGTCCACACTCTAACACTGACCAGTAACACCTCTTCTCAACATGGGTCACTTTGTGTCCCAGTGCAACAATTTGTTTCCAGTCAAGTAGCTTTGGTATATTCATTGCAATACCTTTCTTTTCTCAGTAGCTTCCTACTTTCAGGTGTTTATATTTTATAATGCATTGCACTTTTCTGTTGTATTTTGATAGATATGCACATGTTCATGTTCTCTGCTTACATATGTCCACGGCTATAGTCAAACTGAGCACATTCTCTGATTGTTTTTTCAGTTATCTGTCACTGTCAAATAAAATTGAAAATCAGCCATTCAGAAATCAGTCTAGTAAGGGTATTACCTGAAATATTTTGGAGCACATACAAACAGCACCCATGTTTTAACAGAAATGTGTATAAAAATACAATATCTTTTAATCTTTTAATCTGTTTCTATGCCTGTTTTGTCAAATAGATTTATAATCCTATCTAATGCCACCAAGGAATATGTTGCACTACAGGCTTTAAAATATAGACCTCTGGCATCAATTATTTTGTGATGTCAAGAGGCTATGGTCTCATGACTCACTAACCATCAAATAATATCTACTGTCTGTCATATCCTAATAGGCAGGGCAGATTTATAATTGGTAGCTTCTAAGGACTTCACTCACCTTGCCTTGCTCTCCACCTGTTACCTTTCAATGGTAACTTAGTAACTGAAGCTTGCTTGCACGTACATGCGCGTGCGCACACACACACACACACACACACACACACACACACACACACACACACACACAGAAGAATGTTATAATGAGGACTCTCTCAAACAAGAAATATCACAGAGTATGTGTTTGGCCTGCTGGAGCCATGGATCTGGTGCCTAGAGACCTCAGGCATAGTCCTACATTACAATCCCTGAAAATGAGCTGATATTTTCACTGTTTGTGCCATTCTTCACAATTTTATTCTGAAAAAACAGCTTCAGCATGAAAACCAAGGGGAAGGGCACACATCCCACTACCAGTGACAAAGTCACCACAGCCTCACACGGGTGAGGAGTCAGAGGGGGACCTACCAACCACTGTGGGTGTAGGCAGATGAAGGCATGCACAATATGCCCTTGAGTTGGCCAAGAGGCAACAGATACCACATACGCTCACCACCTAAGGGGTTAAAACCTTCATCCTATGCACATACATACAGTAACACTGATGACAGGCAATGTTCACAACCTTTACTTACCCATGTAATGGCTGTGAACTGATAGCATCACACAGAGTCAGCCCCAAATTGAAGTTCTTGTAACTGCCAGACTTCCAAGTTAAGTGCCTAACCTGGAATAGAAAAATAAATAGCTAAGAACACAAATGAATGACATATCCTTGCATCCTGTTACTTGCTAAGGTAACTAAGTAGAAGGTGGGTGATATTTACAGCAATGACATCAACATGTGACAGCACTGATTTATGTCAATATATGTGTTCTCCATCAACTAATAGACCTCATGCATCAAAGATTCACACATTACAAAAAACATGTAAGAAAATAGCATTACAAACACATATATACTAAGCACTCAGTCAGCTATGCACCCTGGGCATCAGACAAAAGACTTATGTATCACTGAATTAAAAAGACAGAAAATCAAGGATATGGCACAGTTATTATCATTTGCGCAGGGTTTTGTTTTGTGAGATGGGGACAGGAAGCCAAGTATGACACAAAAGTTAGTAAGTCCATGCAAGTAAGAAAGACAGACAGGCAGAAATTTTGGTAACGTTTCAAATGACAACTGAGACAGAATGCACTATAAGTCTCAAAACTGACCTATGTAGCTGTTATGAGTGTGTGTCGGTAGGACATCTCCACTCTGAGACAGTCTCCTTAGCATGGAGAACATCGATATATGTGCAGTAACAGAAACCTGGTTCAAGGCTCTTGAGAGCACCCCAGCACTACAAGGTTATACCTCATACCATGCTTTTCGGCCCCAAAACTTGGACCGAACCACAAAAGGAGGGGGAGTATCAATATTCGTCAAAGATACCCACACCTCCAGGTTGGTGGCAGAGCACGAAGCATCAGAGACTATCCATGTGCAACTAACAATGGGTAAAACTGCCTTCCAGTTTATAGCCTGCTACAGACCACCCTCCCAAACCCAGAAACCTCACTCAGCCTTCCTGAGAACAATGGAAAAAATGAAGGTCTCTCCAAACACCAATATATTGGGTGACTTCAAGTACCCAACCATAGACTGGGAGCATTACTCTAGCTCCAACACCCTAGCCCAAAGGTTCCTAGAATTTATAAACTCATATGCTATGGAACAACTTGTTACCACTCCAACAAGAGGGGAAAACATACTGGACCTGATCATCACCAACATGGGGACTCTGTGCTCCAGACCAGAAGTGTATCCCTCACTGGTAAGATCAGACCATAAATTAATCTCACTGGATATTCACATCCCGACCCCACCCCATGCCCAGAAAACCACAGTGAAAAACTTCTCTAAAGCAAATTTCACACTCTTCAAAACCGAGGTGGAAACGTTCAAAGCCCCCGGGCCTGTGGATATCTGACCCTGACCGCAAAATCCTTTACAAAGCAGCATTCTATGAACACCTTCAGGAATGCATGGATCATCACAATCCCAAATAAAACCAAGACCCAATCCTCCAAAGGCAGGCGTGCGTCCTGTCTGGTGGACCCTAGCCATAAACAAACTATACAATAAAGGAGGAAGCTACTACATGATAGGGCAAAAATCCCAAAAGGGAAGGCATCTCTGATGATCAGTATTAGCAAAAAACTACGGGCACTCATAAAATCGTCTAAGGCCAGCTTCGAGAGAAAAATTGCACAGGATACTAAGGATAATCACAAGGCTTTCTTTAGTTATGTTAGGAACCTGGGTGGGAATTCCCAGATATGCTCAGAATTAGTCCAAAATGACAAAAAATACACCAAACCCACAGACATTGCACTTAACATCCTAGCTGACAGGTTCAGCGCAAAACTTCTCCCCTCCCACCAAAGAGGCTAATATCTATCAGCAGAGTGCTGCCCCCCTGACATCTCAGATGCTCAGGTAAGAGCTGCCCTCTCCAAAGCAAGAAACACAACATCAATGGGACCAGACAGTTTCCCGGGCTGCGTACTACATGAACTCCAAGAAAAGCTAAACCCAAACCTAAAACTACTGTTCAATCTTAGCCTTACTACAGGATATGTACCCAAAAAGTGGCGTACAGCAACAGTGGTCCCTCTCCACAAAGGTGGTGCCTCAACAAGATCCTGGAAACTATCGCCCCCATAAGTCTCACAGCTTGGTCTGCAAAGCAATGGAAAGAAAAGGATCATCATGGACCTTATAAATAAAGATATTGAGGGACCTACAGACACTGGATCCTACCCAGTTTGGCTTTGTTAAGGGCAAAGATCCTGCCTCTTAAACCTGGTCAATTTCTTTGGAAACAGTCACCAGGCCATTGACAAGGGGGAAGGTGGTCCCACACAGCCTACCTGGACCTCACAAAGGCCATTGATACAATACCCCAGTACAGGCTTTAAAATATAGACCTCTGGCATCAATTATTTTGTGATGTCAAGAGGCTATGGTCTCATGACTCACTAACCATCAAATAATATCTACTGTCTGTCATATCCTAATAGGCAGGGCAGATTTATAATTGGTAGCTTCTAAGGACTTCACTCACCTTGCCTTGCTCTCCACCTGTTACCTTTCAATGGTAACTTAGTAACTGAAGCTTGCTTGCACGTACATGCACACACACACACACACACACACACACACACACACACACACACACACACACACACACACAGAAGAATGTTATAATGAGGACTCTCTCAAACAAGAAATATCACAGAGTATGTGTTTGGCCTGCTGGAGCCATGGATCTGGTGCCTAGAGACCTCAGGCATAGTCCTACATTACAATCCCTGAAAATGTGCTGATATTTTCACTGTTTGTGCCATTCTTCACAATTTTATTCTGTAAAAACAGCTTCAGCATGAAAACCAAGGGGAAGGGCACACATCCCACTACCAGTGACAAGGTCACCACAGCCTCACACAGGTGAGGAGTCAGAGGGGGACCTACCAGCCACTGTGGGTGTAGGCAGATGAAGGCATGCACAATATGCCCTTGAGTTGGCCAAGAGGCAACAGATACCACATACGCTCACCACCTAAGGGGTTAAAACCTTCATCCTATGCACATACATACAGTAACACTGATGCCAGGCAATGTTCACAACCATGTAATGGCTGTGTACTGCTAGCATCACACAGAGTCAGCCCCAAATTGAAGTTCTTGTAACTGCCAGACTTCCAAGTTAAGTGCCTAACCTGGAATAGAAAAATAAATAGCTAAGAACACAAATGAATGACATATCCTTGCATCCTGTTACTTTCGAAGGTAACTAAGTAGAAGGTGGGTGATATTTACAGCAATGACATCAACATGTGACAGCACTGATTTATATCAATATATGTGTTCTCCATCAACTAATAGACCTCATGCATCAAAGATTCACACATTACAAAAACCATGTAAGAAAATAGCATTACAAACACATATATACTAAGCACTCAGTCAGCTATGCACCCTGGGCATCAGACAAAAGACTTATGTATCACTGAATCAAAAAGACAGAAAATCAAGGATATGGCACAGTTATTATCATTTGCGCAGGGTTTTGTTTGGTGAGATGGGGACAGGAAGCCAAGTATGACACAAAAGTTAGTAAGTTCATGCAAGTAAGAAAGACAGACAGGCAGAAATTTTGATAACGTTTCAAATGACAACTGAGACAGAATGCACTATAAGTCTCAAAACTGACCTATGTAGCTGTTATGAGCGAGTGTCGGTAGGACATCTCCACTCTGAGACAGTCTCCTTAGCATGGAGAACATCGATATATGTGCAGTAACAGAAACCTGGTTCAAGGCTCTTGAGAGCACCCCAGCACTACAAGGTTATACCTCATACCATGCTTTTCGGCCCCAAAACTTGGACCGAACCACAAAAGGAGGGGGAGTATCAATATTCGTCAAAGATACCCACACCTCCAGGTTGGTGGCACAGCACGAAGCATCAGAGACTATCCATGTGCAACTAACAATGGGTAAAACTGCCTTCCAGTTTATAGCCTGCTACAGACCACCCTCCCAAACCCAGGAACCCCACTCGGCCTTCCTGAGAACACTGGAAAATATGAAGGTCTCTCCAAACACCATTATATAGGGTGACTTCAACTACCCAACCATAGACTGGGAGCATTACTCTAGCTCCAACACCCTAGCCCAAAGGTTCCTAGAATTTATAAACTCATATGCTATGGAACAACTTGTTACCACTCCAACAAGAGGGGAAAACATACTGGACCTGATCATCACCAACATGGGGACTCTGTGCTCCAGACCAGAAGTGTATCCCTCACTGGTAAGATCAGACCATAAATTAATCTCACTGGATATTCACATCCCGACCCCACCCCATGCCCAGAAAACCACAGTGAAAAACTTCTCTAAAGCAAATTTCACACTCTTCAAAACCGAGGTGGAAACGTTCAAAGCCCCCGGGCCTGTGGATAATACGGCCCTGACCGCAAAATCCTTTACAAACGCATTCTATGAACACCTTCAGGAATGCATGGATCATGCAATCCCAAATAAAACCAAGACCCAATCCTCCAAAGGCAGACGTCCTGTCTGGTGGACCCTAGCCATAAACAAACTATACAATAAAAGGAGGAAGCTACTACATGATAGAGCAAAATCCCAAAAAGGGAAGGCATCTCTGATGATCAGTATTAGCAAAAAACTACGGGCACTCATAAAATCGTCTAAGGCCAGCTTCGAGAGAAAAATTGCACAGGATACTAAGGATAATCACAAGGCTTTCTTTAGTTATGTTAGGAACCTGGGTGGAATTCCCAGATATGCTCAGAATTAGTCCAAAATGACAAAAAATACACCAAACCCACAGACATTGCCAACATCCTAGCTGACAGGTTCAGCGCAAACTTCTCCCCCCCTCCCCACCAAAAGGGCTAATATCTATCCCAGCAGAGTGCTGCCCCCCTGACATCTCAGATGCTCAGGTAAGAGCTGCCCTCTCCAAAGCAAGAAACACAACATCAATGGGACCAGACAGTTTCCCGGGCTGCGTACTACATGAACTCCAAGAAAAGCTAAACCCAAACCTAAAACTACTGTTCAATCTTAGCCTTACTACAGGATATGTACCCAAAAAGTGGCGTACAGCAACAGTGGTCCCTCTCCACAAAGGTGGTGCCTCAACAGATCCTGGAAACTATCGCCCCATAAGTCTCACAAAGCAATGGAAAGGATCATCATGGACCTTATAAATAAAGATATTGGGGACCTACAGACACTGGATCCTACCCAGTTTGGCTTTGTTAAGGGCAGATCCTGCCTCTTAAACCTGGTCAATTTCTTTGAAACAGTCACCAAGGCCATTGACAAGGGGAAGGTGGTCCACACAGCCTACCTGGACCTCACAAAGGCCATTGATACAATACCCCACTCGGGCATTATAGATAAGCTCACCAGCTTAAATATAAACCCCTATGTCACTAGATGGGTTGCAAACTGGCTCAAGGACAGAACCCACATGGTTAGAATAGCTGGAGCCATGTCAGACTCCAAACCAGTTACAAGTGGCGTCCCACAAGGCTCAGTCCTGGGACCTCTCTTGTTCAGTATATATTTCTCAGAGGTACAGGCCAACATGGAAGGGCTGTAGCTGACCAAGTTCACAGATGACTGCAAACTGGGTGCCATAATAGACTCTCCAGCCGACACAAGCATCCTCCAAAAGGGCCTCATAGAAACATACAACTGGTGTCAGAGCCATGGCCTCAAGCTAAATGCCAAAAAGTGTATAGTCATCCCCTTTGGCAAAAACAAAGTGCCCACAAATTACCACATAGGTGGTAATCCATTAAGTACAGAAGAAGTAATTAGGGACCTGGGGACCCAAGTTGATAGCAATCTCTCATTTGACAACCACGTGGCCAAAGTGGTTAGAAAAACATTTTATATAGCCCACCTAATCATGAAGGGATTCACATCTAGATCAGGAGAGGTCATCATGCCTCTTTACTCATCCCTCATCAGGCCCATAATTGAGTACAATGCCCCTTTTGGGATGTACCTTACCAGACACCTGCAGCAACTGGAAAGACCCCAAAAGTACCTCACCAAGAGGATCAAGGGGCTCAAACAGATGCCGTATGCTGCCCGGTTAAAGAAACTCCAGCTCTACTCAGTGGCATACCGCCTGCTCAGTGGTGATCTGTGCCTGATGTATAAAGCCATGTCCAACCCGGAATTAATGGACATGCTGCACCTCAGAAAATCCAAATCCCATCAAGCTACGTGCTCAAGGGACTTGAACCTCAGCAGTGAAATAAATAGGACATACTGGAGGGACAGATTCATAACCCAGAGGCTCCCTTCACTCTGGAATAAAATCCCAGTCCAGGTTAGGCAGAGTCCCTCATTGACTCTCTTCAAGAAGAATCTTGATGAGTGGATGGGAGATCATAGGTTTACCTCGGGTATCACTTCTGTGTCACTGTTAGACAGAGGCACAGTATACTAACCTTGAAAAAGGGCATAGCAAAATTAATTTAAAATGGGTGGCAAAAGCCATACACACTCTGGCTAGGCTTATAAATGCCCTAGGGCAGATAGCCTAGTATGAACCTATGAACCTATGAACCAAGGAGCCTCAATCCTCACCACTGACAATGGAGAGGGACATTTACTTAGAACAAAAATGGATACACCCAGTATTTCCAGATGCAGCTCTCTGCATCAAGCACAGTTTCCCTTAAGAACACACAGGGAACACACACAGCCTGGGAATAGGGCTTCTTTCTGTCTCTCCCCAGGTCCCCAGTAAGGCTACCCACTGACACAGCTGTAGAGTTAAGTCCTCAGCCAAGTGCACAAGCCAAGTCCTCCACCACTGTCTCTCTGTGAAACCAATGTATCATGCCCTGTTCCAAGTAGCTGACACACTTGTGAGATTTGATTTTCACACACACACACACACACACACACACACACACACACACACACACACACACACACACACACACACACACACACACACACACACCTGGGAAAGGCTGGCACAGGTTTACCAGCTATGCCCAGTCTATAAGGTAGTTACTGTCACCAGACACTCCGCAGCCAGCTACTCTAAGATTCTTACAAGGGTACCCAACTATGATGAGTGAAATTAATATTAATATGAATAGTAATTTGACCAATGCAGTAAGGCTTTCAGGAGTGGCTACAGAGTCACTAAACAGATATGAGTACTCTCAAAGATTAAAATATTCGCTAAAGGACCAGCTACAATGAAAAGTTTAAATATATTCAATAATAAATAGCAAAAGAACATGAAAATACTAAATATCCATTTACAATAAACACCAGAGTTTCAGCCACAGGAAATATTAAAATAACACAAATGAAGAGATTCACACTGATACAGAAAAATAGTACTTAACTAATCTCACTGTATTTTCTTGACTAATCTAAAGAGTTACTATTCTCTGGTCACTTACTAGAGCAAGGCAAGATGAAGTAGGTGAATGGTCTTCCTTCTTTGTTAGGTTCCAAGAACAGACTACCATGAGACTTCAGTCTCATCTAGTATTAAACATTACCCCAGATTCACTATTCTTCCATGCAAGACTAGCTTAGTCCTGCACAGAAGTGGACTTTTAGGAGGAGGATGGCCATGCATACTAATGAAGGCATGCTGCCTGAGGTCCTAATCTTACACGGAGCATGTAAGAGTGCAGGAGGCATGTCTGAGAGCAGAGCTCTCAGAAAATACACGCCCCTGCAATGAAGAACAGCAGAAAGCCATAAAAGAATGAACAAGACCATTCATAGGTGTCCGCATACCCCCAGTAACATTCCCCTCACGTGTACAAGAGCAATAGTAAACACAAACAATATAAAGATACTTTTTTTTATGAAACAGATTAAATTTAACTGTAGGTGCTCGGGTTTGCCCATTTCTTAGCCATGGTTAATGCAGCTTAAATGGCAGAAGAGGATAAAAAGGAAGATATATGCAAATGAAGCACTATAGCAATAGTGTAGTGGGCAGAGCATTTGCCTTATGAGCAGTCATTCCCGGTTCGGGTCCCACTGCAGCACATTCCATTTTCCATGTCAAATCATGTTATGACCAATATTTTTAGTTGCATAACCTACTAAATAACATATATTTGTGAACTGGAGTACTGCATTAAATGCAGATGTGAGGTGTCAGTGTCATAATGTTGCAAAGTCCACAGATAATCACATGTGCCCCATAAAGTATATGTACACAGGAATCAGGGATACAAATGGAAGGTAAAATGTGTAATGAATGATAACTCCATACAGCTTCCACATCCCCCACCTTCTCAAGAATCATTAGACATTACTGTCTAAATTAGTGCAGTGGTAAGCAGGAGTAAGCACTAGTAAGCAAATGTAGGCACTATTAAGCAGTAGTAAGCGGGAGTAAGCATATGTAAGAACAAGTAAGTGGGTTTAAGCCTGTTTGTGCGGGGTTAAGCAATGCACACACAGGTGAAGCAATATGGAAGCTAACTCTCTGTAAGCATATTTCACCGAAGGTTAGCATAGCTTACCCTCACGCAAACCCGCACAAACCCACTTACAAGTGCTTAAAAGGGCCTTAATCACTCTGTATCCAATAGCCGCTGTTCTGCCCAGCAACAAAATGAACAGCCTTGCAGGTCTTGAACCCAGGACCATATACAATACAGTCATGGTAGTTAACCACCAAGTCATCACAGCAGCACATAAGACTGAGGTATCACCAAACAAATCCTCACTATACTAAAATCAAACTGAACATGTGAAAGGAATCAGTATACAGTCATAAGTTCTATAACCTACTACATAACATAAATATGTGAACTGGAGTACTGAAGTAAGCCCAGATGTGAGGTGAAATTGTAATACAGTGTTGAAGTCTCCTATTAAACACAAGGACCCCATACAGTGTATGTACACATGAATCATGGCTACCAGACATATATATATAACATGTAATGAATAATAAATCAATGCCAAAAAAGCAAATATAATGCAAAGTAAGTATTAAGCAATGCTAAGCATTGCACAGGCCACCTTAGTAGGTGCAAGCAAAGTGTAGGCCAGCTAACTCAATTTGCCCAGTGATATACCCCTTTAAACAATGCCAACCTTAGGTATGCATGTTTGCACATAGCTTAGCCTTTTCAAAACCGTCCAATCATGGCAAAGTGTGGGAAATCAGCCCTACTTAATTCCAGCAGGTGGGAATACACCTCATAACTGGTTGTAGCTTCCTGTGCAGGCACCATGTCAGGAAGGGGATAAGGAGTGCGCTTTTGGGTGCAGTGGGGCATCCAGGAGTCCAGAGTCATGGCAGGACTCCTTGTCAAAGACCATGAGCAGAGACTGCTGCAGGGCCAGTACCAAGGTTCCCAATATAAAGTGGAAGCCTGGGACTGTCTTGCCCATGACCTCATCAGTGCATTTGGCATACCCCAAACTGGTGAGCAGGTCAGGCATCACTATGACAACCTGAAATGGTGAAGGGGTCTCTAGGATCAGTGGATCCAAGAGGCTAGGATGGCAGGGGTGGTCCCAGCTGGGTGTAAGTATCACTCCACTACCTGTTTAATAATTGCCAGCTCATGTATATTATGGATAGGTATGGCTAAATATTTCTTTTATGTCCTTTATAGTGGCAAATGAGCAGGTTGTGAACCAGGAGGCCCATGGATGTCGCTTGGAGAGGTTGCGACGCGAGGCAGGTTAGTAATACTCTTGCATGTACTATCACAGGAAATAAGTCTAAAGTATTAGTAAGTTAATTGCCAGTATAAAACCTGTATTGTTTAAGACAAGTACTGCATACACCAGAGAATATGGCAGGAAGAGTCTCATATAGGTTGTATGTGAATAAAAGCATAATAGCCTGACAATAAAGGTCTAACTGCTGGACTGCATGTGTTTACTCTGGTATCATATGGTAATGTAGAATTGCAATCACTTAATAGTACTGGTGTATTAAGCACTGTTGCCCACACTGTGCAACATAAATAAAAATGTGTAGGAATGTCTGTATATGACTGGTGTAATCCCAAGAGGTCAGCTAGTACAAATGGGAGAGTCATAGACAGAAAACAGTGAAAAGACGGTCAACAAAATCCAGATAACACAAACAAATGAGACGTGAACTGTTGTATTTTTAGCACACACAGCCATGGTTCAAATCCTGGGAGTGGTAGTAGTTTGCATACAGAATCATACCCCACAACTAAACAGATATGTCCAGAATGTCCAGTATATTGGCCCATATCTGCTGCCTGTCACTGTGTCCCCCTGGGAAATACGTGGAATAATCCGAAACATATAGGCTGCAAACAAGAAATACAACTGACTGTCACACATCTATAAGAACAAACCAGTCACTCTAGCAACTCCCCAAACTGTTATGAGAGTAATAAGCCAAGTATGTCCCCTCTACACTCTCATGTTGTCAAGCTGTGACCAGAGTGTGTACAGTAACAGAGTCAGATGTAAGTGCATAATACTAATGCAAAACTGGTACTTTGTGTGGCAACAGTCAGGTGGTGCTAACAAACAGTGCTCCCACAGGTATGTCAGATACGAATACTGTGCCCAGAAATAAAAGAGTGATACCCTGTACTGGTACTGTTTACCTTGGTATTGTATGGCATTGTTAGTGTTCCAGTTGCTCTGAATAATAAGGTAGTACTCATCACTGTCACCCACACTTTGCTACATAATATAACTGTCTAGGAAATCCTATATAAGAGTGATGTAATACAAGGTCATAATGTAAAACCACAGGAGAATTATACACAGAAATCAGATAAGAGATATACAGCAATATCCATATAGCACATACAACTGTGATGGACAGTGTTTTAGTGTTAGCAGACACAGCCGTGGTCTGAATCTTGGGAGTGGAAGTAGTCTGCATACAGAATCATACCCCACAACTGTACGGATATGTCCAGAATTTCCAGTATATTATCCCATAACTGCTGCCTGTCACCCTATCCCCCTGGGAAATCAGTGGGATGACCCCAGGCATATAGGCTGCAAACAAGACATACAACTGATTGTCACACATCTATAAGAATAAACCTATTACTGTAGCAACTCCTCAAACTGTTATAAGAGTAATAAGCCAAGTATGTCCCATCTACATCCCCATGTTGTCAAGCTGTGACCAGAGTGTGTACAGTAACAAAGTGAGATGTAAGTGCATAATACTAATGTGAAATCTGGTACTTTGTGTGGCAACATTCAGATAGTGCTAACAAACATTGCTCCCACAGATATGTCAGATACGAACACTGTGCCAAGAAATAAAAGCTTGATACCCTGTACTGCTACTGTTTACTCTGGTATTGTAAGGCATTGTGAGTACTGCAGTTGCTCTGAATAACAAAATATCACTGAACACTGTCACCCACACTGTGCTACATAATATAACTGCCTAGGAAATCCTGTATAAGAGTGTTGTAAGTCATTAAAGTTTGAAGAGGGCAATAGTCTACATATGTCCCGATTCACCTGCATGTGGTCAAAACATGGCCATAGTTTGTGCAAAAACAGATGGACAGGTATGTGCATAACATCAACCTGGAATCTGGGAGTGTGTGTAGAAACAGTTAGTTAGTGTTAACAAACAATTCCTCCACAGGTATACCAGGTAATAGGTGTATACTGCAGGTAAAACCAGTTCATGTATATAGATGTCGACAGCCATATCTCTGTCCAAACTAAGGCAATAGGGTAGTGTAGTTGTTAATTGACATCTTTCTTTCCCTCCACCATATCTCGAACAATACACTAAATACCCACCTCAATCCGTATGTGATGACTTCACTGTCATGTTGGGACATATGTCCTACTGTTTGATAATTATTTAAATCTGTTTCCATGCATATGCTATGTTGAAATACCCCAACATCGGTGGCATGGTGCCATCAATGTACCTGATGCTGTTGTTATTACCACTGTGGTCCCATATATGCATGTGTTCCGTTTGCTATGCAACTGTTCCATGTCTGGTGTCTGGGTTAATGAGAATATCTATGCATGCTGTTATAGCTAATCCCAGAATGTGTTGCCTATTACTAACCCACATATATTGATAAACTATAAACACCATAGTACGTATGGGAATGCGGACCCACCTGTCCCAACTCAGCTGGCCATGGCACTGGGCACCAGCACATCTAAGGTCCAATCCTGGACGTCCTCGTCCATTGGTACTGCACCACCTTTGGATGGAACCACCTCAAGGGATGGGGCTCACCCCCTGCTGGGATCGGGAGCAGACGGGAACTTGTCACCCATCACCAGGTCTAGATTGAGGTGCGTAGTGAGCTCAATCAGCAGCTTGGAGATCTGCTACACCAGCTCGAGGGCCACATGTCACGACTAGAGTGTCAGCCTGGCTCTCCAACTCAGCCCCCAGCACAGCCACCTTCGGGGTTGTGAAGGTGAACTGGTGACTGCCCATGGGTGGGGATCTCAGTCCCACTGTTTCCACTAGGGGGCTCATGGGCTTCCGATTTCCCAACACTGTTCCCCATCAAGGTGTTTACACCCCACATGTGTCATATACCGCTCCTGTATGTATCTTGTTTGTCTTGTCTGCTAACCTACCCGACCTACCTCCCCAAATATACTTACTATCCCTCCCCAACATCCCACTGTCCCCTGAAAAAAAGGGGTGATCTGTTCCCAAAAAAAAATATCACTCCATACATAGTTGACCATTTAGCATGTATCCACTGGGCACATGTAATCTGGTTTAATTGGCATCACAACATATTATTGTTGTCCTCACCCCTCTCTCAGGGGTTTGAGGGTCCAAATCTACCTCCAAATTCAGTGTATATACACAGCTGTTGCTGTAGAAGAAATGGGCAGCTATGGGCCTTCCCTACAGCCTCCTGCACATCCCTAGCTATTTTCCCCACTGTCTTTCCCTCTTTGCTCCCCTTTATTACCACTGTCCTATCAACCCTTTTTTCTTTTCTTTTAAAGAAATTAGCTTGGGGGAAAGTGGCAGTAAGAACTCTTAAGCAGCAGTAAGCAGGTTTAAGCTTGTTTGCACGGGGGTAAGCAATGCCTACACAGGTTAAGCAATTTAGAAGCTAACTGAGTATAAGAAACTGTAACCAGAATTTAGCAGTGCTTACCTGCACGCAAACCCGTGCAAACCCGCTTATAACTGCTTAAAAGTGCCTTAATCACTCTGTATCCAACGGCCTTTGTTCTGCCCAGCAACAAAATAAACAGCCTCTGCAAGTCTCGAACCCAGGACCCTGCACATCATAGCCAAAGTTATTTACCACTAAGCCATGTCATATATACATAACCCTGATGTTTTCACAAACATATCATCCAACCCAGTCATTCAACAGTACAGGAAATGTATTTCAACATGTAGATGTATACTTGTGTGTATATATTAATATTTAAATAGATATTACATATCTATATATGTAGATATAGATATATATATATATAAAAAAAAAAAATATATATATATATATATATATATATATATATATATATATATATATATATATATACATACATACATACATATGCATTCACCTATAGATATAAATGCCCACATCTATATGTATATATATAGATATATATATATATATATATATATATATATATATATATGTATATATATATATGTAACTAAACATACACACACACACAAATATGTATAGGAAGATACATATGTAGAAGGTGCACACAATACGGAAAGGCACTATGCCTACAGTTGCCACCTTACCAACTGGATGCTATATGAGCCACCCATACAAATGACAATTGTTGTCTGCAACATATACCCACAGAGAGGTCAAAGACATTACACCATACACAGGTTTGCATACATGGGAAAACTATATTTGTATTTGTGTACTATTACAGTTGTATATGCCATGTCATATAGCTGTTTAGACACTAACATACATATAAACAGAGTAATGCAACTGTGAAACAGTTATATTAATACAGTAATCTGGAAAGGTTGAAATATATTGCTGTCCAGGCCAATGCCTTCAAGTAGTACAGTAGTAAAGATAGACTCAGACTAGGCAACAGGATACCAATCAATCAACAGCAAGCAATGAAAATGTATAGTCTGGCAGCCTCTATCTGCACTCTGTACACAATCCCTAGGTGGTAAAGACCTCAGTTGACACACTGGGATGTATCTGTCACATAACAAGGTATAACTGACACAATCACAATCACACTGACAAACAGAACAGTCTGTATGGCAGGAAGCAGTAGGCCTGCATTTACCCAAGTTGAATTGTATGGTAATGTACATCCAGATAACTTAAGGCATCTTACCCCTGATACCCCCACATGTTGTGACAGACTAGGTTAGTTATGGTGCATCCCCCCATAGACTGAATAATACAGAGCCATATACCACTGTTACATACACTGGCCTCTGGAGTGCATAAGGGCAAACATGTATTGTGTAGGTGAAGCCCACACATATATGGACCTAGCCTGACAGTATGTGTGGGGGCTCCAACAGCAGTGAACTGATGGCAGGAATGGCAGCATGACACTCACAGCCCACTACATAACAACCCCTGACAGCATGTCTTATGTACAAAGCCGGGTATGTAGGTGGAGGACAGAGGCTGGAACACAGGCCCATATGTGAAATACTGTTGTCATACACTAAGCAAGTCGCTGGTGTTACAGGATGGTCTGCAACATACCCTTAGTCAGGAATATGAAGTTAGAAACAAAAGTGGATGTAGCCATGCCCTGAAAGCACTCAACACACACATTGCCAGTGATATATCTAACACAAGACTTGTAGGTGGACAGACAAAACATAATAGGCACACCTCTGGCAATCAAGTGATAGGCCCACAGTTGACAGCTATGCAGACAGACTGCATTCCAAGTTAAACTAGTATGTACACACAAAACCTGTAACATGGGTGCAATACAATGCATACAACAACATTACTCACACTCTGTCTGTAGTTCTGGAACCTCCTACAAATATGTAGCTGGCCTGAGTGTGCAGGTTCTCCTGTAAGAGGTACTGCTACCTGCTGTCTGTAACACTGCTGCCCACACACGAGAAGGATGTCCACCATACAGGAAAGGTAAAGGGACCACACCCACATGATGTAGGGATTTATAGTAGTTGGTTGCCATGACAGTGGTAATTGGAAGTACTACACAAAATGCTGCATGCAGGTAACAAGTGGAGGACACTGATTGGTGCAGAGGCCATCACCTGATCATGTGCATCACCTACAAAATCCATGCTGCAATCTATTCAAAGCAGCTCAATCCATTTACTAGAGAGAGACTGAGATAGAGAGAGAGTGTGTGTAAGGCGAACAAACAAACAAAAAAAAATCAAGCAAACCATCCAGAAGAGACTTCATTCCCAGAACAGGTATGTGAAGTATATATGCATGTAACTGACCGTAGTATCTGGTCCTTAATAATGGGATAGATTATGCAGAATGATTGATATGTGCCTTCAGGTGTTTTTGTTGTAACGATATTCAGAGGAACAACTGCACGGGACAATAGAGTATGTCCCTGTGGGTAGTGGGCCATACCCATCAACCGTGCAGAGCAGCACTGACTGATAAGATGTAAGCCATCATAGTGTGTGTTGTGTAATGGGAAACATGTATATTACTGAGGCGACTAGCTGGTGGTGGAAGTAATGCCATAATGATGGACATGAGGGTTCCACAGCCCACCTCTTGCAGGATATTCAAGTTAACCTGTATTGCAGCATGCAGGAATGCCATAGGTGTGCAATAGGGTTACCTGCAATCCGGCCCTACATATACTCCCCTAATGTCAGGCTGTGTCCATATGTGGTACTTGTCTGTGTTGTATCAAGGCAGAACAGTGCAGCTGTGCATGAAGGTGTTGTGAGATTGTGGACCTGGTGTCTGACTGTACCCCATATATAGGTATGCATATGTATGTGTGTGTGTGTATATATATATATATATATATATATATATATATATATACATGTATGTCCACAAATATACAGATACTCATGTGTAGACATATATATATAAACACATATATAAACATCATATATATCTACATATATATAGATATATACCTATATGCACATGTCTACATATATACAAACACACACACAAATGTATATGTATGGAAATACATGTCCCCTATATTACCACCACAGTGCTTAATGCTATGTGTGAGGAAACAGCACACATAGCAATACACACAGATCTCTACAGCTGTCAGTGTGTGCAACATGGATGGGTATGTCACATGTGAACCCCTTGTTGGGACCACATTGCCCTTGTCCATGAAGTATGGCATGGGTATAGTTGTGGAGGTGGTCAGGGTTGGTAGATATAGAGGAAAGCCTACAGGGGTGGTATGTGACACATGTGGTGGGTATACACCCTGGATGGTGTGTGTGGTCTGTGATGTGGATGCCCCATGGGCCCCAGTATGG
The DNA here is from genome assembly GCF_019279795.1 of Protopterus annectens. Taxonomy (NCBI): domain Eukaryota; kingdom Metazoa; phylum Chordata; order Ceratodontiformes; family Protopteridae; genus Protopterus; species Protopterus annectens. The sequence continues at coordinate 1,808,790,103 of NC_056739.1, read as the reverse complement.
ACACAATGGGAACAAGCCTCCCACCCACTGCTACTCACAACAGCAGTCCATGTCTCAAAGGTGCCTGGCCTGGAGGCTGATCAGGTGTAGCATGTGTGCCCTCTGAATGTGTACTGGGTGCTTCAAGGTGATGTAGCACATCACACATGTGTCTGTGGAGCCCCTTATGGAACAGACCGTTGACCTGACCTCAGGGCACAAGGACATGTTTGTGTGTGCCCCTGGGGGTGGACAACATCCCCTGAGTTGGTTCCACCTGAAGGTATTGCTGGACCAGTACATAAGGAGGCCCCAGGGTGGGTCACACATGTGATGTGGCCTGGTAACATGGGCAGATGAGTTTGGAGAGGTGGTTCTGATGGCCAATAGTGCATATACATGCTATTGTGTCACTGTTATAGAACATATGTCGGTATTCATAGTCTACACAATCCTGGAACATGTCCAACAGCATGCATAGATAACCAAAATAACACAGAATGTCAGATGTGCAGCAACCACATAGCAAGCATAGCACAGGCATACATGGAACCATAGTGGCCCTGACAATGGCATGCAGGAGAATAGTCTGTAACAGGCCAGCAATGATAGTGTCCACAGAGAGAACATGGCTACAAACACATTGCACAAAGTGTGGTACAATACAATATCTGCCCCACTGGTAGGTATGCTGTAGCCATACCTATTGAGATGTGTGTACAGTTTGTTGTCACTGATAAGGTGGGGGGGTGAAACTGATGTGTATTAAGAACTGTGGTAACCTTGCTGCATGACTTGCTCAAACCTGTGTCCATCTTTATGTCTTTCTGGCATGATGTCCCATGGAAGGCTTCCGGCATACTCAGCAGCTGAAAATGACATTCTGGTGAACCACCTCATACACCACTACCCTGTCATGTTTGGCCGGGCTGCCCATGATCAGCAGGAGCAGACCGCCCTGTGGAACGACCTAGTCCACAGGGTCAATGATGTCGGACTGCACAATTGCAGTTATGAGCAGGTCCGGCATCATTGTTATGACCTGCTTCGCAATGTCTGTCAGTGTGCTGCTGCAGTTCAGGGGGATCAGCTTGCCACAGGGGGGGCTATGCCATCCATCCCTCCCGACATGTGTGGAGGAGCTCCTAGCCAGCCTCATGGCACCTGCCCAACCGTATAGCCACCAACCGCCGAACACCTTTGTGGAGGTGGTTGCTACCCACACACCAGCCACATAGCATGCAAGTAAGGCCACAGGGCACATCAGTAGACTGCAGTTGCATATACATCCACATCTGTACAGGTAGATCATGCATATCTGACATGTCATATATATAGTTTGTTGCTGCATAGTAGTGATAAACAGATGTGCATATGTGGTAGCATTGTGGACATGTACTGTTGATGTATTGTAATGCTGCACCCACCCTGTAGCAGTGCCACTGGTGTGGCCACTGACTTTGCATCTCTCACCTTCTTATGTAGGACCCTCCAGTATACCACCAAGGCAACAGACTCTAGCTGGTGAGTATGGTTTATGCAGATGCTTGTCAGTCCACTGGGCATGTAATGGCTATGGTATATTCCATGCACACATCTAACACACTTACCCAGAATGCATGCTGTACATGTGCACATATTGTTGCTATTAAATGCATGGCATCACAGTGGTGACCATGATGGGGTATTGGAAGGATATGTCAGACACCTGCAAGATAACTAACATCCTGTCATTGTGGAATGTGTCCACAGAGAGTAACATAATGGTGGGAGACACGGCCTACAGCAGGGACATGTTTGGAACAACACCCACATACAGTGCAACACCAGTGAATATACCTGTAGGACAATGGCAACTGTTGCAGTTACACTATGGCATAAGGTATTACTGTGGTCCACATTATCAGCTGGGGCTAGGCTGTAACATGTGGTGTTCAGTGTATGGGACACTGCAAAGTGACACACATGTGTAAGCCTTACTTTTCAAGCATCTGCAAAAAGGCTGAAGGTGGGGGGTGTCAGCATGACACACCAATGCACTGCAGCAGAGATCATAAGGATGCTAAGAATGGCTGCATCTGCACATAGTCAGGTTCAGGAACTGTGGCAGATGTGACCCTATGCCCATAGCAAAAGTGACGGCAGTGTGTGAACACCAAGGGATGTGCACATAAGTTGACCTTTCAATCATGCAGATTAGGGGGACATGTGTAGGACAGATTGAACATACACTGGCAAATGTAGATGGCCTTTGCTAGTATACCCCTGCCAGGAGTAGTGACTGCTGTAGTACACATAACAATAGGTGCAACAAACTGTCATGATAAGGGTGTGCACACATATGCCCACATGGAATGTATGCATCGCGGTCAACATCCGCACACCTAACACAGTCTGTAGACTCTGCATGTGAAAGTACAGGACATATGTCACATATAGGGCTCATGTACTGTTAAGATATGCGGTGATGTGGTCCCATGGCAGATCAAGGCTGGGTGCGTCCTATCAATAAGGGTGTGTACACCCCCCATAGCCATGGTATGCTCTGATGGTTGTGAGTAGTAATAATATTGGATTAGTCATACATGGTCCGCTGATGTTGAGAGCTGTAAATCAGACATCAGGCATACACAAATGACATCTGTCCACATATCATCCCAGGTATGTGTTGCTGAAAAACATAGGGGCTGTAAGCATTAAAGCTGACATAACTGACACAGTACTGCACATTCAGCAATGGGTTGCACACCTGTGAGTGTGGTGCACAGTACATGGCAGAGTACAGAACAGGTGCACAGCAATACTGTGTACATGGGTGCAGTGGTATCCAGGGGAAGGGCATCACCTAGTGACACAGCACATGCATCACACACATATACTGTTGCTAGCATGGATTGACTATAGCTGCACTGCATGCTGTTGTGTACCATATGTTATGCATGTTGACAGATGGGTTATAGGAGGACTGTGTGTACTTTCATTGTGCAACCTCATCTGTATGTGTGTGTGCATCCCGGTGGGTAGTTAATTTGTCTGCAGGGTCAATCTGGTGAAGTGGGAAAAGGTTGATGCATGTGGGATGTGTGTGTGCATGTATGTGTGTGTGTGTGTGTGTGTGTGTGTGTGTGTGTGTGTGTGTGTGTGTGTGTGTGTGTGTGTGTATGTGTTTGTGTGGGTGGCCATGTATGCACATGTGTGATTGTGGGGTTATTCATACAGCAGTACCTCCCTTTGGGATCGTGCAGTACATGGACATGGACTGCCAAATTACACACCAGGAATACTTGCCATGTATGTAATCACAGGACATCTGATAGTATAATAAGGTCTGTAGCATGGAACAGGCATTGAGAGGGAAGGTAGACACCAGGTATAACCTTAATATCGCATTCAGCAGAGAGGTGACCAACAACACACATATGCAGCACTACAGATGCATTGGGGAAGTACTACTAAACACCAGGGAGTGTATCCATATATTACAGTTGTCATATAACAGGCTGATACTGAGCAATACATACACATGACACTCTAGTGCGTGATATTATGGAGTGAACATAGTAGCCCACACATATAGGGGTCATGCTCATGATGTCCGTACATACACAGGGTGAACACTGAATGACAGCAGTGAGACCATCTCAAACACAGGTATGGCAGGTAATGTAGTAACAGGTCTTGTGTTGTGATCATGTGTCTAGGCATTTAGAAGGCTGATACGTTAATGAGTGGTATCAATGTGTGTATGTTACCATGTGTGATGCAAGATGGGGAACACATGGAAATATACATGGGACTGTCTGTAAAGTTACAGACAGATAGGTATTATGGTGGTGTGTGTGTGTGTGTGTGTGTGTGTGTGTGTGTGTGTGTGTGTGTGTGTGTGTGTGTGTTTACTGTTATGCAATGCTGTACAGGTTTTAAAGTGCATTTCTTGTTTTCCTACACAGGTGGCGAGGTGGGTCAGGGTCCCTCCTGCATGCAGTCTGATGTTGATGTCCATACAGACACCGAAGATGATGATAATACTGTTAAGGCACAGATGAGGTTGTCAGCGGCCGAAACAGTGCCATCATTTGACATCCCTTTTAGCCACCCCAACCCTGCACACAGTTTCAGTGCCTATACATACCCCATCACCAGTGGCCATAGCAGAGGGACAACTGGCGTTTGGTGGCAGTGCACAGGAAAGTGTGGTAACCATGCCTACTGTGTCTGGTCGCAACAGGCATAGCCAGATGTCCAGCAGGGTACCACACAGGTAAATGTCCCAGGGTGCTCATGGTAGGGCCACTGGTCATCAAATCCCTGACAGACGTGACACAGCTGGTACCAGCAGGCGCATGTTGCAGTCTGTCATGGCATCTCAGGCAAGTATAGAATGTTACACCAGACAAGGCCTGAGACTGCAGTGAGCTTCTCTCACATCTGCAAGTGACAACACTCATGAATTGGCTGGTGCCATCCATGTGTTGCCTCATGGTCAGTCTGTCTGTGCTTGAAGGTGTGGTGTGACTGCGGTGATGGCTGCGTGGACGTAGGCCAGTAATGCCAATAGCTGGCAGTCAACATGGATGTGCTAGGACACCAAGGTGCTCCCGTAAGTGGCAATACCAGCCCCAGCACTGCGGGGGGTGCTGTTCACACCACACCACACCACATCAGGCCATGAGCAAGTGATCCCCCATGGAACCCCAGGCACAGTCTACATGTCCATGGCCAGAGCAGTGAACTGGCACACCCTGCCAGGTATAGATGATACCATCGATGCAGGGACAGGCTAGCTGGTTTGATGCACACAGTGACTGTACTACAGTGGATACATAACAGGCAGACACACACCCTGGGCCTATCATCCTAACCAAACTTGATGCATGTGTCATGTGTGTACACACAGGGGGCTACACAGCACATGCATAACTTGGCCCTGATTTGTGGTATCAGTTACCTGTATGGTTAATGGTGACAGTGGTAACCATAACGTGGACACTCATACCTACCATCACATACACCACCCATGCGATACATAATAAACCAATTGTGTGGCTTCCACGAGTGGTACTACAGGGCAATATAACAGCTAAGCTGTGCTGGCACACTGTAAGCCTACACTGTGTGCTACCCCGTGCCTAGAACCCATGGCATGGCCTAGCAGTAGCTACTTTCACTAAACTCACCAAAGCTGCTCAAAAACTGCTTCCTGCTTAACCTATTTATCAGCCCTCCCCCTCTGCTGTTCCAGCAACAAAATAACCAGCCTTTGCAGGTCTCTTACAGGAGGACCCTTGCACACTACTACAGTCACACTTAACCACTATGACATGACCACTGTGATGACAACTGTTGTCTGGGAGGGTATACACAACCGTGAGGTTTACACATGACATATATATATGGTGTTGTGTGTACACTGTGTACACACACACACACACACTACACACACACACACACACACACCACACACACGCACACACACACACACACACACATATATATATATATATATATATATATATATATATATATATATATATGTATATATAGACATATTATCTATTCTGATATACCTATGTCTGTCAATATAGTAGAATCTATAAACTATATGTGCATACATATCTATTCTGATATAATGATATGAATATGTGTATATCATATAGATATATGGATAATTATATATACATATATGTTCACCATATGTCCTGTACATGGAGTGGAGCCCTTCCCAGCCCTAACAGTCCCAACCTCTTGGTGCAAGGAGACATCTAAGGACATCATAGTAATCCTGTGTGTTGGCCTTTTTCCACAGTGCATGTCATTAGAGGTAGATCCCCAATCCATCTGTGATGCTGTTTGTCAAACATCAGATCTAGGTCTTGCTCACAATGAATGAAAAGGCCCAACACCAACATGATGTTGCTAGATATTGGAGTGTGTTTCCATGCAATTGGCTATGTGAATGTTACCACAGCTGTTTCACATGCAATCAGCTAGAAGAGGGCTGCAATTTGTGCAGAGACCAAAAGCTGATCATGAGCATCACTTACAAAACACATGCTGCTGCCTAAGCAAAGCAGGTGTAGTTTTCCACATCCACAAGACAGGGAGTGAGAGAGGCAGACAGAGGCAAGGATAAATCAGGGAGGGGGTGGGAGAGTAAAACCTAAGCATATTTGTGTCACACACCTACCAGTACAGGGTATCAAACCCCTGACTCACTATGTATTGCTATCACATATCTATGCAGTTATTGGATGGGCCACATAGCTTACATGTTGAGGAGCTCTCTATACATATATGTGATGGTGAGCGACATCTGCAACAGTGATATGGTAGTGATATGGTAGGTGTAGTACACATGCCTGTCCGCATGAACAGGTGCCAGCATCAACACAGCCACACTCTCTCAGGGACTCACACAAATTGACACATCTTGGCAGGGTCAGGAATACACTTCCTCATTAGGTAGTGTGCCACAATACAGTACTGTGCAGGTATCACATGCACCACAGGGGTTATCCAGAGGTTATATGGGCAAAGGGTATGTGGAGGTGTCTGACATCAGACAACATGCTTCAGTATGTCAGTGGGGGTTGTAGTGAGTGCCAATGTGGTTAAAAGCATCATACACCACACACACAGACACAGGGTGCCAGTACTGACATGTATACATGCATGAATCATGGGTGCGTAGTGGTTGTCTGTACCAGAAGGCGATACAAGGCTAAGTGAAGGGTGTACCTTGGCATCAGGCCACAAGACAATGGTCTGCAGTGTGGCTCAGGGGTGTAGTGTCTGGATTGACCCACACAGGTGGATATTGTATTCACCATTCAATCACCTGGGTAGCTATTGTGTGTGGCCATTGCTGTTCAATGCTTGCCATGTATGTGTTCTTTAGTCCATGACATGGACACTGTCTGGGATGTGCAAGTCCCACATGCATGTACAGTGACATGTGGAACTGTACTTGGGCTGTCTGGCCCATGTTGTATACACAGATTGTTATAATCAGATGTGCCTGTCCTGGCCTCATGTGCTGGGAATAGGTAATAGACAGCAGGTTGACCCTACACCTACATTGATAGTATGATACAGGTACTCCCTGGTGTCAGTGGCATCTGTCCATACAGGGCATATGTATAAGGCATGCTATGTCCTTTGTGGGTCACATTTGATGGCACCACAGGTGTTGCAGGCATCCAGTGGGGAGCATAGTGAAGGCACACTGTCTGCATGTACATGTGTATTTTACTGATGGACAGGGTGCCATGCCCTCTGCCATCCACTGCAATCACACCATGGTTACTATCTGTGGGCAATATGCAGGGTACTACCAACATAGCAGTTGTTGCCTAGGCAAGTGTGTTTGTGTATAAGACATAGGCTGAGAGTGTTCTCTGTGTAATACATGGGTTGCTAACTTTCTTCACCAGGCCTTGATGTCACATGTAGTGGTATGGATAGCCACCTCAGCCTCTCGGCTATTTCACATCTGTTATCCTTGTAAGGTGGACATTGTAACACATAATAGGCCACCATATAAGAAATTTGCAAAACCTGCTCCACAATGTGTCCAGTTGTTACACACTCACAGCCACCTCCCCACAGGATACAAATGACAAACACAGACACACACACACACACACACACACACACACACACACACACACACACACACACACACACACACACACACACACACACACACATACCTGCCATGGTTCGGATTAGAACTCCTACTTAACTAATCAAGCACACAACAGCATTACACAGTTATAGGACACACCACAGAGATTACTGGCGACACTTTTCCCAAAGGTGAATTTCACAGTGAATGATATCAGCAGCCTTGCCAAAGTAGGGCATTTGAATTGAAGTGAGTGTAACTAGCCTAAAAAGCATTGCTATCTACACAGGCACACACAGTTGCCATGTCTGGGATTCAAACTCCTACCTAACTAGTTTATCACACTACAGCATTATGCAGTTATAGGATGTGCCACAGAGATTACTGGGCTGCACCTTTCCCAAAGGTGTATTTCACAGTGAATGACATCAGCAGCTTTGCCAAAGTAGGGCATTTGAACTGTAGTGAATGTGACTAGCCTAAAAAGCATCACTCCCTAGATCAGCAAACACAAATACACACACACACACACACACACACACACACACACACACACACACACACACACACACACACACACACACACACACACACACGCACACTTGCCATGTCTGGGATGAGAATTCCTACCTAACTAGTTTTTCACACTACAGCATTACTCAGTTATAGGATGCACCATGGAGATTACTGGGTGACACTTTTCCAAAAGGTGTATTTCACAGTGAATGACATCAGCAGCCTTGCTAAAGTAGAGCATTTAAATTGTAGTGAATGTGACTAGCCTCAAAAGCATTGCTCCCTACACTGACAGAGACACACACACGATTGCTATGTCTTGGATTCAAACTCCTACCTAACTAGTTTATCACACTACAGCATTATGCAGTTATAGGGTGTACCACAGAGATTATTGGCCTACACCTTTCCCAAAGGTGTATTTCATAGTGAATGACATCATCAGGCTTGCCAAAGTAGGGCATTTGAATTGTAGTGAGTGTGACTAGCCTAAAAAGCATTGCTCCCTACATAGATAGAGACACACACACACAAACAGTTGCCATGTTTGGGATTAGAACTCCTACCTAATTAGTTTATCATACTACAGCATTACACAGTTTTAGGACGCGCCACAGAGATCATTGGGTTACTCTATTCCCAAAGGTGAATTTCAAAGTGGATGACATCAGCAGGCTTGTTATAGTAGGGCTATGGGGTGGGCAGTATGTGCGCATGGGCCAGAACCCATTCATCTAGAGACTGACACACCATATGAAGGCACATGCAGGGTTATTTTCTGCATGTACGTGTATACAGCTTCTAGATGACTACTGGCTTGTACAGTCATGTTGCACATCTAGCACTTGCACCACATAGTCTGTAATGCTGATGGATGCCAGTGGCTAATTTCTACAGTGAGTGACATTTACACATCATGTGGTTGAAGCCATTTGGCTGTGTGTTGGGTGGGACAAGCCTCATGATGGATGGCTCTTTGTCAGTGTAACTCTCTTCCACACATGTATGTATGTCTACTTTTGGCATATTATAGTGTGTTGTCCTTGAATATATGTCTGCATTCCTTTCCAATGTGTGTGTGAAGCATGACTGGTGCATACTGAGGAGTGTATGCACTAACATTTGCAATTGTCAGATATGTATGGTCCACTGCTGTTTGCAGACATGGGCTTTATTTGTTTAAGTGTGTGAGCATGCCCAGTATGCCCTTCTATATTGAATGTGTGGATCCATTCCAGGTAGTTTGTACTCCAGTGCAGACCTTTGTGTTGTACACCTACAGGTAGCAAACTTTTTCTGCAGAGTATCCATAGATCATTTGGCAATATGGGGTCAAACTGCACAAGGGATAGTGTGTACTGTAGGTGATTGTGTCTGTGCTGCTTCTGCTACATGGTACTGGTGTTAGTAGAGATATTCAGACATGTGTACTGTTATACACTGTGATGTTTTATGTCCTCAAGTACTGTCATATGGGCATTCTTGCTCACATTGATGTCCTGGAAAACAAGGGTGAATGCAGCTGTGTCTGCTATTGTGGGCAAATGCCTACATATTCATAGAAAGTTATGCCATTCTGGAGGGGGAGCTGCAGACACTTGCTGCTGGGTCTGTGTATCTGGTTCAGCACCTTGGTACAGTGCTGGCAGAGGATCCAATACTTGTACACCCCTCGACATGACAGTATGGCCTTATCTTGCTGTGGCAATACCTCACAGTTGTATAGATTCACACAGGTTACCCACAGGCAGGGGCAATGAGTCAGGACATTACCTCTATTGTGGTATATGGGCAGGTTTGTGGCCACCCATTTATGTGTTTGCAGCCAGGGATAGTGTGTGCACACAGCTGTGTATCGGACCTTGCACATTCTATGCTGCCCATGCTCTCACCCTCCCTCTATTATTCTATCCTCTTCCATACATTATGCATACATTCTCTGATACTTTCCCTAAGGCTATCACCTCATCACAGCTGTGTTTTGGTGTTGGTCCACAGTTCATGCAGTGGGACATGATGGAAATGTTACTGTGGTTTGTCTACATGGCCTTGCATATGGCTTATGTAGAGTGTATTATGTTGTTATCAGGGTGTCCATAACATAACATATATTGGCAGTACATGTGAGACACAGGCTTTTGGCAGAGGCCTGTAGGCCATTTGGTGGTGATGTGGGCCAGCGGTGGTAAGCCATTGCATTCTGTCAGTCCTACAGTCCCAGATCACCATACAGTATATTCCCCTGGGGTGACAGTGTAGGTGTGCTAGGTGTTCATGCCAATACTTTATATCAGTATTGATCAGGTGGTTTGGATGCTGGCAGAGTGCTACCTACAGCTAGGGACACACCTGCATGGGACACCTGCACTGCATGCTGCATTCTATCACTATTGCCATATACAGGTCGGGGTCATATTGCACCCATTCTCAATAGCAGTGATGCAACCAGACAGGTACCTGTGTGTGGTGTTTGAGTGAGCTGGGTGCATGTGTGCTATGGACACTACTTGCATCTGACACACAGATATGCAAGGGGCATTCCAGTTATGCTGGCATGTGCAAGTACATCAGCTGTTTCCCAGTACATCAGTCCTGTCACCATTGTGATGTGCAAGTGCTCGGGCAGACCACACTGGTATTCCCTACTACATGCCCAGATAATGTGATGCATACCTGTATGTACAATTCCAAGGGTGTGTTCATTTCACAGTTACACATTATATACTGTATGTCTGGGGTACTTTCCCCTGTATACTGCTTGTATATCTAGATCAACAGCCATGCCATGTCAGTTTTTCAGATGGTGACACATATTACCACCATACATTTACAATGGCTTACTGTTTGCATGTGTTATACTGGTGGGAATTGTCTTTGGCACTGCAGTTGTGAGAACTTAGCCCTGTCATCAGCGGTAGTTGGCAATGGCCACCAGGTCATACCTCAACATGCATACATACTGACCACCCTCACACAATATGAAACACACACCAACCTAACAAACACATACCTGCATATTGTACAAATTCTACAATCTATCCTGCTACCTTGGCCATCTCTGGGCATCTGTGCTCCACTGGTATTATACCTACATATACATGTTACTACATTTCAACTTAGGATTGGGGGGGCACAGCTGACTGTTACTACATTTCTACATAGGATTGGGGGGGGCACACCTGACTGTTATGACATGTGTACATTGGATTGGGGGCACACCAGACCAGTACTACATTTCTATATAGGATTGGGGGGCACACCTGGCTGTTACTGCATGTTTAAGTAGGGTTGGGGGGGCACATCTGACTGTTTCAACATTTCTACACAGGACTGGAGGAGGGGCACACCTGACTGTTACTATATTTCTTCACAGGATTGGGGGGGCACACCTGACTATTTATACATTTCTACACAGGATTGGGGGGCACACCTGACTGTTACTACATTTCTACACAGGATTGGGGAAGCACACCTGACTATTTCTACATTTTTACACAGGACTGGGGGGCACACCTGACTGTTTCTACATTTCTACATAGGATTGGGGGGGCACACGTGACACTCATACACATTTGCTATGTCTGTACTGGTATGTCAGGTACTCAATTTCATTGTGTATTCTAACCTATCATGCTGACTAGAGGCATAGCAGTGTACTACATGTCTTAGGTTTGATTGATCTGCATATCAGTTTCTGACTTTCTACCCTTCAGAATTAACATCCCACTGCCTGACCTGATGTAGTCTGTCTGTGTAGGCCTGGGGGGAGGTTACCCATAGGCATAATTCAGAGGCCTTGGCACACCTTTTGTCTGTGTTTGTCTACACCTGTCCTGCTGGCTGAGACTGTTGTTGGGTATGTGAATCTCCCTGACTGGCATGCATGTGTCATATGGACACAGATGTGGCCCAGCACATTTCCTGCAGTGGGTTTTGTCGCCATGTGTAGTAATGGCTACTATGGTGACACCAGAATTTGTTACAGATCTCATGCTGCCACTATAGGTGTCTACTATCTGCTGGCACCCCATTCAGCCACCCGATTCCCTTGCATGCTCACATCCATACCATAGATATAAGTAGCAACACATGCTACTCCAATCAGCAATTGGCAAGGAGAGTGATTTACCTTGTGGGTGTACCAGTATTGAGGATGGTGCTGGGGGCTGCCTATGTTGGATGCACATAGTACACTCCCTATACATGGTTGAGCACAGGTAGTGTCATGTTTGGTATCCCTTTTACTGTATGTGCTAGTCAGAGAGAGGTGTAATTCCCTGGGTCCCTACTGCATCAGTGTATGTGCAATGCGTTGCCTCTTTGCCAAGGCCAGGGCATACTGGGCATGCCTCCATCTGCCTACATGAGCAGGCTCAGGTTGTTCCTCCTCTGAGTCACTCTGTGCCTGGGCAGGCCTTGGCATTGTTTGGGGGCTGTGTGGCCCTGCCCCGTGCTGTTCCTGCTGCAGTTGCTTCTGCAGAATCATATTTTGTAGCATGGCACATACAATAACAATTTGGGTACATGTAGCTGGTGAGTACTTCAAGGCTCCACTGGATGTGTCCAGGAACCTGAACCATGACTTGAACATCCCAAATGCACTCTCTGTTATGATTCTGGTCTGTGCTTGTGCCTCATTATGTATTCTTGTTTGGGTGTGTGTGTGCATTTCTGATGTGTGTCATCAGCCATGGCTCCAGTGCATAACCAGCATCCCCCACTAGGTGACCATAAGGGATGCCCCCAGTGGAAAATCTCTGGTACAGATGCATCAGATGCCAGATGTGGGAATCATAATAGCTTCCAGGGCAGCCAGCACATGCATTCATTATAATGCCCTGGACATCGCACACAACCTGGAAGTTGATGAAGGGGAAGCCCTTGCAGTTGATGTAGACCCTACCCCACTCACTGGGTGGTGCTTTGATGCATATGTGCGTGCTGTCTATAGCACTCACCACCTCAGGGTATTCTGATATTTGGTGGAAGAGATGCATATTGCTGGCCAAAACCTCATGGGTGTTGGGGAAATATATGTGCTCAGTGGCATGTGCTGACATGGCATCCAGGAACTGGTGGAATACTCTGGATGCTGATGCCTGTGAGATCCCCATGATATCCCCAGTTGGGCTTTGGGAGGTACCTGTGGCTAGTATTCCTAGGCCTACACATACCTTGGTATCCACTGGGATGGGTTCTGCTCTGTTAGTTCTGTGTTTCACCTGATCCCATTTGTGCACTGCTGCCCTATGCTTAAACAGCCAGGATTGGCTAAAAAAAAAATAGAAGTTAATTTTTTTATTTTTGCAATTATGTTCCATGCTAATGGCCTTATACTTGGCCATTGGCATGTTTTCTACATAATATCCACCTTTATTTGGAGCTGTCATGGCTCAGTTTTGTAGTTTGCAGAAATGTACTCCATTACTGGAGCAGTACATTTGTGTAGATTACACTAGTCCTGCACGGCTGGCTTCTAGCTTCCTGGATTGCAAATTCACCTAATTTGTATGGATTTCTCCTGCAAATGGGGTGATTTGCATACAGGGGCTGAGTCCATGCAGGACTAGTGACAGGAGCTCATGCATGTCCCTACAGCTTATTCCTGGATCATACAGCAGACTTATTGCCTGTTGGTGCTCCTGCACTAGTCCTGCACACCATGCAGGGCTTGCTGAATCTGGGGGATTATTTTATTGATGGATTCCGTTCATCTGACTTCTGGATCCCATGCAACCCCCACTGCTGGAAACTGTCAGGATCTAGGACTTATTTGTCAATAACACACACACAGCCTTGCTAAGATCTGCTGTATCTCCTGGAAGTCACAAAACCATAAAATACTTTCACGCTTCCTACAGGAGCTAATAAACCATATTTCTGACAGACATTGCATCTCTGACTTCATTCAAAACTGTGACATAACATCTTTATTACCTAGGTCCAGTAATTTAATTTCTTACTACTTTTACAGTTTGAGATTAACCTCATCTCTTCCAGTAGCATACATTTAAACAGCTATAGTAATGCATGTATATTTCTTTTTCTGCCCAGCAGGGCACATTGTTGATACATTTTTAACACAAGCAACTTTACAAACACATTTTTAAACACAAGCAACTGTACAAATCAGTTCAATATACAAATGGCATATAAATCTTTACAAAATTCCAGCTACCTGGCATATGTTGCACATCCACTGTCCTACTTCTCCTGACATAGCTGTCAGTATCTTATAGCATCATAGTCTGCATGGGCACTTAAGGTGAAATGTGATTGTGAGTGCCTGCAAGAACACAGCCAAGCTCTATGCTAGATCTGCATCCTGGTATGTCAGACAAGTGTGAGATATGGATGGTAGAGGTGACAGTTCATTGTCATTGTCCACGACCATGAAAACTGGCTCTACCAAGAGATGAGTTGGTATGTCCATGCCTATGGTCAGATGCAGTGCTGCTACCTTAACATGACTGATGCTTGTTGGATGAGCTCTCCTCACAGGCATGCCCAGGACTACCACCCCTTGGTCTACTGCATCTGGGTGTAGACACTTCAATAACTGATGAGCAGTGGAAGTAGTTCCACTATAGGAGCATGATTGGGCATACCAACGTTGGCTAACGTCGGATAATGATGCTGATCTACATCAATGTCAATGCCATCCCACTCCCAGCAGATGTTCCATCACAGACACTACCCATTCCATCATGCCATTCATCAGATCCATTGAATCAGCAACAGGGTGGAGGCAGTCGTGCATGCCAGCCTGTGCCACATCTACAACCCTAAGCATGTCCTCGTAGGCCCTAGTGGAACATGCCTGTGCTTCCCCCATGGCCTGAAATATAAGTCAAGTGGCACTTAAAGACACACCAGGATCAGGTGGAGCATGGACAGCAGGTCTCTCCTGAGCACCCCTAAAAACCTTCCGGTGTGACATCTCGCAAACACTAGCTATGGCCAGATTCAACTGGCACTGAAGACACAGTAATCAGACTTCCCTGATCAAGTGTGTCACCCACCACCTATGTGACATCTGAGGGCTCAGTGGAATAGTATGCATAGACCTACTTACTGTGTCTGAGGGAAATGCAAGCCAGAGCTAAATGTCAACCTCAGTGTCACATTTAACATCTGAACCCCCTGAATGTGTCTCTGTTTGGCTACCATCATCATCAGAGTCTGCTGATACTCTGTCATCAGGTGGTAAGAGTCCTACACTTCCACTGTCAGGATCACCTGTGATAATAAGCAACAAAGGCAGGAAATAAATTAATACCTATGCTATATTTTAATATATTATAACAAAGTAACACTGGTGCCACTAATATAGATGGTACAGCAATACCAAGACAGTCATGACACCCACCTCACACATATGGATAAATGCATATTTAAGACAAATGGTCATCAATAATTAAATAAAATCTTTGACTCTACACTTGCACTGGTGGATGGTCCTGGAAGACGTTAAGCAAAAGTTAAGGACACACACAATCATCACAATTCCAATAATACAGGGGGACAGAATTTTTGACTGTATGTCCATTAACAATAATTTTAACTTAAACTTGGATGACATTTCCACAGATAGGCCATGTGTAATGAACAAAACATGTGTTGTTAACTGTATTAGTTTATCAATTGGTTCATCCAAAAATAAATAAATAATTTATCAATTGGTTCATCCAAACATAAATAAATAAATAAATAAATGAAACAACTATTGCAGAATATTTTACTATACAAGAAAATGTTATAAATGAACATATGTAAGCTTACTTCTGAGACATACTTGTCCTCCTGAAACAGCAGTAAGAACATCAATCACATGTTTTGTGCACTTTCCACTGAGCTCTCTAGATCTATGACAGTGTACAGGAACCCTTTATTTGGTGTTAGTGTTGGGTCTGTTGCAACCCCCCCCCCCTCCCACAGCCAGCTGGTCATTAGCAACTGCAGGTGCTCTCCTCCCAGCTGATGAAATCATTTCAGTTGTCTTATGACACACCAGATCATAAGTCCTGCACAACCCCTATGGCATTTATGCCATTGACTATCTGGTTCCAAGTCTGAATGCTGTTAGTCACATCCCCTACATCCTTTCTCAAACAGAAAGGCACTGTGGCACCTGAATGCTTGCACAATGACCTGATTTTCTGAGTTACTGAAAGGGGGGTTACTTGAATTAGTGCACTTGTGTACCATACCCCTATGTGAGATAAAACAGAGAACGATGCAACACATAAATATCACATAAAATTAAATTTCTGCTTATATACAAATACATATTTTGAACATGAACCACTGGAAACACACATTTCAATTATTTAAATGTAAAGTTATGTGGTTGTACTATATCATATTCACACACAAACCAATTTGTTTGATCCAAAACAAGGAAGAACAATGGAGTAATGTGTTGTTTATCACATAAAGAACTGGATGACTATACAATTTCAAGAGCAAACCACTTGAAAACAACTTTTGTTGTGGCAACACACAAATGGTACTTTGATACCTCACCCCCAAAAGAACTGGCAAATGACATTTTGTACCAACAAAGGAATAACACATTGTTATAAATGCTTTAAAAATTTCTCACAAAATGTGTACACATTTACAACAGAAAAGTCAATTTTATACGATTGACAGTCACCTCTCTCTCTGTGCCCAGAGGTGTCCATGAACCATCTTAGAAGCCTAACACACATATCATTGACAATATGGAACATACCATTTCACTGAAATAACATAGGAGAGTGTAAGATAATCAGCTGTAATAATAACATGTGATGAACGTTAATAAGGCTGTCTATCTGAGAAAGCAAAATGCCTGACAAAAATCCCTATGCTAACAGTAAACTTATATGAAGTGTAAACTGATAAAAGTTCCATTTTCTAATGCATATATATAAAATATTTCCCTTGTGGCATGTAAACACATCTAGCATGTACTTGAAAAATACAATCATACATTAGGAAGATTAGAAGGCATCTGTGCAGATAAATCCAAAATAATAGCAATCTTCTTCTGTGTTCTCTCTCTCTCTCTCTCTCTCTCTATATATATATATATATATATATATATATATATATATATAACTCTCCTCACCTTCAAGTTGATAAGCTACACTGTTATCTTTTTATAGTGTAGATTCAGCCCTATGAGCATGGTGAATATGCAAATGAGGTGTTAATTCATTATAATTGCTGAGTGCCAAACTTTTGACTTCATGTAGCTGGTGTAAGCTTAGTATAGGCACTACCTCAGTGCTAGTCGCTAATTGATTGCAACTATGAATGATTAGTGTGACAAAGAAGGAAGACACAACAGCAATTAAGACTCCCTTACCTGCATTGGGTGTGTTACCCAGGATACACTTACAAAGCGTAGAAGTAACTGTAGCAAGCTTTTAAATGGAAGTAAACAGCTCACATTTCTAATTTGTGCTCAATAACAACCAAACTCTCCTGCCTTTGCTGAAAACTGCTTGTATTTTACTGTCATGCAATTTTATCATGCATTTTAATGACAATGATACAAATGTCCTATAGACTGCATGTCTGAGAGTACGGCACAGATAAGAGAAGAATGAACACAATACAAAGATAAGACAGAGCTGCCTATGTGCAAACAATATTCATAACTGCATATGGGATCACTCATTGCACTACATATGTAAGCAACACATGAAGTAAGTGAGACTGTACAAGTATATATGTTTTCTTAATGCTGGGTTAGAAATGAGACTTCTCTGCACAAAGATTTGCATTCTTGCTGCAAAGATGTGTCTGTGGCAAAGACAGATAAGGAACATGCCATGTGTTTTGTAGTTTCATTAGTCTGTCAGTTCAAATTCTGACTTTAAAAATCTGTAAAGTGTATTAAACGTATTTGTAATGCTGTTTCTGTTTCCTTTCATTTTTCATTTCCTTTTTTGCTATTACTGTTTGCGCAATGTGTGACTTAGCGCAAATACTGTGAAATGGCAAAATAATTTAAAATTTATGGAGGTTGCTTCTATGATAAAAACAACATAACTTAAAGCCACACATCAAGTGTGTGTGTGTGTGTGTGTGTGTGTGTGTGTGTGTGTGTGTGTGTATAGTAAATCTGTTAAATATAATAAATCACATTTGACATAGTATATGTAGATCAAGGTTCAAGTCCTACATCTATACTTTATTTGTAAAAAGTAATAAATACTTTTTACAATAGTAATCCATGTTAAAATCTGCTAATCTTATTTGCATGTTGCTCACCTCCATGCAACACATTGTAATGGCCATGATAAGAAGCAGACATTGTCAGTTTCAAAAAGGATACATTGTTGCATCTGTTGCCTTCCATCACACAAGCATTCTAAGAGGCTTTCCACAATGGTCAGCAAGCTTCCACAACACCTGCAGGTCCAGAACACCTGCAGACACAAAGTAGGCACTTGTCAGTTTCAAAATGGATACATTGTATCATGTGTGGTTTGCCACTGTGTAAACACACCAAGTGGTGTTATGTAGAGGTCAGCACACATACATAGTAATGAATGTGAAAATATACAACTGCTACCTATCTAGTTGTTTCTGTGGCAGCAGGTGTAAGTAAAAGGTTACAGCATAGGTGAGGTTGGGTTCTAATGCAGCAAAGTCCAAAGTGTTATTACTGCTGTTGCAGTTTAATTTTTATAAAAAAATAATATTAGAAAAATAATCACATATAGAAATAACTATCTGTAAAAAGTGCATTGAGCATATACAGGATATCAGATATATATATTACATGTGTAGCTGTGGGTATTAGTAGAATTATTGTTCTACAATTAAACATTTATTTTCTGAAGTTTCATGTCACAGACACATACATGGTTAAATACTCAATACTTTAATATACATGTAAGACTAATGAGAAGGTCTGACAAACAAGGTCTCACTTGTAATGAACACTCTGCCTAGTAATGACTGTAATAAGTACACTTAAAGCCCAACCATTCCTCTGGCAACTGGGACTAAAGGTGGTGGTGTCTTTATTTACATCAAAAATAAATATACTTCAAGGCTGGTCAAACAGGATGATGCACTTGAGTTGCTCCATGTTCAAATTGCCATAGGTAAAATCCCATACCACTTCCTTGCAAGCTATAGGTACCCCTCTATAACCAGGAAACTCTTACCATGTATTCAAACCTATTAGAAACGCTAACCATCCAACCCAATACCATATTCATGGGTGACTTTAATTACCCCACTATTAACTGGGAATCATATAAAATCATACATGCACAGAGATTCCTGGATTTTGTAAACACAAGCTCCCTGGACCAGATAGTCAATACACCAACCAGGGGTACAACTATACTGGATCTGGTGATTACTGATATGGGAGAATGCTGAATACTCCCTACTGTAATGCCTTCCTTGGTAAGGTTAGACCTGGACCCCCAGCTAAACCGGGGATATTCAGAAACTATTCTACGGCTAACCTCCTCCTATTAAGTGAGAACCTGGCAACATTTCAAGCCCCTGTAAACCCTGAGAGCACTTCTGCCTATGCAGAACTGTTCACAGAAACCCTGTACAAGCATGTTAATAGCTGTATAAAGGCAGCTGTACCCACCAGGAAGAAGTACAGAACTAACTCAAAAAACAAGCCACCCTGGTGGAATCACAAAATCAACTGGATGTATAACAGGAGGAGAAAAATCATGGCAAAAATTAGGAGGTGCAGCACTCATCAGGATAAATGCACTCGAATTAAACTAAACAAACAATTCAGAAGACAAATAAAGTCTAGCAAGGCCAAATTTGAGGTACATTTGGCCTCCCAGGCCAAGGACAACCACAAAGCATTCTTTAGCTATGTCTGCAACCTCAAAGGCAATACGCAGTTATGTGCAGAGCTCATTGTAAATGGAGCCGCCTATACTGAGCCAGAAGACATAGCAAACGTCTTGGCTGATAAATTCAATTCCAACTTTAGTCCCCTCTCTCCCTCAGCTTTCCCTCAGGAAATATCATCAAATATAATTTCTCCTACTATTACTAGGGAACAGGTCCTTAATGCTCTCTCTAAGATCAAGAACACTGCATCAATGGGCCCAGACAATATCCCAGGATGCCTTCTAAATAGCATGAAACATGACCTATCAGGTCCTCTGTAATTACTATTTAACTGTAGCCTCCAAACAGGCTTTGTGCCTCATGAATGGAGAAAGGCAACAGTCATTCCTCTACAGAAAGGGGGTGGGGGGCATCTACAGACCCTGGAAACTACAGCCCTATAGGTCTCACTAGTCTTATATGTAAAGTCATGGTAAGAATTATCATGGAGATGCAACCCAGTTTGGTTTCATAAAGGCAGATCATGCCTACTCAACCTGGTGGACTTCTTTGACAAGGTCACCAAAGCAATGGATGAGGGCAAAATTTTTCACACTATCTTCCTTGACCTGGCCAAGGCATTTGACACAACACCCGACTCGGGCATTGTTGACAAACTCAAGAGGTTAGGTACAAACCCGTGTGTCACCCAGTGGATAGCCAACTGCCTCACAGAAAGGATGCAGGAAGTTCAAATTGGGGGGGTCTACCTCTATAAAGAGGCCAGTCACAAGTGGAGTCCTTCAGAGATCAGTCCTTGGACCGCTCCTTTTTGGCCTTTACTTCTCAGAAGTCAAGGCCAATGCCAGTGGTCACTGGCTGACTGCATTTGCAGATGATTGCACATCATGAGCTGTCATTGAATCTCACACTGACACAAATGTTCTCCAGGAGGGGCTGACACAGACAAACGATTAGTGTCAGAGTCATGGACTAAAACTAAATGCCAAGAAATGCATAATAGCATCCTTTGAGAAGTCATCCATCCCTGGTAACTGTCATATTGACAACACACCCCTTAGAGCTGACCCAGTAGTTAGGGACTTAGGGACACATGTAGATAGTAATCTAGCCTTAAACCTTGCCTGTGATATAAATAGGACCTGCTGGAGAGATAGGTATGTATCACAGAGACTACCCCATCTATGGAACAGGCTCCCCATCTATGTGAAGCAGAGTTCCTCCCTAGTACAATTCAAGTGCAACTTGGACAATGGATGGGAAACCGAAAATTCATCCCTGGTTTGGCACCTATGTTTCTGATGCAAATAGGTAATCTGTAAATGGTTCATCTCCCAGGCCCATGCTTACACTTATCAAAGGTATCAGAACTCATCAGAGATTTGGGATGCATGGCTAGGCTTAAAAAGGCCATTGTGGTCATTAGCCTGGTAAACACCTATGAACCTATGAACCTAGTAATGCTCACAATACAAGTGAGCTAGCATTCTAATCTAGCACACTCCAAGTTATATTTATGATTGTCCACTCAAGTATAAAAAATAAAGATCAATGAGAACATAATTTTAAATAACAATAACTAGTATAGCACTGAAGCTCATATGAATTATATATGTGACTGAAGGTACACTGACAATTATATTTCTGTAATTAAAATTGTCTTTTCTGGCCTTGGATGGAATTCATACTTAAATGATAGTCATAATCACATGAATTTACAAACCAGCACCTTGACAGGTCACTCACATACATACTTAACTCCTCACTTTATCATGTGTATATATAATTAATGAGCATGTCTGACAAGCACTTTTTCTGTAGCAAGGATGAAAAAAACACAAATGTTCAAAAATATAGAAAGCAAACCCACTGCTGCCACCCAAACTGAAGTAAAATAGTTGAAATTGTTAAAATCAGTTCCTTTATTAACAAAATAAAACGCAATCCTGCTGTCTGGATAAGCGCTTTCGGTTGTTGAACCTTTATCAAATCCTAAAGAAAAAAGCAGCTTCCTTTCATTTAAAAAGAGCTTCCTGCAGCTCATTCATTCAATCAACCAATACAGTTTTGATGTATGGACACACCTCTCATTCAGAGTGCATATTCTATTTACTTAGTGTTAGCTAAAAGCTTGGAGTTTTTAATGTGAAATAACACAGGATTAATGCATGTGCATTATTTCTTTAGAGCTCTTCTTTTCAAGATGGGTTTGAGCGGTACAATTTAATTTAATCCAGGTTTCTGGTCCGCTCTAAGGTTCATAATCCATTTTGTTTCCTCCTATGTTGAAAAATATGTTTTTTCTGTTTCGCATAGTTTGAATCCCACATTGTAGAAACTACTTTTATAAGTGTTGTAAAGATACCAAAAAATGCGTCAGGTCATAAAATTTATACAACCAATACACTTCCACAAAGTTAAAGCAACTAACAGATGCAGCATCAGCAACCAACCCACTAACTAATGGCAAGTGTCAAATCACCCTTCCTAGTTCATATACTGCCTTCCTCTCTGATTGGCACTGTTGTTGTCTGCCTCACGGGTAAATGCAGCTGGCATGGTTGCTTGGTTTTTAGCACTAGGTGTAAAACACGATATCTCAAATTGGTGGGATAATACTTGCTGTTTGACCTCTATGGACATAGCATGAGCTAGAAGAAAAGGTAGCCAATTTAGGGCTCAAAGATGGGGTGTGGAGAAATCCAGAATATTCACTGGACTCCTTGTAAAGTGTCACAGTAATGGGTGTCCGCAAGAGAACAATATTGGGTCTCAGTACAAATCAGAGGCTTGGAATAGTCTGGCCAAGGCTGTCTCCAGTGCAATTGGCATTCCATACATTGGACAGCAATGCAGACACCACTATAGCTACCTCAAAAGGAGCAAGCAGGAACAACTCAACCAGTGGCTGGATGAGTTTAAGACTGCTGACATCTCACAGCTGTGTAACTATACAGATAAGGATACTTTAAACTAGATAGGAATCTGGATATAGCCAAGACTTGTATGCTTAATGCTGTTGTCTTTTTCTCCCCTTTTTCTTTCACAGCCACCCGGGAGATAGCAGTAAACAGGGATGCCCATGTTGAGCATCTGGAAAGACTGAGAGAAACAAGGGACATGTATACAGCATAAAAGAATATTATTTTATATAAAGTATTGCTCTTGTATACATTGTTTAGCAAATTAAGCATGCATACCTTAACTGTAAAATCAATCAAGCAGTCTTTAACTCAAGCCAACTTTAGGAGTCGATTGCAATCATGTACTAAGATGTGGGCTCAAATCCCACAGGTAACAAAAATATAGTAAAATAATTTAAAAATATTACTTAATATTTTCAACAAAATTGGCATACATGTCATGCTGTTGACTTAGTCTGTATTATTTGATCAAGCATATGTGCAATATATGTATATTGTAAGGATTACTTGGAACAATCATCAGTTAGAGTTTGGAGTTGTTAAAAAAGTATACTTAATGTAAAAGTAAACTTATAGATTTTCTACTAATTTATTGCATGTCGCATGTGATAGTAATAATAACCTCCTTTTTTTGGCTCTTACCCCACCCATTATCTCTATTTTTTATTTTTATATATGTGGTCACAGCATTCTGGTGTCATCAGTTTCTAACAAGAGGCACAATGTCTTCCAACACAAGGAGGTAGGCCAACCAGTGCAACTCAGCCTGCCACCTCTCAAACGGCTGCTGCACCGATGCCCAGCACATCTGGGACCCAACCTGGCAGTACTGCCTCCGCAGCCCCTGACCTACCTGGGCCCTCCACATCAGGTAGCATTACCTGGCAGCTGGTGCAGTGGTACCCTCTGGAAGTATTGGCAGAGGTGGTGATTTTGTCACCACCAGGAAATGCCAGGAATGGTGAATGAGGTTGTGGAACGTACCACTGGTGCATGCCTCAGCCAGTTGGAGAAGATGATCACTGGAATGCTGGTCAAAAGAAAATATCAAGAACTCCAGCAGCAAGCTGAGGAGGGGGACAGTGATGGCAATTCTGAGAGTGAGAACTAGATTGTCACTGTCCCCATGTTTGATGGGCATGGGCATCCGATGTCTCCTCCCCATCCCTAATCATAGTATCCTCCAACCTGTTGTGTCCCTCACCATCCCTGTTTCTTGCCTTGTTTGTCTTGTTTGTCTGTGTCTGCTTCCTCAGCTATCCTACTTACCTGACCCTGACATACCTACAACACTTACCCAACATTCTCCTCTTACTGAAATAAAAATTGCAAAAATGGGCGCCTGCCCCCCCCCCAAAGAAATATTGTCCCATACATAGCTCTCCACTTCGCACTTGTGTCTCTTGACACACCTGATTCATTCTGATGGGCTATGCAACATTACTGCATTGTCACCCATCTTTGTTGACATGACAATCCCAAATCATCTAATATTCTATCCATGTTCATTTTACACTGCTGAAGATGTGGTTCTTTCCTAATTCCCTCCTGCACATTCCTATATTGCCTTCCCTTTGTTCTTCCCCCTGCTTGTCCCCCATTTCATCACTTTCCTATCTACCCCATTTTCACACCTTTAATCTGGTCAAAAAATAGAATCAAACACCACACACACAAATAAGAACTCCCCAATGACGCCCTTCACTCGTGTCCTCTGTTTGTGCAGTGTTTGGCATTGTACAACAATGCTGAGCAATGGTGAATGGCTGTTCATGTCCTATGGCATGATGCAGTTACCTCCGTGAAATGCTGCTTCAACCAACTGTTAAGGAAACACACAGCTAAAGTAGAATAAAGATGGTTATATTAAAATTTCAAATCTTTTTTTAGAATAATGACTGTATAAATAAGCAAGCCCATATGTGTATTGTTGACATGAAGCACTTGAGTACTGTTTGTTTTTATACAGTACTTCACTGGAGTAATTCCCTCTCACATTTCCAATAATTATCACAAGTAATTATTTAAATACTTCATGAATACATATGTAAAAAAATTAGAGAGAGCTGAATTCAAACCCTGTGTCATCTGAGCTCACAATATGACCTCACTACTGTTACACCTGCTACCACAGAGTCAGCAAGGCAGCAGGTATTTTTCTTTCATTCAGTACTGTCCAAAGCGCTGACTGCTGCTCCTATCCACTTACCGTGTTTGTGCAGAGAAAAGCGAACCAATGGAACTCTCATAAGTTTCTTAATGAATTACAGAACCACATTTGCTCATCACTTGGAGAAAGCAGAATAAATATTTTTTTAAGGTTATACAATTTATGACACATTTACAATCTGAACTATTTATGAACATCATAGTATCTGTTATCTGTGTCTACCATAGCCAGTATGGATAAGCACTTCTCAAGTTCAAGTAGAAGTCCTTAAATGGGTATCTCACATGTGCAAGTGCTTTGCCATTGATCTCACAAACCTGTTGGCCTGCAGTGCACTATGGAAAGTGCTGATTAGCATGCATTTCTTGTGTTTACTGGCCAGTTAGTCTTCATCCCATTAAACTCCATGTAAAAACACAACCAAAGGGAAGGCAGTTTTAATGACTGCATATTTACACCCAGTCATGTGTTACCTGCACCTAATGCACTAGTAACTTTGTTTGTCAGTACTAGTTTCCAAATGTCAACTACATTACAGAAATAAATAGCAAAACTGCATTGTTATATACTATGTACATCTTTATAATGACATTAGACATTCAGATTGTCTTATACATATATTAATATGGACAGCAATTCTTCACAAATATGAACACATGTACATACACAGCTGCAACCAGGCTGATCACAAAAAAGTGTGTATCTGTATGTGACAATTTAAGTGTGTAATGTACACAACATACTAACAGCTGCATATATCTCATTTCTGCTACATGCATTCCTGACAGCTTTTTGCATCTAGTTTGACAAGCTGTCTCTTAACGTATGCCTGCACATTGGAAAGACAACAGGAAATAGCACATCCACACTTTGCACACCACTCTCATAACAGGATATGTGAACCACATCATATAATGATGATGGCATCATCTATAAAGACCACTATGACAAGGCAAAAACATACTTCAGGAGTGTTGTAGTCATCAAATACTGTGTTTTACAAATGGGAACAAAGTACTAAATTAGCACAGCAACCACAATATGTGTGTGTGTCTATGTTTGTGTAAGCGTGCATAGTCAGAGGAACCTCAATCTGTATCCTACTATTATCAATCCAGTCCTATGCAGAACTAATATCTTGATAGTTGTACATGGCTACCCAGCCACTTCATGCAGGCCTCATAACACCTTCTCGCAAACATCCAGTGAGGATGTCATCCACTATACGTTGTCCAGCAAGTATAAAGGTCAGACTTGTGCTTTTGCAATTGCATTAAGTACTGATTTTTTTAGCTGGCGTACCTAGTTAGTTAGAAGCTCTAATCTTACTACAATCCACTGGTGTATGCTTGTTTACTTACTCAGAAAAATGTAACTGTATATCCTACCACCAGCAGTACAGTCCCATGGAGTACAAATATTTTAACACTCATACATGCCTAGACATCCATGTCATACAGGCATCCAAACATCTAGTGATAATGTTGTGCACTATAAATTGCCCAGCAACAGTGCAAAAGTCAGACTTGTGCTGTGGCACTTGTGTTAAGTACTGAATTCTTTAGCTGGTATACCGAGTTAGGTGGGGTTCTAATCTTACTATAGTCAACTTGTGTATGCAGTCAGACAATTGTAAATGTATATTGAGTCTATATCAAGTAATCAATCATTTTAGTGAATACCTTTAATCGAACCCTTTACATCAAACCTCCTAGTCACTGAAGTCTCCAAATGTCGAAGTGTATTTTCTGAAAGTTTTTTTGTTGGCCAACACCTGGACCATATTATCCAAAGCAGCAAGTCCTGCCTAAACTCCACCCACCATTCAACAGTCAGTTAAAGTTTAGTAACTTTCATACTGATGGTGGCATGAATATTCATAGCCTATTTCTACTTTACCCTTTTCATTAACATAGTGTGATCTCGGAGTTGGTATATTTAATTTTCAGGGGGTATGGAGGGTGCAGGCATAGGTTATAAAGTTCTTTCTGTCTAGTTTTTAATTTTAAGGGTATGTCCCCTTTTGAGTAGACTGGTCTGCCTGGAAGTATAGCCATAAAAGGTGTAGGTTATTTTTAAATTAAAAATAGTAGTTTAAATTATTTTTTATGTCAGTAATTCTTTTTTTTTTAAAAAAAATATTAAATTCTATGTGTTAAAATAATGTTTAAAGTTTTTAGGTGTTCCAGTTTTTAAGAATAGTTTAGTGATGTCACTGTTTCAGTTTTGTTAACTGGCCAAGTAAGAGGGTTAAATTTTATGTAGTTTGATGTTTAAAGACTTCAGTGAATAGTAGGTTTGATGTAAAGGGTTCAATAAAAAGTTATTTGATAAAATGATCATTTGATTAACTGATATAGACCTATGTGTATCCTACTGTCAGCAATCCAATACCATGGACAACAAATAATTCTGACAGTTGTCCGTGGCTACCCCACAACTTCTCTCAAATATCCATTGAGGATGTCATCCACTATAAATTGTCCAGCAGCACTTCAGACTTGTGCTGTGGCTCTTGCATTAAGTGCTGTGCTCTGTAGATAGTTAGGTAGGGGTTCTACTCTCACTGTGGTCAACTGTTGTGTGTGTTTCTGTGCTCATGTTCACTTAGTTGATATTCAAGAAACCATTCTACACCAGCATGTGAGACACTTCTACAACCATCTCCCTCTCACTAGACACTGCTGATGTCATCAGCTATAAAGAGTTGTCTGACACTATAAAAGCTAGACTTGTGATATGGCACTTGCATTAAGTACTGTGCTCTGGAGATAGGCATGTTTCTACTCTCACTGTGATTAATGGGTTTGTGTGTGCATTCAACAATCAGTTTGGTGACAAATTTAGAATGACACGTGAGTACACAGCTATGTCAAACACTCCTCCTAACATTTCCTTGTAACATACACTGATGATGTCATCCTGTATAACATGCACTCTGACAGTATTTAAGGCAAACCTGTCCCATGGCAGTAATATTAAGTACTTCAAGCTACTTTACCCAGATATATAGAAGTTCTAATCTGATAGCAGGCAACTTGAGTGTGTATACATTCAAATATTATTTTTGAGATAATATTTCACAGAAATGTGACTCTACGTCCATGTCATCAAGCATTCCTCCCAACATGCTCTTATCAACATACAATGATGCTTTCATACTTCATAAAGTGCAATGTGACAGTGTCAAAATCAGACATATGTGGTGGTGCAATTGTTACATTGCATGGCATTAATCTTCTATACCTGCATATGTGTAATGTTCAAATCAGACCTAGTCTTCTGGTGGCACATTATTGCCCATTGTATGATCTTTTGAATCACTCTCCATTTCAGTACCTCTTAGGAGAATCTTTAACATAGCTTCATGCATCTGACATTCTCTTATTTTCCTCTGGCAACAAGACATCCTTCCTGCAGAGGAGTCAAGGATGTTGTTATGTCAAACAAGCATACACACATCATGAAGCAGGGTCCTTCCATGAGCCTTTGCAAGTCATGTCCAGACCACTGCATGTATGTTTGTTAATTCTGTCATGGTGTGATGCCATATGGACAGTGGCAGTATGTATGCAATCCAACAAATGATGTCATCTGCAAGGATTTTCTAACTGTTAGTAGGGAACTCACAGCTCTCTTAGATAGTATAGCTTGTACTGGTGTTAGGACATATTTTTCACACATCACCTATAGAAAGGATAGTCGGGTCACTGTGAATGAAAAGATGTTTTGGGTAAATACCTACATGGAAAAAATGTCCTGTTTTAAAAAATGGAAACGTGTAGAGCAACCAAGCCTAGTGTTGGGCACACATGTTCAGACAGGATAGCGTGCATTTGTCAAGATCAGGGAAGAGAATTTTTGCAGCAGATATTTTCCAATATTTGGCAAACACTAGGCAGGATTTTTGCCAGGTCGAAAATTTAACATTTCACAGATAGCAACATTTGATGCATCTCCAATAGTTGTTAATGCTGGGAACATTAATAATCATTTCTTTATTTGAAAATTTGCTATGTTCCCACAAGATTGATGCTGTTATTGTTTGTGAAACATGGTTAAAGAACAATGACTTGAAACCAGTTCTGTCAGGGTATAAATGCTTTTACTGTGACAGACATTCTAACAAAAAATCAGGTGGGGGTGTTATGATAGGGATTAAAGATAGTTATGAGACCTGTGATTATTACATGTTCAATGATAACACCAATACTATAGACTGTGTAACTGTGACAATAAAGACAACCCTGGAACATATAACAATTGTTAGAGTGTACAGACCACCAAATTAAGTGCAGATGACCTAGAGGAATTCATACATTTCTTGCATGAAACACAGAAGGGAAGAATAATATTAGCTGGGGACTTAAATTTACCAGAAACAGGCTTGAATAATATTGATTCAACAACATTAGTAAGAAATTATTCACAACATGTATTTAGGAACAACAATTGCTTCAGATTGTAAAAGAAAACCTACCAGGGGATGGAACATACTAGTCATTGATTGTGTTCCTAAAGGAATTACTGTTACTTCAAGTCAAGTTTTAGCACTGTTGATGTGCAGTGCTCATGGGGTTATAAAGGTTAATTTGTTGCTAGATAATTCTGCCAAACTGAAATCTAAACCAATGCATGGAAGGTTAATTGCAGATTATATGGAAGCAAAACAGTCACTATATAAAACTAAGTAGAGTGAGGTGTTCATTGGAAAAACTGCAGATGGAATGTGGAACGTTTTGAAAGAGAAATTGCTTGAGTGCAAAAAAATAAAAAAAAGTCTTTAGCATCAGGATCTAGGCATACAGTGTCAGGGGTATATATTTCCAT
This sequence comes from Protopterus annectens, assembly GCF_019279795.1. Taxonomy (NCBI): domain Eukaryota; kingdom Metazoa; phylum Chordata; order Ceratodontiformes; family Protopteridae; genus Protopterus; species Protopterus annectens. The sequence continues at coordinate 1,808,760,219 of NC_056739.1, read as the reverse complement.
AAGAGCAAGATGACTGATTAAGGTGAGAGACAAAAAATATAAGAAATGGAACAGAGGTTGAACTGCAACTTTGAAAACTGAAATAATCAAGCTTGACAAACAGATTAAGCATAGTGTGAGAGAGGATCAAGAAAAATGTGAAGAAAATTTATATAAAGACATTAAGCATAATAGAAAACCTTTTTAGAGATACATAAGATGTGGAAGGAGTAAAGACATACAAATTGGTAAACTGTGTGCAGATTCTAACATTTATTCTCAGTCACAACATATTTTAGAAATTTTTATAAAATCTTATGCAAAACAGTGTGGATCCACAAAAGGGGTGATAATTTATCCTAGTGACATCTGGGTAACCTCATATACTGGAATCAAATTAGATTATATTGAAAAAAGAACTGTGCAACTGCATCCAAACAAAGCACAAGAAGGAGATGGAATTAGTAGCAATGACCTGAGAACACTTCAGCAAGAACTTACTGTGGCATTATATCTATTATCCATTAGCTCATATAAATATGGGGATACATGCCCTTATTAAACCTGTCTTTAAGGAAAAGGGGAGTAGGACAAACCAGAGTCATATAGAACCTTAGGTCTAATTTCATGTTATGAAAAAATAATGAAGAAGGTAATATTGGATAAGTTATTGTCACAACTGGATAGGTTGGGACTTGAAACCATATATCAGCATGCAGATTCACTTTATAATCTCGAAATACCGAAATATCAAATTTCAGTATCTCGAGACTATAAAGCCAAAAAATTAAAAACTGGAAACTTTAAAACCACGAACGCTACACAAACAAAACACTACACCACACAAACGCAAAGACACCTATCTGCCAGCACTACAAAAAAAACCAACAAACACAAACACAACAAAACTAACACACACACAAACAATCTTGCTAAAAGCAGGGGGGGAAGCCCCCCTACACATTCCATGTGAGGTGCTGTGCCCCCCACCCCCCTACTTATATATACTAACTCCGAGGTCACACTAAACACACAAACACATAAAACACACTACACACACCCACACACACTAAAATCCCTACCCAATACCCTTACAAAAACACCACTTACCTCAAACCCCAGCTAAATCCACAAACCGCACCACACGTCATGTACGCAAACACGTAATGGCGAATGTGACATTTCCACATTCGTTATTATCCAGTTTCGCATAACTGCACTTTTGACTTTATAGTCTCGAAATACTGAAATTCAACATTTCAGTATTTTGAGATTATAAAGTGTAACCCAGCATGCATATGTTGAAAATAGATATATTACTGTCTGTAACATGATGTTCTATAACAATATAATAACAGCTATAAATGAAAAATTGTGCTATGATGTAATTTATACAGAATTAACTTCAGCATTTGACAGGGTCATACACAAAACACTGATCAATAAATTAGTACAACTAGATATTGATGTACTCTTGAAAAGATGGATAGCTGCATGGCCTACAAATAGGACATGGCGAGTGTCATACAGCAACTGGACAGGTGAAAACCCTGGTTACAGCCAGGGTATCCCACAGGACTCTGTCCTAGGCCCTTACTTGTTTAGATTGTATCTTTTAGGCTTCATTTTTTTCATCTGAGGTGTTCTATAGTCTATATGCAGATGACCTGAAATTGGGTAAACTGATTACATATGTTACAGATAAGGCATGTCTGCAAAAAAACTTGACTAAATTGACCATTTGTGCACAGGAAAATAATATGCTGATAAATACATCAAAACTTAAGCATATGAGATTTGGGAGACATGAAGTGAAAGGTGAATATTTAATAAAGCACATGGTGATCAAAACTGTAGCCTCATTTAAGGACCTGGGTATATGTTTAGATCAGCTATGAGATGTTCTAATCATATCAACCAATTGGTTAATGATTGTTCTAGAACTATAGGTTGTATAAAAAGATTTACAAGGTCTAGGAAATCAAAAATGATGAAGTCATTCTTTGTTAGTTACATTAGAACCAAACTTGAGTAAATATGGAAACCCTATAAGAAAACAAGCATGAGTAAACTGGAAAGAGTACAGTGGAAATATAAGAAGGGCATCCATTGATGTGAAAATTTAAATTATTATGAAAGACTAAAATTGCTGAAATTGTACAGTGTCTCTTTCAGATAGCTAAGTGGAGATCTTATTCAGGTATATAGGGCATTTAGAGACAACTACCTCTGGGAATGTTTGGGGTTATAAAAAAGTACTAGAGAATCATCAGACAACCTATGTAGAAGATTCTATAGGAATGAAAAGTGTACTAATTGGTTCTGACAGAGTAGCTGATGCATGGAACAGACTACCAAATCACATTAAAGCAAGTACTAGTATAGACATTTTTAAGAACAGGCTGAGCACTTATTATGGGAACAAGTGTTTTGGTATATTGGCAAGCTAGAAGGGCATTAATGCCCATGCTTGAAATATTTGTATGTATATAATAAATACACATATATGCACAATACTCTTAATATATTCCATCATATAGATATAGGGAGTTTGTTTTAAATGGTGTAATAATGGCTAGGATTTTTGTGATGATGGCTGTTAGGTTGATAATGTCCTATAACCGCAAGAACAATGAACATCTCAGTGTTGATGTCACTGACACATGCTGTGTTGAAGTGTGGATGTACAGTATGCATACATGAAGTTATTACAGTCTGTGATGTGAGCTAATAGACTGATGACCACTGCTTCTAGTTCATTACATGTTCCTTCTATAACAGCTGTAGTAATATGCCTCCTGAGAACTGTTAACATGGTATGATAAAATGTTATGTATATTGCTGGCTTATTAAGGCATGTGTTGTTGTAGGGGGGCAGATAAACATTCTACATATTCCTCATTCCACTATCACAGAGACACTTGCAGTATGGCATAGGTGTGCATGTGTCTACCTACCAACATTAAATGCTCTGTGACAGACATTAATATAAATTTGTACTGATTACATGGGCACATAAGCCTTGTTTCATCCACATGTTGTAATGCTGTGACATACACAGAAAAATCACATGCTTTGATTCAATTGAACCTTGTGGAATTCTTTGTATATGCAGTTGTGTTGCTATTCCCAATGATTATTGATATGGCCAGCAGCACCATTGTGTGATTAGTAGCATTTATGTCAGGAAATGTTCTGTATGTGCTGCAAACATTTGTTCTGTAGTGTCCTTATATGGCATCAGGTCTCTCAAACGCAGCTTTCCCTTGGAACACATATAGGCATATGTTGTGCAATTGATGCTAATTATGTGACATTGGTACAGTTGTATGACTATATGAACAGTACCAGTGTGAGGCATGTGATGCATGACCAAGGCTGTATTTGGAAGTGTTGTCACAATTCATGTGTTTCAATAAATATGACATGTTAAGGGGAATACAAACCGAAGCACAGAGCTGTTTGTGGATGCCACCAGCCATATTCAGCTGGAGAAAATAAACAGTCTGCTAGATGACAGCTTGTCTCACACTTAACCCCCTGTCACCACTGACCATCAGCCAAAGTATACATGCAATCATTACTCAGTTTTTCTTCTCAGCAGAGTAGCTCATCTGTGCACTCTCTATGGCTAATAACACAGAATCAATGGACCCTGACAACAGCCCAGGTTGTCTGTAGCATGACTTAAAACCTGACCTAGCAGACACAATTGGATTCCTACTTCAACACAGTCTTCAGACATCCTATGTTCTCATAGAACGGTGTACAGCAACAGTCATTTGTCTGACTGGGGGGCCATCACCTGATGCATGGAGTTATAGACCCATATACCCGACTGTCCTCATCTATGAGGCAGACCAACAAGTTATCATGGACTTTATCAAAAAGGACACAGGTAATCTCCCAACTGTATGCCACATCCATGTTTGATTTGCTAAAGCTACATCATGTCTGTTACATCTGTTTGATGTCTTCAAGAAGGCCACCAAGGGCATGCATGAGGAAAACACTCTCATTCTGCATAACTTGACCTAGCCAAGCCATTTCACACAAATTCACACTAAGGTACTCAAGCGGGAATAAACACCTACATCACCAAGTGGGTAAACAACTGAATCACATACATGATGGATAATGTCAGTATGTGAAGTCACCTCTATCTAGAGTCTTGTGACCAGGGTACATACCTCAGGATTCTGTACTAGTCTCTTTCCTGTTCATTATTTATATCTGAAAAGTCAAGACTAATTTACATACCATTTGTCTAACCAGCTTTGTAGAGGACTGAAAATTGTGGGCAATGACTAAATCCAAGATTTATATTGGTATAATGCAGACAGTATTAACACACACAAAGGACTGTTGCCAGAGCCATGGAGATAAAAATCAAGGAGGGATTAGTTGCACTATGACAGAAAATACACAACCTAATTACAATATAGCAGCACACCCCTATGAGAAGACCAAATGGCATGTGACCTGAGTAATCAGATAGAAAGTATGCAGAATGTCGACCAGCATGTGTGCACAGTGATGACTAATCCCTTGTATGTAGCACAACTCCTGAGTATGTGCAGGACATCCACATCAAAGGGCATTATATCATCATTGTTCTCAGCCCTTATTGCACCAATACTTGAGTTTAATGCACCCTTTGGCATGTACCTCACAACACATCTTCCAGGGATGATTTACTCAAATGTATCACTTTTTCCACAGTGAGCTTCCACACATCTTATCAACCATATCTAAGTATTATTTTTACTGTGTAACCATTAGGAATTGGCAGTGCAGAATCCTCTTGAATGTGTTATACAAGATGTATGTGTGATACATGTTCCTGGGATGCTCCCAGTAAACACATAGCTCATTGATAACATTGTTGGCATGGGTTACATTCATGGAAGTGTGGATTGTGGAATATATATGCCATGCAAACCTGTCAACTAGCCAGGAATGATTGTAATTTAAACTACAGGTGTACCAGTGTCCCTCTTAACACCTCCAAAGGTGTTATTTTTTCAGGTAGTTGTGCTTGATTCCTATTATAGATTACTGAGAAATCATTATGGCTGAACAACTGTGTTTATGCAGAACATGTACACTATCTCGCAATCACATATTTAATGTCAGTGACAGATGAGTGGTGTCATCATTCTGATATTTTCCATGATTGTACATGCTTTTTTCTACTGTTGTTCATGAGCCTGTTGCTATGTGTGCCACTTAGATGAGACCTATGCTGACATTACAGTCATATTCAAGCAAATCATTTTGCATATCTTCACAATATGCACATACTACCTAGAGTATATACTGTCCTTGCTAAATGTCCTCTTCAGTGATCACATCAGGATGCGTATATCACAACAAATCTTCTCCACTGATATGTCACCTTGTGTGACCGTCATTGAATATATAACTGTGTGATGATATGACTGTACCCACACAGGAGGTGTAAACAGCGGTATGTACTGTATCATGCAGATATGTGATTACTGTTCTTGCCACAACTGTCTTGTCTTTGTGATGTATGTACATTGACATGCCCTCATCTGCTGTAGATTACAATGTTTCACTTGTCCTCTTCCCCTGTACTCATTCCTACAGTTCATCTGTGTGGCCCTTTTCAATATACACACTTAATCAGAATAACTATTTATAATGCAGTCTATGTGCCCTTGCTGATCACTACCAAAACTTTTATCCAGTATGCCTAAAACAACATTGCACACTGCTCTGCACTAACTACACTTTCCTATAATGTGTTAGAACTTTATGCATTGCCTTATATTAAGCCCTGGTAATCATTATGGCTGTCCACGCAATCCTGCAGAACTTTTTGCCTGTAGGTAAACAGGTCTGTATGTTGGCGGGGGTTTGTACTGCTTTACATGGTTTCTTGGCTGACAACCTTTCTGTGTTGGAGGGAAGCCTTGTAGCTTATCAGTGAGAGTGGTAAGCACTAGGTAGCCTATCTACCACAAGAGGAGTGGTTTCTGGTCCAGAAATTGTAGTTGGTCGTTTGGGTGTTTTTTCTATCCCTTTCAACTTTCTGGTTTGAAAGCCCATGTTTGCACAGGTTTCTGCTTGTTTAAGCTCCACGGATCCAGATTTGGTATCCTGTGGACTACAAGAGTAACAGGAAGGAGAAAGAGACTCTGCGTGCCTCCATTTTGATTTTTTCAGAATTTACTGCTTTCTGCACTTGTTTTTGGTCATTTTTTAAATTTAACTGCATTTATTTAAACTGTATTTGCTACACACACGTGTGCTAGCTTGCAATGCATTTAAAGTGCTTTTATTATGATTTTAGCTGCTTTTCTGCAAAAAAAAAAAAAAAAAAAAGTTCTAAACTTGTTTCACACCTTTCCTGTAACTAGTCTAACCCAGATACAGATTTGCTGTATTCAGGACTGTTTTGTAAATTTCTGAGACCCCAGACCTTTCTGTGTTGGAGGGAAGCTGTCTAGCTTATCAGTGCGAGTGGCAAGCACTAGGTAGCCTATCTACCATAAGAGGAGTGGTTTATGGCCCAGAAATTGTAGTTTATTGGCTGTTTGGACAGTTTTTCCACCCCTTTCAACTTTCTGGTTTAAAAGCCCATGTTTGCCTAGGTTTGCGCACTGCATAGAGGCACTCAGCTGAGATAAACTATTACTGGTGCCAGAAAGTCTGCTCTTCAGTTATTCCCTTAGAACGTGCTTGTTCTTTTACTTCTAGCACTTCATTTAGCTTAATCAACTAGCACTTTAACAGGCCTTAGTAGCATTTATTATAGCACACTTAGGTGCTGTCAGCATTAGCTGTTCCTACACATTAACAGAACAGTACTTATTAGTTATGACCACCCCTCCTAGTATGATTATAGAGCAATTCCCTGTGCTTTCTCCTGCCAGCCTGTTGCACTTGTTATGGCAACTGTCTCATGTACACAGACAACCCTCTCCTTTTACCTCCCAACACTCATACATGTGAGAGATGCACTTATATCACTAAACTGGAAGCAGTGCACTCTCCAGCCAAGACTGGACTAGCTGGTCAAGAGAAAAAGATCAACACTTGCAACTCACTGCATGGAACACACAGCCCTCCAAAGCACCAACCATCACAACTCACACATCAAAACACAAACCATATACCCACCTTTGCAGAGGCTCTCATTAAAAATTTACTCAAACAGAGACCCCCGAGACAGAAATGCACTCAACCACCACAACACACCACCAGCCTCAGAACACATAGCTCACCACCACAGCGTGCCCCTCAACCTAAGCCCTTAAGGCAGAACACTTTGCCCAATGTACTAATCATAGGAGACTCAATTGTGAGGCACACTGATGTCCCACTCACTAGGTTGAACAAGGAGAAAGTGATGATCAGTTGTCTATCAGGTGCCAGGATCTGCCACATAACACATACACTCAGGTCACTCCACAAGTACAAATATGACTCAGTCATTGTCCATGTGGGTGTGAGTGACCTGAGATGTACCTCCCTGGACTACATGAAAAGAGATGTGATGGAACTCTCAGATTATGTGGCCTAGGCGGGTATGACCCTAGCCCTGAGCAGTATTCTACTGTCACCTAGAATAATACCACAGTACAAGCATAAAATGACTGATTTCAACAATTGGTTACATTTCTGGTGTCATTCTAAGGAGATCCAGTATCTGTCTAACTGGAACAACATGATTGACAGACCTAGATGCTTTGCCAGAGATGGCCTGCATCTGTCACCCCTGGGATTCCGGCTACTGTCTAAGGCTCTTGCCACCCCTATAGTGCCTTTTTTAGGCAGTGTTCCAAAAACCAAAATTCCACCATAACAGCTACAAACAAATGCAATCTGAGGGTCATGCTGCTCAGTGCTAGAAGTCTAAATCTCAAGATGCACTTGTTTGAAGCTGTACTCAAAACGGAGAATGTCAACATCTGTGCTGTAACAGAGACCTGGTTTAAAGAGGCAAAAAGCACCCCTGCACTCCCAGGCTGCAACTCATTCCATACCTTTTGACCCCAGAATATGGCTGGAAGCTCTAAAGGTGGTGATGTCTTCACATTCATAAAGTATACACACACCTCTAGACTGGTAGCCCAGCATAATGCATCCGAGATACTTCAGGTAATACTAACACTGGTTAAGATGGTGATACAAGTCATAGCCTGCTACAGAACCCCAACCATGTCCCAAGACTCCCACTCCAACTTCCTAAGCACCCTGGAATCTATCAAGGACCAGCCCAATACTCTCATACTGGGTGACTTCAACTACCCTTCTATCAACTGGGAAAACTATTCTAGTACCAATGTACAGGCCCAATGCTTCCTGGAATTTATCAGTTCCAATGCACTGGACCAGCTCATTCTGACCCTCACCAGAGGAAGCAACATCCTTGACCTGGTTATCACCAACATGGGAGACCATTGCTCCACACCTATAGTCAACTCCTCCCTGGTTAAATTTGGCCACAAACTGATCACTATGGAAATCTCTGTCTCACCTACACCCCCTGCTAAGCTGACTTTGGGTTCCTAAAAACAGAGATGGCTAACTTCTTGGCACCCATGCCAATGTAAAATAGCTGCATGACTGCCGAATCATACACCAATGCACTATATGAGCACATATAGAAATGCATGGATCTTGCCATACCAAATAGAACCAAGACGCTCTCCTCCAAAAAAGGAAGCCAGTCTGGTGGTCCCCAGCCATCAATAAACTCTTTAACAGAAGGCAGAAACTGTTATAGAAAAAAATGAAGTCACAAGACTGGAAAAACTCCCTTATCAGACTCAACAAAAAATTGAGATCCCTTATCAAATCCTCTAAAGCCAGCTATGAAGGCAGAATTGCAGCTGACACCAAAAACGACCACAAAGCCTTCTATAGCTATATCAAGAACCTCCAAGGCAATACCCAGATTTGCTCTGAGTTATTGCACAATGGTACCTCCTATACTGAGCCAACAGATATAGCCAGCATACTGGCCGACAGATTCAGTGCCAAATTTACCCCCCTCTTCCCCCCAAAGGCCCTATCACAATGCCAGAAGAAAGCCTGATACTCACCAGTTCTGTGGCACATGTAAAAGTTGCATTGTCCAAAGCCAAGAATACAGCATCCATGGGACCTGATAATATCCCTGGCTGCATCCTACATGAGCTACAAAATGAACTGGCACCACACCTGTGTGCCCTGTTCAATTGGGTCTATATTATATTTTCAAAGCTAAAATTTCAAACCTCATATGTTCGACAACATATGAGTGAAACTTGAAACGTCAAATATATAATAAAAAAGTAAAAAAAAAAAAAATTACCTTAATGCTCTGAGCAGGGGGGCAAGCCACCCTGTACACCCCCTACTTAAATATAACAACTCTGAGACCGCACTTCAGTGCAGAGAAGGGAAATTTTCCCATTCTGCCTGTATGAAGCTGTTGCCTTTCACCTTTGAACTTTTCAAAGTCCGATCATATGGTGTCAACCATATGACAATCAAACTTTGAAACGTTCCGCAATTTAATAGGGACCTGTTCAAATACCAGCCTTACCTCAGGCTTTGTCCCTAATGAATGGCGTACTGCTATAGTCATCCCTCTCCATAAAGGGGGAGACACTACAGACCATGGGAACTATTGCCCTATTAGCCTGACGAGTCTGGTATGCAAAGCTATGGAGCGCATCATCATGGACCTGCTCAACAAAGATATAGGCAATCTCCAAACTCTTGACCTCACACAATTTGGCTTTGTCAAGGTGAGATCTTACCTGCTGAATCTGGTTGACTTCTTCAAGGCAGTCACCAAAGCTGTGGATGAGGGTAAAGCAGTGCATGCAGCCTACCTTTGATACCATTCCCCACTCAGGTATCATTGATAAACTCACCAAACTAAGCATCAATCCTTATATCACTAGGTGGGTTGCAAATTAGCTGACAGACAGGACCCACAGAGTGAAAGTTGCAGATTCCAAGTCAGACTGTCGACTAGTCCCAAGTGGAGTCCCACAGGGCTTGGTCCTGGGCCCTCTCCTGTTCGACATCTATTTCTCAGAAGTTCAGGCCAACACAGAGGGACTCTGGCTGACCAAGTTCACTGATGACTGCAAGCTAAGAGTCATTATCAACTCCACAATTGATGCAGACATCCTACAAAAGGGCATCTCCGAGACCAATGACTGGTGCCAGAACCATAGCCTTAAGCATAAAGCTAAAAAAATCCGTTATCATTCCCTTTGGAAAAAAGCTCAGTTCCCATGAATTACCTCATTGATAGGAGCCCACTAAACACTGAAGGAGCCATAAGGGATATGTGCACCCAGGTTGACAGCCACCTCACTTTCAAGCACCACATTGCCACTGTCGTCAGAAAGTTTTTCTACATGGAACATCTTATAACTAAAGGTTTTGCATCCAGAAAGAAAGAGGTCATCATCCCTGTCTACTCATCCCTCATTAGACCAGTCATCGAATATAATGCCCCATTTGGCATATATCTGACCAGACACCTGCAACAGCTGGAGAGGACACAAAAGTACCTCACAAAAAGGATCCTAGTCCTTAAACACATGTCCTATGTGGACAGACTCATGAAACTTCAACTGTTCTCAGTTTCTTATTGTCTACTTAGAGGTGATCTCTGCTTGACTTACAAAGCCATGTCCAACCCAGCCCTACTTGAAATGCTACACCTAAAAAATCCCAATCCCCCTGCGCCACACATTCCAGAGATCACACCCTCACCACCACAATCAACAGAACATACTGGAGGGAGAGGTTCATCTTCCAAAGACTGCCCATACTCTGGAATAAGCTTTCCATTCATGTCAAGCAGAGCACCTCGCTGACCCTCTTCAAGAGAAATCTCGTAGAGTGGATGGGTAATAGAAATTTCACCCCAGGGATCACTCCAGTTGCTCTACTAGATAGAGGCACTGTGAACTAACATCGGGTGGCACAGTACCAGGGCAATTTTTATGGGCTAGGCTTGTAAAGGCTCCAGGGCCATTAGCCTAGTACACACCTATGAACACTGTTGTTGGCCACTAAACCACACTTGTATTCATGTAAGCATGATGTGTAATGTGCATATGCAGTTAGCTCTGCTGTTCATCTTGCTAGCATGTAAACTCTGTGTAAGCTTTGTGCTAAGGCTACACTGGGTTTATTGAATCCCCAGGTATGTTTTTGTAAGGGATCAAGCCACCCTGTACCCCCATTTTGGGAGGCTGCACTCCCATATTCTTTACAAATTTTATATACCAAGTCCAGAATTGCACTACAGTAGACAAAGTGTAAATTCTCCATTAAAGCATTTCTATATAGCATGTGGTACAGTGTGGAACAAGGAATACATATAATTTGCAGGGGATGTGGGGTGCAGTGGGGCTTGCACCCCTGGAAATGTAGCCTTTTTTTTTTTTTTTTACATTCCAGTTTTTGGAAACACAAAGATATGGTCTCAACCACATGAATTTCAAGTTTCCAAAAAATAATATGATATAAATCAGTGTCTCAATAAATTTGGTTACAACTTGATGTTACATGAGCTTGTTTTTGATTATTGGTTTGGAGCTGGGATGCATAGTTTAACACCCTGTTTCTTGGTTACACATTGAACAGATACCTTTGCAATACAAGCAGCAGAAATCCTTTATTGTCTCAGATGATTTCTAGCCAGATAACTTGTTTTAACTTTGCTACATGAAAATGGCCACATCACTACTATTATGCTTGACAATATTGGTAAGCATTTTTCCTAAATTTTGTTTCATTACCTGCTTTTTCTGAGAGTGTGTGTCTGTCCAGTTTGTACTTTGAGGTTAATAAACTTTTTAACACTTGCCAGTCTGAGTGATGGAAAAGGTATATGCTTACATGATTGTTAACCTGACAGCATATATGAAATCTGCTTGCAAACTAATAGCACCATTTACTTTCAAAACAAGCAATCCACCAATAAAACCAGCTGTCTCTCCCCTACCCTACTTCAATAAATAAATAAATAAAAACAATGACATTGTGATATCAGTGTGACCAGTTTATGGCATGATGTAATACCATATAAATATATGTAACCATTAAGATAATAACCACAGATAATCTTAGTACTAACACAGTGAGTAAACAACCCTCTAGGGTCTCATCATGCTGAGCAGTCCCTTCCTGGCAGCATTACTGTCAGCCCACATAACTAATTTGTTTCCAGCATACAAGCCAAGTGGCATAAACACTAAGTGCAACGTTGTAGACTGCACTTTCTCCTTATCATGAATAGTGATTGACTGGCCCAAGAAAGGAGCAGAAGAATGAAGGTGGGAGGAGGAGGAGATGTACAGTAACCACCCACAAGACTGAAGGGATTGCCATTCTTCACTTACTAGAAAAAATACTTGGCAAAATCTGGATTTATAATCTGAGCCAGTAAAAGCATAACAATCATTAGAGAAAAAGACCAATACAAAAATTATGTAACCTGGAAAATATCAATTTAATAAAATTGTCACCATGAATTTTCAATTTCTCTTCCCTTTTTTCAAATTAGTCAATAATATTTCAGAATATTATCAGAAAAAGCTTTACTTTATATTTTACCTTCTTGTTTTCATATATGAGTGTTGGTAAATGTCTCTGCTCTTTCTTGCATGTATTGGGAGTAGTATTGCATTTGTTAGTTATGTTTATTCCTTTACTCGTATGCGTTGTGTCACTTTACTTTGTAATCTCAAGAATTGAGCTGATGCATGAAATTTAATTTAGGCTACATGTGTGTAGTTCTTAATTGCAATAAAGTTTACTTAGACTTTGACTTTGACTTTCAATCTTTCTTTATTTTTTAACTTCAACACAAGAGCTGGTTAATGAAACAATTCCTGCAGAAAACATGACAAGTGAAACTTAAATTCAAAGAACCAAAAAAGCTCAGTGGAAACTATAGAAACTAATACCAATAACATGAGAAATACTGTGGCTAAAGTAAGTCCAAATACTCAGAAATAAAGTAAAATTCTTTCCAAACACTCAGAAATAAAGTAAGGATGAAAGGATGAAAGCTCTTAACCATGATTTCACTATTTTATTTGTGTTTGGACTTACCGTAGCACAATATTTCTGTAGTTAAATAAATTCCATCCCACATCACAAAATTGAATTTCCTCCGCATAATACCAAACTGGATCTCTGCCCAAATTCTCCCAATGCTCATTGATGAAAAAAGCAGGAGTGGAGCTGTCATAACCAGTCTCAGATTTATACATTTCCAAATGGACTCTTAAGGCCAGTGATCTGACTGCTCCATTCTGTGTAGGTCTTCATGAAGTAGCTAGTTAGAACACCTTGAAATTTGCAAGACATTTTTAAGTGATACCCGATCTCTTAAAATCCTAGAAAATAAATATTGTTTTATCACTGTACTGATGTTGTTTCCCCCAAATGTATTATCAGCATCTACAGTTAGCCTGCATGAGATAATATTTGGTTTAAAGTTGACAGCATATACTCCCATGATTTTCCTATAAAGCCTTTATATATTACTTCAAAGGAATTATGATCCATGGTAAGGTTCAATTTGTACGGGCCTCTGCTCTACGTAAAATGCTAAGCTTGAAAGAGTGACCCATAAAAAGCACACAGTTGAAACCTGTAAGATTAAATCAACCAATTTAACAGTAAACACTATTAAATATTTAAGAAATTATCCAATGTAAGGCAAAAAAAAAAAAAAACTATGGAGGGTCATCTACCAGTTCTTTTAATCATCTCAACTAACTGACCTTCTCTGGCCAAATCTGATGCCCTCCCAAAACAAAAAGAATAGGAAGAATAACCTCATGTGGATAAGCCTTGAATAGCCAAAACCTTCTGCAACAAATTCTCTAAATCTCCAGGATTCATAACCACCCCAAAGGGAAATCTAAGTAGTAAGTCGTGCAGTGCAGTTCTGCTGGAAAATCTACAAAAACTGACAAATCAATGAACCAGAAAAAAGAAGAGGATGCTCTATCCAGGATGACATCATCACCCAAACCTTGTTGATCAGCCTTGAACCTTGAAATTGGGTCTATATTATAACAGTAAACACTTAAAATAGCGAACACTGTATAATCGACCCTTAAAAACTGAAACAGCAAAATGCCAAACACACGGAACAGCGCTGCTCCAGAAAAAAAAAAAAACAAACACAAAATAAAGTGGGGGGCTTTGCTCCCCACACCCCCCCCTACTTAAATATACCAACTCCGAGATTGCACCACAGTGGAGGAAATGGCAAAGTCCCAAAAACGGCCTAGTGATTTTTTTTTTCCCTGGGAAAAAAATCGCTGTTCCGTCTGTTTGGGATTTCACAGTTTCGATTTAAAATGGTTGATAAAACAGCATTCACTATTTTAAGTGTTCGCTAATATAATAGGAAACCTTGAAATCCACACTATGACTGAGTCATGAAAAAGAGCTATATCTCTCCAATGTCAAGAAAACAAAAGCTCTCCAACATGAAGAATATCCGTATAAAGTCAGATTAACAATCTGGCCACACGGTATAAATGTGAGAACTACCAACCACCCTATGGACTACCTTCAAAATAATAGCTTACAAATCCTTGCTAATGGGTTGCCTGGAGTCTCTGCAAATGCTGTTTAATATTTCCCAGCTCTTTAATTCTGTAACAATGATTCAGAGGTTTGTATAATAGCTCAGACCCCACAACTTGATTAATAAAATGAGAGATGCCAAATTAATTCTTATGGTTTTTACTGCTTTGTGCAAAATACATCTTGTTACTACATAATGAATAACAAGAAGGGGACCAAACCCTTTCTTCTGATAATTCTTACAAAAAGCACAAAACAACCCTAGGACCACCTCTCTAGGACTTCTTGGTTCTAGCTACCCAGGAGTAACATAGCAACTACTGGGTCTCTCTTTACCAGTCAACCAAAGCTCTGGTGGGATGAAAGTGGGGACTTATGGGGTAGCAATAGCTAAATGAAGAATTCAGTATATCTGTAAATGAAAAAAAAAACTGTCAGCAAAATGTTGCAGCTACCAGGAATATTCTTAACAGTGAATGGTAAATTAAGCTATGGATTTTTTAAAAGGAACATTCCTAAAAAAACTGTACCTGTTTTTATCTGGATGTTTCCTTATACAAAACTTCAACTACTGCCTGATTGTATGATTGAAATGTTACCATTCTGTCACAAAAATGTTCCTGCCAAACCACTACTGCCACCAAAAATGTGATATCTTTCCTTATCTTCACCAGCCAAGAAAATGGCTATCCAGTAATCCATTGTATTCCAAAATGGGACCCAATATCATACCTCCCAGATAAGCAACTGCATTGCATCAAAAGGATTGTATTTATCCTCCAGAAGTACATTCTATTTTAATCTGAAAGAAAAAGACTTCATAGCTGTAGGTCTTCCTTCACCTATCTGGTAACCATTACCATGTGATGCCTCTGGTGCTCCCTTTAATAAGTTAGTCAGAGATCTCATGAAAGTTCTGTCTAGTGCAACTGCCCAACAATCAATGATAAGGAGCCACAAAAGCTCCCTTACATCCCTGATTCTAACCTTTTTGGCTACTAGAAATGTGCTCATAGCTTCTCTCAACTGGACCAAGATAGATTTCGGCAGTTTAAATGCATTAGAGGCCATACTGATTTCAAGTCCCCGAAATAACAATACCCTAACTCATTATTTGACCTCATCAGCAAGGGGCACACTACATTTGTGACAAAATTCCACCAACTGTGCTATAACTTGCTGTTCCCCATGAGAAACATTACTAATGGGCACAGCTAATCTTCCCAATGGTGGCATGGCCACTGCACATCACATGAGCACGGTCAAATCAAAGTACAATCACTCTTTGAATATCATTACCAACAGGCACTAATCCTTTTCCAAAAGTGGCAGCAGGTGCAAAGCTGCCTTAATAGCTAGCTTTGTCAACCAGGGATTCTTTAACTTCCTAATAATGATAATAATGATAATAACATCATCCCTAGATGCACACTGCACTCTGGCATCTTGTTTGGAAATGTTGTCACTAGCACTCAGTCCAAGAGGAAAATATAGGTGTTAAATCAGTCTGCATTATCCTTCTTTCTTCTTGGGAAGTAAACTCAATGGGGAAATTTTGAATGATTCAAATGGAGGGACCTTGAACAGGCCAGCTATTCTATTGAAAACAACCTCTTTGTTGATTAATCCCCTTACCACATGCTCCTTCTCTGTAGCTACCTGCAGAGTCTTACAAAGTTTATCATCAAGGGGAGCATCTGACTGCAATGAAAATCCTGAAGTAAAGCCTTGCAACAATGTCAGAGCCTCCTGGACATCAGGGTAACCATTTATTAAAACAGATAAAACTTCTGTAATGAAAGAGTCTGTACACTGGTTTGTAGAAGGAGCTATGAAAGGATTGTGTACCTCAGGATGCATGGAGCTTCTACCCCTTGCTTCGAAAGGGATGGGAAGTACAGTTGTTTCCAATCATCCATACCCAATAGCCTGTAATAAACATGTCCTTCTTTGGCCCAACATTTAGTCACAGGATTTCCCCTCCTATAATGTAAAAAAAATAATAATAAAACAGCACATTGGCCAGGTAATTTACAAGTATTAAACACCCAGCAGGTTTCTGACATAAAACCACGTTCATCAAAATCTACTGGGTAGAGATGGTGTCTGCTTATCTATCATGACACACAACCAAGTATTGTCATAATATGTCTTCTATCTCAATGCCTTATTGACCACATTTAATTACCAGAACTTCAAAAACACAAAGATCCCTCTCCCCATCCACTAAACCTCCCAAATGATAAGAAATATGTGTGTAATTGCAAAAAGTAGGGAATAATGCCCGCAACACAATTTTCTGATTTTCTAAGCCTAAACTTTCCAAGTTGCTTCTTACAACTAAATTCAAATCTAGATCTTTAACACAGGCCCCAGTGAATATAATATATAGTGAATCCCATACAAACCCACTAGATAAAAACACTAGATAAAAACATCAACATAATCACCTCTTCAAATTCTTTCTTTAATGAAAGCATGTATATGAACAGTAATAGAGATACTTGGGGTACAATCATTACCTGTTTGAATAAAATTATCTCTTGTGTTACTGTCCATCATAGCAGTATTACAGTCATTACCTGAAATAGCTGAAAAGGATATGAGCAAAGAATGTACCAATGCATCCAAATGCATCTACAACATCATCATCAAGACCTATTGAGGGTATGTCTGACAAACTATTTAACCCTCTCTGCATTACCAAATCAAACAATGAATCCCTACATTCATAAGGTAAAACACTACAAGAACTATATAATACTCATTTGTTTACCCCTGAAGACTACCTTCTTCCAGATAATCTGAATGGACCTCATTATCATTGGATGTGAGTTCGCATAAGAGGTTGGGGGTTGGCTTAATGGTTTAAGTGCTTGTTTCAGGGACACAAAGTACAAGGTTTGATTCTCACCTTTGGAGGAATTGACTAAGCTTAAAATGGCCCACAAAGCAGCTAGCCCAGCATGTGCCTATAAACCCATTACTTGTTTGGATCACTATAGGCTTATCTATATATCAACACTTTGCTGTCTTGCCTGGAGCACTCTGTCTTTGGATCTCATCTTCTTTGGCTTGGATGAGGACTCTTTTGCCTGCTGTTCCTCAACTGCACATATTCTTTACAGAGGGACTCAGCCTGTAGTGCTTTGCAGTTCCAACATAATTTAAGCTGTTCCAGTTCTGACATGATTTCTGAGGAAAGAAAAAAGGGATCCCACACAGTTTGGTTTTGTCAAAGGGCAAGCAGGCCTCTTAAACCTGGTCGCCTTCTTCAAATTAGTAACCAAAGCCATGGATGAGGGCAAGACAATGCACACCACCTACCTTGACCTAGCTAAAGCCTTCAACACTATTCCCCACTTGGGCATAATAGATAAACTCTCCCAGCTAGGCATCAACCCATATGTTACCAGGTGGGTAGCTAACTTGATCACTGATAGAACCCACTCAGTCAAAATAGGAGAAGCCACCTCTAGTAGTAGACCCATAACAAGTGGCGTACCCCAAGGATCAGTCTTGGGGCCTCTACTGTTTGGGATATACTTTTCTGAGGTGCAAGCCAAAACTAGTGGTCTGTGGCTGACCAAGTGTGCAGATGACTGCAGGCTGGGCACTGTCATAAATTCCCCTAGTGATGTGAACATCCTGCAAGAGGGCCTTAACCAAACTAATGACTTGCGCTAGAAGCATGGCCTCAAATTGAATGCAAAGATATACATCATTATCCCTTTTGGGGAAAATGGTGTCCCCACTAATTATCACACTAATAACAAAGTACTAAGCATGCAATCAGTAGTGAGGGACTTAGGCACTCAGGTTGATAGCAACCTGACATTTGACCACCATATTGTCTCCATTGTATAGAAGACTTTCTACATGGCCCACCTCATAAGTAAGGGTATTTCATCGAAACAAGGACGTCATAACATCCCTGTACTCTTCACTTATCAAACACATTATCAAGTACAATGCTCTCTTCGGCAATGTACCTCACAAAGCACATGCAGCAGTTGGAGAGACCACAGAGGCTCCTGACCAGGAAAATCCAGCATATCAAACACCTATCCTATACTGATAGGCTAAAAGCCCTGTCCCTCTACTTAGTCTTGTACAGACAGCTCAGAGATGACCTGTGTCTGGCATAAAAGGCCATCTCAGACTCAGCCTCGATTAAGTTGCTGCATATCCTTAAGTCAAACTCCACTCGTGCAACCCACACGCAAGGTCTCAACCTGGTCTGTGACAGTAATAGGTTCATAGATTCATAGGTGGGTAGTAGGCTATCGGCCCAAGGGCCTAAGTAATCCTAACCAACAAAGTACCCTGGCTTACGCCAACCCAAAAAAGTTAATTTTCTGTGGCCCTGTCGAGCAGAGCCAGAGAAGTGATCCCTGGTGTGTATTTCCTATTTCCCATCCACTCATCATTCTTGAAAAGTGTTAATGAGGAACTTTGCTTAACATAGATGTGTAGCTTGTTCCAGAGAATGGGAAGTCTCTGGGACCGGAATCTATCCCTCCAGCAAGTCCTGTTTATTGTGGTGACAAGGTTTAGGTCCCTAGAGCGTGAGCTCAGAGGGATTGGGATTTATTTAGGTGTAGCATGTCCAACAGCTCTGGGTTTGACATAGCTTTATATTTATGTGTAATCCTTCGCAAACACAAACAGAGAAAACTGAAAGCAGGAACCAGTAGACAGTACAACTTTCGCCACAGAGAAACAACTGATAAGCCACAGGGTACAAAAGTTTAATAGAGTGAAGCGCTTTTCGTCTGCTCAACCAGCAGACTTCATCAGACAAATTCATGTGTAGAGAGTTAGCTATGACTAGTTTTCGTTTTCCTTGGAACATTCTTTATGAAGTTCTAAACATAATGTATATATTTTAGTTGTTTAGAAACTCAAGGTCAGAGATTATGTATTTATTGTTAATGATACCTCGATATTGTCCACTCTTGCTGTATGTTCTAATAGTGAACAACATTATGTACAGAGTCCAGCTACTTTAGCGCTAATTGTTCACCATTATGTGTATTATATGCATGAGATTTTTGAACTATTATGTTAGCTCTAGGCAGTGCTTAGTACATCTGTTCAAATAATATGTGACTATCCATGCTGTATGAACTTTACATATTTCATATTCTAGTATAAGTTATACTTATGTAATTATTTGATTCAATTTGAGTGGTGTGGGGAAGGGATTTTACTTATATTGGGTTTGTTTAGGTTTATTTAAATTAAATTTACTAAATTTGGATTAAATTTACTTAAACATATTTAAATTTACTTAAACTAAGTTATCTTTATCCAAACTAATTCTATCTAGTTTTTAATATTTTGATTAACATTAGGATGTTGTAGTTTTAAGAACATGCTTATTTAGTGTTTTACTTGCTGCTTTTAACTGATGTTCTTACTAAGCTTTGTAAGTAATTAGTTTTATTGATGCTAATTAATGATGTCACTACAGGTATAAATTGTAAGTAATAACACATGAATTTGTCTGATGAAGTCTGCTGGTTGAGCAGACGAAAAGCGCTTCACTCTATTAAACTTTTGTACCCTGTGGCTTATCAGTTGTTTCTCTGTGGCGAAAGTTGTACTGTCTACTGGTTCCTGCTTATAGCTTTATATTTAGGCAGAGATCACCTCAGAGTAGGCGATATGCTACAGAGTAAAGCTGGAGTTTTTTGAGATGATCAGTGTATGGCATCTGTTTGAGGCCAGTAATTCTCTTTGTGAGGTACTTCTGTGGCCTTTCCAGCTGCTGCAGATGTCTTGTGAGGTAGATTCAAAAGGGGCATTGTACTCTATAATAGGTCTAATGAGTGTCGAATAGAGGGGGACAATTACCTCTTTTTTCGGGATGAAAACCCTTTTGTGATGAGGTGTGCCATGTAGAAGGATTTCCTGACTACTGTGGCAATGTGATTATCATAGGAAAGACTACTGTCCACCTGGGTCCCAAGGTCTCTTATCACACATTCGGTATAAAGAAGACTGCCACCTATGTGGTAGTTCATGGGTACAGAGTTTTACCAAAGGGGATAACAATGCACTTTTTGGCATTGAGCTTGAGGCCAAGGCTCTGACACCAGGCATCTGTCTCAGTGAGGCCCTTCTGTAGGATGTCCACATCATTTGGGGACTCAACTATAGCTCCTAGTTTGCAGTAATCTGCAAATGTTGTTAGCCAGAGGCCTTCTGTGTTAGTCTGCACTTCAGCGAAGTAGATACCAAACAGGAGAGGTCCCAGGACTGAACCCTGTGGTACTCCACTTGTCACTGGTTTGAAGTCAGATATGGAGTCGGCAACTTTTACAGTGTGGGTTCTGTCAGTGAGCCAGTTGACAACCCATCTTGTGACGTAGGGATTTATACCTAGTTTAGTGAGTTTAGCTATAATTCCAGAATGGAGGATGGTGTCGAAAGCCTTGGCGAGGTCAAGATAGGCTGTGTGAACCACCTTACCCTCATCTACGGCTTTGATGACTGCCTCAAAGAAGTTGACCAGGTTCAGGAGGCAAGATCTGCCTTTCTCAGACCTGAACTGGGGGGGGGGGGTCCAGAGTTTGGAGGTTACCAATGTCTTTATTTATGAATTTCATGATGACATGTTCCATGGCCTTGCAGACCAGGCTCATCAGGCTAATAGGGCCATAGTTCCCAGGATCAGTGATGGTTCACTGTTTGTGGAGTGGGATAACTGTTGCTGTGCACCATTCAGTGGGCACAAAGCCTGATGTGAGGCTATGATTGAACATGGTGCTTAGGTGGGGAACCAGTTCATTCTGAAGTTCATGTAAAACGCAGCCTGGAATGTTGACCGGTCCCATGGATGCAGTGTTTTGGCTTTTACCTGTGAAGTTGTGATTACAGGGACTCTGCATTCTTCTTGTATAGATATGGGCCCTTTAGGGGGTGAGAGAGGGGTAAAGATGTTGGCAATATCAGTTGGTTCTGTAATTTGTGTGCCATTGTGCTGTAACTCAGAGCAGATCTGGGTGTTACCATTGACATTCCTGACATAGCTATAGAATGCTTTGTGGTTGTCCTTAGAATCAGTGGCAATCTTGTTGTCATAGCTAGTTTTGGAGGATCTTATAAGGGATCTAAGCTTCTTGCTGAGGCTGACCAGGGAGCTCCTCCACTCATGGGATTTTACTCTCTTTTGCAGCAAATTCTCCCTTCTGTTTTAGAGTTTTTTTATGGCAGGGGACCACCAGATTGGCTTCATTTTTTGGAGGATAGCATCTTGGTTCTGTTTGGGATAGCACGATCCATGCACTCGTGTAAGTGCATATAGAGTGCATTTGTGTAGGATTCAGCAGTCGTAAGTGTATTGTCCATCTGCATGGGTGTCATGAAGTTCACCACTTCTGTCTTAAGAAGCATGAAGTTGGCTTTGGAGAAATTTTTTACCGTGGTTTCCTTAATGGGGGGTGGGGCCAGGATGTAGATATCTAGGGTGATTAGCTTATGGTCGAATCTGACTAACAAGGAGTTGACTTCAAGTGTGGAACACCGGTCACTCATGTTGGTAATGACTAGGTCTAGGATATTGTTGCCCCTGGTGGGGGTGTGGATAAGTTGATCCAGGGCATTGGAATTTATGAATTTCAGAAAGCGCTGAGTGAAGGAGTTGGTGCATGAGTAGTTTTCCCAGTTAATGGTGGGGTAGTTGAAATCACCCAATATTAGGGTGTTTGGTTGAACCCTAATATTTTCCCGTATATCAAGAAAAGAGGAGTGGGTATCCTGGGTCATGGTGGGGGATCTGTAGCAAGCTACAATTTGGATTTCAGTTTTGCCAAGAGTTAGTTGCACTTGGATAACTTCGGCTGCATTTTGCTGAACAACTAGCCTGGAGGTGTGGATGTCCTTAATGAATTTGGACACACCTCCGCCTTTGGTGTTCTGGTCCAGGTTAGATGGCCGAAAAGTGTGGTATGAGTTATAGCCTGGTAATGCAGGGGTGCTCTCTGGATCCTTGAACCAGGTCTCAGTCACTGCACAAGCATCGATGTTCTCCATTTTAAGGAGTGCCTCGAGTGAGTGCATTTTGACATTTAGACTTCTAGCATTGAGTAGAATTACCCTCAGTTTTTGCTTGCGTGTTCCTGTTATGGTGGCGAATTTGTCATTTGAACCTCGCCTAAAAAAGACACTATAGGGGTGGCAAGAGCATTTGCCAGTATCCAGAATCCCAGGGGTGACAGGTGCAAGCCATCTCTGGCAAAGCATCATTGGTCTCTCGACCATGTCGTCCCAGGCAGACAGATACTGGATCCCCTTAGAATGACACCAGAAGCTTAGATAATTGTTGAAGTCAATCATTTTGTCCTTGTTCTCTGGTATCATTCTGGCTGATGCTACTCAGGGCTAGGGTCTTACCTGCCTGGGCTACAATATTGGAGAGTTCTTCCATGTCTCTTTTATGTAGTCCAGGGAAGTACATCTCAGGTCATTCACACTAACATGGACAATCACAGAGTCATATCTGTACTTGTTGTGGAGTGACCTGAGTGCGTGGGTTATGTGGCAGATCCTGGCAACCGAAAGGCAGCTGACAGTGACCTTCTCCTTGTTTAGCCTGGCGAATGGGACATCAGTGTGCCTGACTATAGAGTCACCTATGACTAGTGTGTTGGGTACGTTGTTTTGCCTTATGGGCTGTGGTTGAATGGCACACTGAGTCTGTGGGCTATGTGTCATTTGGGTTGTGTTGGTGGTGGGAGGTTGCTTGCGTTTCTGCTTTCTCAAAAAAGTCTCTCTGTAATAGAAAGAATGAGCTAATGACAGTAGCAAAAATACTTCAAATGCACTACAAGCTAGCACACTTGAGTGCATAGCAATATTAAGGCAAATACAGTTTAAATAATTCCAGATAAGTTAAAAATGACAAAAACAAGTTTATGCTAAATCAGATAAGAGCATTTGAACACTTAAAAGCACACAGAACAGCAAACTAAGGTATTAAGGTAGAAGACAGTTATGTAAGAGCAGCTCATTGCCAGATTTATTACAGGTTCCCCTTATCGAACCCATCATTGCCTTAATCTGCGAAGCCTTGGCTGGTTGGAACTGCCAAATCTCCTCAAACTTAGCCAACTCGCCGAAGCTTATAAAATAATCAACCATCCTGATAGAACTCCCTCACTGTGCAAAATTCTAACTCCATATACTAACCTCAACAGTCTCCGATCATCAAACAGCATCCAGATCCTAACCATTAAAGCAAAAAACTCAGGTGGGGATGCCCTTTATGCAAATTCCATTGGCAAGCAGTGGAACTCCCTGCCAAACAACCTTAGACTTACTTCTTCGCTCAATCATTTCAAAGCTAACCTTAAAGAATATCTCTCCACACAATGGACATGCCCATGTCGAGAACCTGACTAACTACATATCTCATTACTTCTAGCTCCACTTCCCTAGCCCATTTCCCTAATTGCAGATCTCTAAAATTTCTCTTTCCTTTTAGTAATAAGGAAAATCTCTGATTTCAGTCTATTTTTCAGTATTTTTAATGAAATCAATGTTTTGTGTATAATTTCCTGTCTGTCCTTTAGTCTTATATAACATCTATGTAAATTTTCATTCCTGCATATGTAAACTGTATTCTCTTGTTGTAACAATACTTTGAATCTTGCAATTTAAATATGTACTTCTATTGTGTATTGGAGCTTTTCTCCTCGGGCCTCTACTGAAAACGGATATGTATCCAGATAGACCAGCCCGGTTAACAAATGTAAAATAAATAAATATAAAATAAAAAATAAGTATTTTTTTTTTTTGCAAAGAGGGAGGGAACAGAGCAGATTAAAATGCTATAAGGGATGTCCTTCCCAAGTGCTCTCTCTGTACACAGCAGAGGAGATGGGACTGGCAGGAGTGTCTGAAATCAAAATATGATCTCACTGTACTCAGTTGAGTGAGCAAATGAGATGGCCACAGCAGGAGTGTCCAAAAACAGATTTACAGCAGGGGCAGGCAATTCCAAAACCACCAAAATTAATACCACAACAAGAACAGGGAGGGGGAGACTAACTGCAGCTAGAGACAGGGAGTATTATCTCCCTGTATTATACTATATATAATAATTATCTACAAATTTCTAATCTTAAATAAGTGCAGAGAAAAGTATACTTAAATCAGCTTTTGTCAGTTGATTTATGCAGGTGAATCTCAGCAGCCAACCCCTCGGAAGATGAGCAGAATGATTAAAAAATGTGACCAGCACAGATTATAATGCAAGCAGAAACCCCCAGGCTAAGTTAACACAGGATTTCAAAAGCAGTCTAACAACTTTCAATGTATCCAGATGGCTACACTTTTCACACTCCATGCAACTAACTGCAGCTAGAGACAGGGAGTATTATCTCCCTGTATTATATTATATATAGCAATTATCTACAAATTTCTAATCTTAAATAAGTGCAGAGAAAAGTATACTTAAATCAGCTTTTGTCAGTTGATTTATGCAGGTGAATCCCAGCAGCCAACCACTTGGAAGATGAGCAGAATGATTAAAAATGTGACCAGCACTGATTATAATGCAAGCAGAAACCCCCAGGCTAAGTTAACACAGGATTTCAAAAGCAGTCTAACAACTTTCAATGTATCCAGATGGCTACACTTTTTCACACTTCAGGCAACTAACTGCTGCTAGAGACAGGGAGTATTATCTCCTGTATTATGTTATATATAACAATTATCTACAAATTCCTAATCTTAAATAAATGCAGAGAAAAGTATACTTAAATCAACTATTGTCAGTTGATTTATGTAGATGAATCTCAGCAGCCAACCACTCAGAATAGAACTTGTTGGAGGGATAGATTTGTGTCCCAACGACTCCCCCATCTGTAGAATAGACTTTCTCTCCATGTCAAGCAGAGTACCTCACTAGCCCTTTTTAAGAGGAACCTGGACAACTGGATGGGAAACAGAAAATATACCCCTGGGATCCCACCTGTGTCCCTGCTGGGCAGGGAACACAAGTGTTGACTTTGTGGGAACATGGGTGAAATTCTTGGATAGGCTTATAAGGGTCTCTGGGTCAATAGCATAGTATCATCCTATGAACCTATGAACCTATGGGTCTACTTCATATCACTAAAATCCCATTTCACTGACTTTCATTTTTACAGCTTACAATGCTAAATTTCAAAAGACTGAATGGGAAAGCATAGACAACCACACTCACAACACTAATGATTACCTCTTTCCACAACTTAAAAACTACTTACTTATCCTCTTAACAGAAACCAGACAACGTAAAACCAAACTAAGTGGGGGCTACACCTCTCACACATCCCAACATGGGGGGGCTGTGCCCCGCACCCCCCCAACTATATATACTAACACCAGGATCGCACTACATTGGGAAAAAAATCATATACTTTTACTTGCCTCACAGTACTGTACATGCTGCCACTACTGCTGGGAATGTACAAAACATCCGCCATATTACTTTAGATACTTCCCATACAAATGTAAAAATACATACCCACATTTAAAAACACTACAGCACCACTTTCTACATTACTATCAGTATTCTGACACTCACCACTGTAAGTTATAGAAATTCTTTCTATCACAAACAAGTTAAATGTGAATAGAAACCCACATCAGGTCTATAGCTTACAATTCAGTGAAATGAGATTCAGTCAAATGAATTTTCAATTTTTTTTAAATTAAGTGATTTGGACTCAGTGAAATGAATTTCAGTGAAATGGGATTTCAGTTATCTGAAGTTGACCCGAACCTATACACATTATTAGCATAGAGAACCTTTAGCTAATTATACCTAACAAAACTTTCACAAAAATAAAATAAGAAATGGAAAGTGGAAATGAAGACCAAGAAACTGGTTTAATAAAGTAGTATAAAGGATACCTGAAGCATACAGACTTACCCCTCCCCCCAAAAAACTATCACCCAAGAATCAAAATCCTAACCATTCCAATTAAAATTGAAAACTCTGTCAAAACCCCAAAGAGAAGAGATGGCAAGCCTGCAGTTGAAACGAGGAATGAAGGAATGGATTATACTCATTAATAAATAACAGTAATTGGAGTTACATCCTTTCTTATCCCAAAATGCATGTTGATTCACCTATTCATATGTTGTCAACATCTTTATTGTACCTAATTAGCTTAAATGCGTCTGTGATCCTGAAATAGCCAGCTAAAATACTATGAAACAAGTGTGTATTGTCATTCTGATTTCAAAATTATGAATATCTCAGTACCTGTTCATTTTGCCTAAATAAATCACTTATTAGTATTAGTAATTTGCAAGATAAAAGGTACAATATTAACAACCTTAAATAAGCTCACTGAAATGACTACCTTACCTTATAAATTGTTTAAATGTGAAATCCTGTTTTTCCTCTTTATTCTGTAATGTATTTCTTTCAGAAAGTAAGATTGCCCCTTTGAAGAAAAGACACCCATACTAGCTGAATAATATGAATGTTTTGGATCTCAAAAAATACAAGTGAGATCTATCAAATTGACCCCAGGAAGACTAGAAACACCTGAGGGAAAACATATACACTGTATGTGACAGCAGAGAATGGCAACCTGTCTCATGAAGCACCAAATCTGCTATTTGCCAACCATCTAACCACTATCCCTACTTCTTCCCTTTATTACATTCTTTATTGATTAATTTACTTTTATGCAAGCCACTGAAGAAAACAAAGTCCACCAAAAACAAGTACAGTACCTACAACAAAAGAAGCAAGTCTCCAAAGTTCTAAGGAGTCACACAATACCCAAAACATCACAAATATTACTCCCCACCCTGATGTTCCAACACTACCAAATCATCTCTGGAAATCTGACACAAATAAAAACATGAGAAATAAAAACATTAAGTCAGATTTAGTGAAACATTTCAACCTCTGAAGTAGTTTGGCAATGATCTGACCACTCCAATAACTTCTGCCATCCAACCAGTATGTTAAATGTAATGGATTATAAAGCAAAGTAAAATGGCCAACAGATGGAGGAACACCATGGGAAACTAAAGACTGACAAATGCTAAACACCAACTAAATCCAAGACCAAATGTGGAGCAGGAAGGGCAACAATCACCTCAGATGCGCCCAACCTAATATAGAACCAGCAAACAAAAAACATGAACAAGGGCACCAATTACCAAGCCATAAGTAACCTTTTCTCTACATGGTTGTTAAACCACAAAAAAGCGAAAATGAAACTGAGCGATTACAAAGATAAAATCACAAACTATTTTATTAGCGCTTTCGGAGTGGTCGGTGCCTCTCCTTCTTCAGACAAAATACAGAGCAATTAAACAGTTTTTTATAAAAAAGTATAAAACCAATGATTCAATCAAAGAAATCATTAACACTAGACAATTCCTTAAGGAAAACATTAAAGCCACACTTCAAATGTGTGCAAAACAGCAACACAACAAATCAACAACATCACTAAATATGTCCCTATATACAATAAGCTAATACACATCAACAAAAGATATTATATATGAATATGTAAAAAATATATATATATTAACTATGTATTATTACCATAAAAAATATATAATATACTTAAACTAGCTCATATGTATGCATATATGGCTCATTATACTGTAAACTAAGAGAGCCATTAACTGAATCATGTAATGAATTAAACTAAAACCATAACTAGTGTGTTAAACAAAAACCAATATATCCCTATAGAAATACAAGTAAAATAAAATAAAATAAAATAAAATAAGTTAAACCGAAACATGATATAATAACACATTGCATTTAAGTTACCTGGCACTTGCTTACTAAGTCAGCACTAAAAAATTAAAAGCACTACACCCTCACAAATGCCCATTGAGTACCTTGTTCCCCATTGGCCCTTTTTTTCAATTAGAAAGGAATTCCCAATACTATTCTAGCATGTCCAAAGGTAAGTTGTCAATCTCCTCTCCGGTCCAGCTGGTGAATCTGGGAATCTTGACACAATGTTACAACTGCCTTATGTACACAGACAACCCCCTCCTCCTCCCAACAAATTTCAACACATGTGAGAGATGCAACCATATAGCCAAACTGGAGGCTAAGCTCTCTCA
The DNA here is from genome assembly GCF_019279795.1 of Protopterus annectens. NCBI lineage: Eukaryota > Metazoa > Chordata > Ceratodontiformes > Protopteridae > Protopterus > Protopterus annectens. The sequence continues at coordinate 1,808,731,539 of NC_056739.1, read as the reverse complement.
ACTCAGTAATGGCGTAACCAGTCAGGAGGAGAAGGAAATCACACTCACTACAATTCCAGTCTCGCATAGACCTACCATGACAGCAAACCAAACACATAAACACACAAAAACATACTCGGAGGCTCTAAATAAAAATCTGCCTAAGCAGCAGAGACCTCCAAAGCAGACACCCAAGCAACTGCTACCCCATAACAAAACATGTGCAACACATAGCTCACAAAGCCAGTGTGCCAAACAGACACAGCCCTTAAGGCTAAACAACACACCTGATAAACTTGTAATAGGTGACTCTATCGTCAGGCACACTGACGTCCTGCTCACCAGACTGAACAAGGAGAAGGTCACGGTGAGCTGCCTGTCGGGCGCTAGGATCCGCCACATAACACACGCACGCAGGTCACTCCAAGGCAAGTACAAATATGACTCAGTCATTGTCCATGCTGGTGTGAATGACCTGAGATGTACCTCCCTGGACCACATGAAAAGAGACATAGAGGAGCTCTCTGAGCATGTAGCCCAGGCCGGTATGACCCTGACCTTGAGTAGCATCTTGCACTCACCAAGAATGATGCCACAATATGAAGACAAGATGATCAATTTCAACAATTGGCTTAAGTATTGGTGTAATTCAAAGGGGATCCAATGCCTGTCAGCCTGGGATGACATGCTCGACAAGCCACGATGCTTCGCTAGGGACGGCTTGCACCTGTCACCCATGGGCTTTCGGATATTGGCAAAGGCTCTTGCTAACCCCATAGTGCCTTTTTTAGGCAAGGCTCAAAAGACAAATCCACCTCCATAGGTATCACAAGGGATAAGAAACTAAGAGTAATGCTACTCAACGCCAGAAGTCTAAACCTCAAGATGCATGCACTCAAAACTCTCCTTAGCATGGAGAACATCGATATCTGTGCAGTAACATAAACCTGGTTCAAGGGTCCCAAGAGCACCCCAGCACTACCAGGTTATACATCATACCATGCTTTTTGGCCCCAAAACTTGGACCAAACCACAAAAGGAGGGGGAGTATCAATATTCGTCAAAAATACCCACACGTCCAGGTTGGTGGCACAGCACGAAGCATCAGAGACTAGCCATGTGCAACTAACAGTGGGTAAAACTGCCTTCCAGTTTATAGCCTGCTACAGACCACCCTCTCAAACCCAGGAACCCCACTCGGCCTTCCTGAAAACACTGGAAAATATGAAGGTCTCTCCAAACACCATTATATTGGGCAACTTCAACTACCCAAACATAGACTGGGAGCATTACTCTAGCTCCAACACCCTAGGCCAAAGGTTCCTAGAATTTATAAATGCAAATGCTATGGAACAACTTGTTACCACTCCCACAAGAGGGGAAAACATACTGGACCTGATCATCACCAACATGGGGACTCTATGCTCCAGACCAGAAGTGTATCCCTTACTGGTAAGATCAGACCATCAACTAATCTCACTGGATATTCACATCCCGACCCCACCCCCTGCCCAGAAAACCACAGTGAAAAACTTCTCTAAAGCAAATTTCGCACTCCTCAAAACCGAGGTGGATTCATTCAAAGCCCCCAGGCCTGTGGAAAATATGACCCAAACCGCAGAATCCTTTATAAATGCATTCTATGAACACCTTCAGGAATGCATGGATCATGCAATCCTAAATAAAACCAAGACCCAATACTCCAAAGGCAGACATCCTGTCTGGTGGACCCCAGCCATAAACAAACTATACAATAGAAGGAGGAAGCTACTACATGATAGAGCAAAATCCCAAAAAGGGAAGGCATCTTTGATCAGTATTAGCAAAAAACTACGGGCACTCATAAAATCGTCTAAGGCCAGCTTCGAGAGAAAAATTGCACAAGACACTAAGGATAATCACAAGGCTTTCTTTAGTTATGTTAGGAACCTGAGTGGGAATTCCCAGATATCCTCAGAATTAGTCCAAAATGACAAAAATTACACCAAACCCACAGACATTGCCAACATCCTAGCTGACAGGTTCAGCGCACACTTCTCCCCCCCTTCCCCACCAAAAGGTCGAATATCTATCCCAGCAGAGTGCTGCCCCCCTGACATCATAGATGCTCAGGTAAGAGCCGCCCTCTCCAAAGCAAAATCACAGCATCAATGGGACCAGACGGTGTCCCGGGCTGTGTCCTACATGAACTCCAAGAAGAGCTAAACCCAAACATAAAACTACTGTTCAATCTCAGCCTTACTACAGGATATATACCCAATGAGTGGCGTACAGCAACAGTGGTCCCTCTCCACAAAGGTGTTGCCTCAATGGATCCTGGAAACTATTGCCCCATAAGCCTGACTAGCTTGGTCTGCAAAGCTATGGAAAGGATCATCACGGACCTCATAAATAAAGATATTGGGGACCTACAGACACTGGATCCTACCTAGTTCGGCTTTGTTAAGGGCAGATCCTGCCTCTTAAACCTGGTCAATTTCTTTGAAACAGTCACCAAGGCCATTGACGAAGGGAAGGTGGTCCACACAGCCTACCTGGACCTCGCAAAAGCCTTTGATACAATACCCCACTCAGACATTATAGATAAACTCACCAGCTTAAATATAAACCTCTATGTCACTAGATGGGTTGCAAACTGGCTCAAGGACAGAACCCACATGGCTCGAATTGCTGGAGCCATGTCAGACTCCAAACCAGTTACAAGTGGCATCCCACAAGGCTCAGTCCTGGGACCTCTCTTGTTCGATATATATTTCTCGGAGGTACAGGCAAACACGGAAGGACTGTGGCTGACCATGTTCACAGATGACTGCAAACTGGGTGCCATAATCGACTCTCCAGCCGACACAAGCATCCTCCAAAAGGGCCTCATAAAAACAGACAACTGGTGCCAGAGCCATGGCCTCAAGCTAAACGCCAAAAAATGTATAGTCATCCCCTTTGGCAAAAACAAAGTGCCCACAAATTACCACATAGGTGGTAATCCATTAAGTACAGAAGAAGTAATTAGGGACCTGGGGACCCAAGTTGATAGCAATCTCTCATTTGACAACCACGTGGCCAAAGTGGTTAGAAAAACATTTTATATAGCCCACCTAATCATGAAGGGATTCACATCTAGATCAGGGGAGGTCATCGTGCCTCTTTACTCATCCCTCATCAGGCCCATAATTAAGTACACTGCCCCTTTTGGGATGTACCTTACCAGACACCTGCAGCAACTGGAAAGACCCCAAAAGTACCTCACCAAGAGGATCAAAGGGCTCAAACAGATGCCATATGCTGCCCGGTTAAAGAAACTCCAGCTCTACTCAGTGGCATACCGCCTGCTCAGAGGCGATCTGTGCCTGACGTATAAAGCCATGTCCAACCTGAAATTAATGGGCATGCTGCACCTCAGAAAATCCAAATCCCTTCAAGCTACGCGCTCGAGAGACTTGAACCTCAGCACTGAAATAAATAGGACATGCTGGAGGGACAGATTCATAACCCAGAGGCTCCCTTCACTCTGGAATAAAATCCCAGTCCAGGTTAGGCAGAGTCCCTCATTGACTCTCTTTAAGAGGAATCTTGATGAGTGGATGGGAGATCGTAGGTTTACCCCGGGTATCACTTCTGTCTCACTGTTAGACAGAGGCACAGTATACTAACCTCGAAAAAGGGCATAGCAAAATTAATTTAAAATGGGTGGCAAAAGCCAAACACACTCTGCCTAGGCTTAGAAATTCCCTAGGGCAGATAGCCTAGTATGAACCTATGAACCTATGAACCTATAAATGTCACCTTAAAGAAAACCCTATTATAGGGAACATGTAAATATAAATACAAATACTAATACTATGTCAAGACATGGCTAGCTAAATAAATATTAATAGCTATCTTGCTATTACAATCGTTCTAATAACATAAAAAACAAATATTATTTTAAATTATTTGAAATAGACACAACTTTATATATGCCAATAAAGACAATATTTCAGTCTTAACCTAAAGCAACTACCTTCTTAAGGCAAAATATTTAAGAATACTTCTTACAGAAGCATATTCATTAAGTCCTGGATAGGTATACGCTGCTGTTCTAATTTGCCAAAAGACCTCTTCCATTTCCAATAGTAGTTGCCAAGGTCCCCCTCTCTGATCAATTCTTATATATTTTAATATAGCAAATTTAAACCTGTGTTCAGGGAAGTCAATGATATGCCTAGCCAGGGCATTAGTTGTATATTTCTTATTAATGGCATACTGATGCTCATAAATGCGCTGCTTAATTTTCCTTTCGGTTTTCCCTATATAAAAAGCAGCACATTTTTCACAACAGGCTGAATAGACCACTCCTTTGGTCTCACAATTATACTTCCCATTAATTTTGTAGATCTTTTTCTAATCTTAACCTTGACATCTGTGCTTACATGCCTACACTATTGGCATGAACCGCATCTAAACATACCATAGTTCTTACTATGTGTTACCCAGTTCTTACTTTCAAGAATTGCTTTAAGGTTAGCTCCTTTTCCATAAGTAATTTTGGGTTTCTCCCCAAACATTCTAAATAGCCCACTATCCTCAATTATGAGAGCCCAGTTTTTATTTAGCATCTCCCTTGTTTGAAGGTGGTCCAAACTGTAAGTGCACAAAAAACTGATCTTAAACATTTGTTCACTATCCTTTATCTTAGGGTGATGTTGGTTACCCATATCTTCCACAATTTGGTTGGTATTACTTCACAAAAGTGGTTTAAAATAACATATTTGACATTTATAGGTAACTTCAGAGGTGATGTTAGCTACCACAGATAAAGGATAGCCTCTATTAATGAACATAGACCCCAAAAGTTCACATTCTTCTGCAAAATCAGTCTCTTCAGAGACCATCCTAGCTGCCCTTACCATCTGTCCCTTCACTACAGCTCTTTTCTGATGGTAAGGGTGACAGCTAGTAAAATGCAGAAAGGAATTAGAATAAGTGGGTTTTATATATATGGTGCTTTTATACTTAGAATTAGCCACATCTTTGAACAGGTTAATGTCCAAAAAATTAATGTTAGTCTCATGTAGGCTATAGGTAAAGTCTAAAAAAATCAGTCATGAGAGAAATACTAGTAATGAAAGTCGGGGCTAAAGCACTAGGCCCCTTCCAAATCAAGAACATATCGTCTTGTAACGAGTGTACCAGGCGAAATTGTTCTGAAATAAGATATTATTGAATAACAGGGTTTTCTCCCAATGCACCATTATACAATTGGCAAAACTGCCTCCACAAGGTGACCCCATGGCCACCCCAGTTTTCTGGAGCTATATTTGTCTATCAAAGACCATGTAATTGTTGTTTAATACAATCTCCAAAAGAGTTTCAGCCATGTAAACGGTGTTGTTGTCTATCTGCTTACATGACACAAATGCTCTAATCCATTCAAGACCTAAACTTTGAGGTATAACAGTATATAGATCCTTCACATCAATTTTGAGGAACCAATAATCTTGATGGAAGAGAATTTTAGTTATGTCATTCAAGAAACTCCAGGAATCCTTACAAATGTGGTTCTCTTGTTCAACTAAAGGCCTTAAGATACTGTCAATATACTTGGCGCACCCATATGTTATAGAGCCGTGCCTGTCAACAATTGGTCTAAAGGGGTGGTCCCTAGTACTCTTATGGATCCTAGGTGTACCAAATAGAGCCGGTATTCTAGGGGCAATCATAGTCAAATATTGGTGCAAGTCAATGTCATTAAAACCTTCCAAAAAAGGTTGTCTAATATAGACTTGATTCTTTTATATGCAGTATTTACTTCACTCACTCTAACTAATGCATATGCCCTAGTAGTAAGATGTTTTTTCATATTTTCAACATCGATGTTCTGATCCATAAAGACAAGCCCACCACCTTTATCAGGTTTCATCACCCTTATGTTGCATTCACATAGCAAATTAATGAAATCACGTTGATTTCTACTGATGTTAGTATTAGTATTCTTATTACTAACATGACTGGTACCAATAGCCCTTAAATCAGTCTCGCACATCTTTTCAAAAGAACTTAGCTTTGAATGTAATGGTGGGTTAAAAAGGCTTGAAACCTTGAGAGAGCTAGTGAGGGTAGACCCCCCCCTCCCCCATAAGTGCATTCAAACTCAATTTACGAATGAACAGTTTAAGGTCAATTATAGTTTTAACAAGGTCCATATTGGTGTCGGGAATAAAAGACAGGCCTTTGGAGAAAAAACTCAACCATGTCTTGAGTTACATTTAAAATGGTATAATTATAAATTTTTAAAGTCCCCTTCTGAGCTGAAAAATATTCGTGGGTCACTAAATAGTGTTGGTTCATCTCCTGCATTGGTTCCGCCTGTTCCTCGTATTCCCTTGATTCCTGTTCGTCTTCGAATTCGCATGTTGGCCATTCCAATTCCTTGGAAAACCCTGTTGATGACTTGTACTGGGCCAGTTATTATTATTGGGAACGTCTTGTTGGTGAGAATGAGAGTTGCTGTTATGAACATTGTTATTGTTGTTGTTATTATTATTTAGTCTCTCACTGCGACGGAGGGGCTGTACTTCTCCTGTGTGGTTATTGGGTTCTCCATTATGGGGACTATTAACATCCTCTTGTATATTCTCACTAGTATCTAGGGGAACCCCATTAGAATTGGCAGACTGTAACATGGAAGGTGGATGAGGGTATGCTCTGTTATTAGCATATTCATGCGTGTCTCTTACAATCTTTTTCTTTTTAATGCCCAGCATTTTCGCCATAGTAGCTTCAATACTGGTGAAAATGCAGGCATATTCATATTTGTAACGGAGAAATTCACAATCAGTTTTAATAGTCTGCTCAAGTAATTCAAGTTCCCCTTTTAAGGTATCAACTTCAGATTTATAATGATTGATTAAAAAGTTATGAATTCAAACCCTTGCTTGTTAAATAAATTTAAAAGCTCACGATGAAATTATGAGCCTTCAATCAAGCCTACTGGGTAACTCCATTGTCCCAAGCCCTTGGGAATAAGTTTCTTTTCCAAACATTCCTGCAAATAAGCTATTTCTAATTGCAGCTTTTTGCATCGAAACAGTTTATGGTCAAAGTCATTTATTAAGCTGGTAATGTTACTCACCACCAAGTCCTGCTCTTGGGAATTTCCTCCGGTAATGTTGTTGCCAAAGAAATTATTGTTGTCTAAAAAATTCCCAATAGAAGGAACAGAACTCATTTCTGCATCCTGAATGTTACTCCCTCGATTGCCATTAGCATACTGCTGAAAACCTGACACTTGGCCGGCTTGAATATTACTAAGGGCAACAACATTAAGTCCAGAAGCGAGGGAGGAATTGAGCCCTGATAAAATATGTTGACTTGTTTGACTGCTAGGCAGGCTCCTTAAAGCAGCAGTGTTGCCCATAAGTGGAAGAGAATCCATTCACTGAGTAAGGCTGTCTACCCGGCCCAGTAGAATTTGAATAAGGGCCGTTAAGTTACCTACGGCATTCACCTCTCCAGATCCAGCCTTGTTAGTGTTGCTCATATTATTCGGGTCCTCTTGGGTGAACAAAGAACCCTGAAGTGATGCTCCAGTCTCGCTTGCCATAGACAAAGACAGCAACAACAAACCAAAAAAAACGGAAAACTTGATAAACCACAAAAAAGCAAAAATAAAACTGAGCGATCACGAAGATAAAATCACAAACTATTTTATTAGCGCTTTCTGAGTGGTCGGTGCCTCTCCTTCTTCAGACAAAATACAGAGCAATTAAACAGCTTTTTATAAAAAAGTATAAAACCAATGATTCAATCAAAGAAATCATTAACACTAGACAATTCCTTAAGGAAAACACTAAAGCCACACTTCAAATGTGCGCAAAACGGCAACACAACAAATCAACAACATCACTAAATACGCCCCTATATACAATAAGCTAATACACATCAACAAAAGATATTATATATGAATATGTAAAAAAAAAATATATATATATATTAATTATGTATTATTACCATAAAAAATATATAATATACTTAAACTAGCTCATATGTATGTATATATGGCCCATTATACTGTAAACTAAGAGAGCCATTAACTGAATCATGTAATGAATTAAACTAAAACCGTAACTAGTGTGTTAAACAAAAACCAATATATCCCTATAGAAATACAAGTAAAATAAAATAAAATAAGTTAAACCAAAACATGATATAATAAATGTCTACATGGTTGTTGTTGTTTGTCTTTCGGCTTTTCCCAGTAAGGGGTCACCACAGCGGAACTCCGATCCACTAATGATTGGCAGTAGATTTTTACGAAATGCTGAGGTGCCAGCTTGACTCCCAACCTTCAACGAAGACACACCCATTTACACACGCATGTCTTTCGAATGCTACCCAACCACGGGGAGGACATGCAGACTCCACACAGAAGGCACTCCCAAGCCCAGCCGAGAATCGAAATGACTGTTACAAATGGACTCAGACTCTGAACTCCAACCCCAAAAATTAAAATGCTGCACTTGTACTAGTAGAGCTCTAATGCAAATATCTGCCCAACTAATATAGCATAATTACAAAACAATACTAGTTACAGGCTGATGCACAGCCAATCTCACAACCCCAAGAAATACTAATGAAAAACATAAGCCATGATGGTGAATCCCACTCTGACAAGGCAGTCATAACCAAAAGATGATACCATTAATCTCGAAACCTGTAAATGTTTGAGGTCTTATAAGGCTGTTTCCTATATTAACTTGAAAACAACCATTTCAGATTTGCAAAAAAAATAAATAAACCTGACCAGTTGCTGGGCAAATTGTACAGATAAGGAAAACCAGATCCCACTTTCCACTTGTGTGACATTCTCCCCTTGGCTCTGGATTAAATACCAGCCAATGGAGTGGATTGGGCCAACAAATTATACTATTCCATGGCCTCTGGGAAAAATGCATCTGTGAGGCAAATACATTCCTTGCTGCAATATTTTGAAATTATATCTGAAAGACCTGCATCTGAATGTCTGATCTAAAGGAAAAAAAATAATTGTATTTTTGATTAGGGAAAATAGAGAAAATCTTTAGTAAATAAAATGTAGCAAATCTATGAGCCTACATAAACTAATAAAAATACTTTTGCATGTTTGTTCACAAATAATGCATTTATTTTGTAAACATTACCACTGTCCTCTTCCTTGTTGCATTGACACGTATTTTGAAAATCATTTTGAAAGCCTTTTCAGAAATATTATTATAATGCATATATAAGACATTAGCTACACTATTTTAACATGAATTAGACAACTTCTTTAACAAGAAAAAAAAAATATTTTTTAATCACAGTAAGCTTATTCCAGCTAAACAGAGCCAACTATTGGGCTTTATTTATCTATTATTTACTGATAAATAATTGAGTTTTGATTTCATTTGTTTGCTTATTTTGTTTACTGGTAATGTTCAAATGAGCAATGCCTTTTTCCAGATAATCCTGAAGAGTTAATTCTACAAACAAAAATATTCGTACATAACAATAATGCTGATGTGATAAGCAAAGGTCAGGACTGCAAACAAATTCAGAAATACCCTGTAAAGTAGTACAGCAATTACAGAAAGCAAACCTTATTTATTCAGTTGTGTAGTATAAAGCATATTTCAGTGCAGAATACTGCACTTGTCTGATCTGTATTATGTGTAGAAATGTGCTTAAGTTTATAGGTTCAAAGGAAAGCACTAAGCAATCAGTATGCAGACCATTTATAGCCTAGTAAGAAAAAAAGTGCTCAAACATTTCCTATAGCCTCAAGGAGGGGAAGACAAGATAGACTGGGGAGAAATTGAGGCTGGTCACCCAATTATCTTGGTTTACCTTGAAAGTGGCAAGGGTGCTGCTCTACTTGTCATGTACAGAACATCTGTCCCAGAGGTGAAGAATACATTGGAATATGAATCTATCATGCTAATGTGTCTCATTTATCAGCTGATGAAGGTTTATGCCCTTTAACTGATTTTTTGAGGTACCATTAATTCTATGAAGGAATATGAGGTCAAAGAGGGTTGGATCTTTTGTGGCTCAAAAGGCTAGGCACAGATCTCCATGGAGGAGTCTTTAAGAGACTGAATACAAAGAAAGGACTGCCAATCTCTCCAAATAGCTGAGACATTTGAGGCTACTGATCCTTTTAGTTATATATCTCTGAGGTCTTTTATGTTTTATGCTTAGACAGATACATGCCAAATGTGCAGTATATTCAATAATGGGTCTGATATAATACAAGTAAAGGAGAATTAGGACTTATCTGCATCTAGTAGAGATGCTTTTGGAAATTAGATTGGCCAGATAAAAGGCTTTCTGAACTGCTGTGGAGACACGATGATCAAATTATAAGGAATTTCAAGCAAGTTACCCTTACAATACTGTCTGATTGGAGGGTCGCATCTAATGTATGGTAAGTGAAACTGTTTTGTTTACCAAACTAAATGATGGTACATTTTTTACATTTAATTTGAGGCCATTGTCCTTGCACCAATAGTCAACATGGTCTAACCCACGTTAGAGTAATTGTGAGTCAATTGAAAAGCAAATAACAGCACCCAATTTACAGTAATCTGCAAACATAGTTAACCACAGGCCAGAAGTGATGGCCTAAAGGTATGTGAAATTTATGCCAAATAATAGATGGCCCAAAACCGAGCCTTTTGGTATACCACTGGTAACTTTTTCCCTTCACAAGTGACTCCTGCAACTGTAACCACATGGGTTGTGTCAGACAACCAGTTAGCTATCCATAGTACAATATAAGGATTTAGGATTTATATTCAGATTTGCGAAGAAACAGAAGAGATGATCCACTGTGGTGACCCCTAACGGGAACAGCTAAAAGAAGATGATAATGATTCATATTTACAAGTCTGTCAATAATGTCGGCATGAAGAATAGTGTCAAAAGCCCTGGCCAGATCTAGATATGCTATATGAACTGCATAATCACTACCCTCTCCTTTTCTTATTTTTTTCAAAGAAATTAATGGTTAAAGAGGCAGGACCTTCCTTTGACAGAGCCAAATTGATGAGTGTCCAGGGTTAAGATGTTTCAATGTACTGATTATTGAAGCCTGAGATAATTCACTCCATAGCTTTACATATTAGGTTTATAAGACTAATGGGTAAATAGTTACCAGGTTCCATGGTTAAGCCATGTTGTAAAGGCATTGAAATGGCTGTTTTCTAGGCTTCGGGAATGTAGGCAGTGGCTTAAATTAAAGAGGTTAAGTAGGGGTTCAGAAATACCATATTTGTCACTGATGATCAGGCAACTTGGTATGTTACCAGGGTCCATTGATGAAATATTCTTAGATTTGGAGAGGGCTGAGAACACTTGTTTCACAGTAATTAAAGAGGGTGGCTGGGACCATGGAACCTATACCTGTGATGGGAATAAAATTAGCACTAAATGTGTTAGCTAGGATACCAGCTACTTTCTTTGGGAAAAAGAGTGAAGTATTATTGTGGACTAGCTCTGAACCTTGCTGGGGTGTTAGTTCTTAACTTCCTGACATAGATAAAGAAAGATCTGTAGTTAGTTTTGGTTTTAGTGGCAATTTTAAGTTCATACTCAACTTTAAACTTTGTAATAGTGCCCTTAATAGTTTGCTAAAATGTGGTCTTAAGGTAGGTGGAAAGGGTTGTGATATAATTTATTTATACTAGTATTCTGCAACAGGGGTTTGTTTTTACATTTTTCATTATATTTAGTGCAAATATGGACTGCCTTACCATTACAGCTATTTAAGTGGAAGTAGAAATTAAAGGCATAGGTAGCAACTTTAGCAATGGGATCCTTCAGAGGAGGAGTACAGCAACATTTATTTAAATAGCTGAAGAAGGTTTGCTTTTGAGAAGTCCCTAAACACTGAGCTATTTACAGGGGAAGTAGCACCTGTTTTAAAGGAAAAGGTCACTAAATTATGGTCTGATTTAACATGGAATGATGATATGGAGATGTGCAAGAAGTGGCCATATTTGTGAGGACTAGTTCAAGGATATTGGGGCCACTAATAGGATGGTTAACTATTTGCAAAAGACAGTTATCATTTATAATGTCAAGGAAGTGCTGTGCATGCTGACCACTGATGGTGTATGTCAGCCAGTTTACTGATTGATAGTTGAAGTCCTTCAGTAGAACAGCCTTAGGTGTAATGGGAATTTCAGATAATGTATTAAGATAGCTCAGAATGGGACACAGAATGTGTTCTACAGCTAGATGTGAAGTGGTAATCAGCCTTGTTTATGGTGATTTGGACTTCTCGTAATTCAAATGTTGTGTCCCAAGGAATCTAACCTTGTACTCTCTACTGTGGTACTGTAGAACAGTAGCTTTAAATAATGTAAAACTATAATAATCAGTAACAAGCAGAAATGCAACAATGCCAATGATCAAAAAATGCAGTCAGTAAATCAGGTAAGGAAATTCACTTTTATACCTAGTATGAGTAACAGACAGCACTTCAGTACTATTTTAGATAATGCTAATAGTGGGTAACAGTACCAAAGCAACAAGGCCCACTATTACAGTATTATTTAAACCAAAAAACACTACAGACAGGAAAGCAAAAGTGAAAGACAGTAAAATACTACCAAGGTGGAAAAGTGCAATGCTGCTTAAACCCATTAACACAACAGCAGAACAAAAGTGCAGTTAGTTAGCTAATAAGATTTAAAAAGAGACAATGATTTCCCCATGTGAAATAAGACAGTATAAAATTCAATCATACTAGTACAAGTTTATAAAAAAGAAGGCACTGAGTCTTATATAAAGCAGAACAAAGATGAGAGGTTCCCTAACCTGTTGGAGACTAGGCTCTTTTGTTTGATAATTAATAGGACAAATACCAGCTCGTACTGCTGTGCTTGTAGGGCAGCACGCCAAACTGACAGTAGTTTGTAGTTACAGAAAATGTAGAGTATGGTGGCGATAATACTAGAAACATAGAAGTAAGCTAACTTTTAGGGACTTAGAGACTGATTATTTATTTATTTATTTTTGTAGATTTCTGCTTGGCATATGCATAGTAGCAAAGCTTGTTGAAGTATCCATTGACAAAGTTTAGTGGTTGATGTTTTGGATGTCAATGTTTGAGTGTTTTGATCATAGTAGGTATATTATTTATATGTGTGTGTGTGTGTGTGTGTGTGTGTGTGTGTGTGTGTGTGTGTGTGTGTGTGTGTGTGTGTGTGTGTGTGTGTGTGCGCATGCAGAGAGAGGGAGAGAAGATATGGATGCATATATATATATATATATATATATATATATATATATATATATATATATATATATATATATATATATGTGTGTGTGTGTGTGTGTAATGCATGAATATAGTGTGGTGGAATCCACCTCTACCAAGAGGTCTGTTGCTAGTGGTGCTCCACAGGGATCAGTACTGGGACCTGTCCTGTTTTGTAGATACTTCTCTGAAGTCAAGGCAAATGTAGAGGGATTTCGGATGACCAAATTTGCTGAGGACTGCAAGCTGGGTGCAAATATTGAATCCCCTAAAGATGTAGATATCCTCCAGGAAGGTCTAACACAGACAAATAACTGGTGCCAAAACCATGACCTAAAACTCAATGCAAAAAAAGTATAATTATACCCTTTCGGAATGTGGCCATCCCTGCAAATTACGACATTGATAACACTCCCTTAAGAGTAGACCTAGTGGTAAGAGATTTAGGACTCAGGCTGACAGTAATCAGAACTTTAATCACCATGTGTCCATGGTTGTGAGAAAATCCTTCTATGTGGCACAACTTGCAAGTAAGGGTATGGCATCCAAATCTAAGAAGAGCATAGTCCCACTATACTCAGTCCTCATTAGACCAATAATCGAGTACAATGCACCCTTCATAATGTATCTGACCAGGGATTTGCAACAGCTGGAGCAGCCTCAGAAGTTTCTCAATAAAAGAATACAGGGTGTAAATAATATGTCCTAGGCAGACTGCCACGAGCCCTGTCCCTGCACTTAGTCTTCTACAGACTACTGAGGGGCAATCTATACCTAACCAACATGGCATTCACAGATGCAGCTCTGATGGATATGCTACACATTCACAAAACAGACAGCACAAGAATTACCCAATCTAAGGATCCAAACCTCATCTGTGACATAAGCAAAACATGTTGGAGGGACATATGTGTCTCAGAGATTACTCCTTCTCTGGAAAAGACTCTCCATTCAAGTGAAACAGAGCTCTTCCCTAAGCCTTTTGAAATACAGTTTAAACCAATGAATGGGAAATTGCAAATTCATCCCTGGCTTGTCACATTTCACCCTAATGGATGGGGGCAGTTTGTAGATGTGCTAAGGCACAAGCATATACCAAAGCCGTTCTAGCCCATGGGCATTAATAATTGGCAAAACTGGGGCATGGATGGCTAGGCTTAAATAGGCTCTAAGGCTGTTTGTCTAGTAATCTCCTACAACCCTATGACATATATAGCTATATATATATATATATATATATATATATATATATATATATATATATATATATATATATATATATATATATATATATATATATATATATATATATATATATACATACGTGTATGTGTATATTTGTTTTTCTTTTAGAGTTTTGAGGTCCCATTCATTTCATGTACTTCAAAATTTCCCATGTTTTGTTTTTTTATTAAATGTTAAATAACTATAATAAAATACTGCAAAATATCCCCAGACACTGCATTTAAGACTCACTTTTTAAAATCCATATTATCAGATTAAAAAAAAGAAAGTTACCATAATAAGAAACCACCCAATAAAGTGTTCTAGCTCAGAAAGGTACAGTATCAGTAAAGCAAAGGTTGTCCAAACTGGGACATTAACTATTAAGATTAATTTTCAGGGATGATTAAGAACTTGAATGCACTGGATTATAGGAACTTCAGAGAATTTCAGTGGTCTGCAACCTATCATACTTCTATTCTCATACACTGGACTGATAAAAAAGCTAATAAAATACTACTAAAAATAACAGAAAAGTAAACTCATGCAATATACATATCCTAAACCTAGCATGTTCAATACCCTTGCAGTGTATTTTTAAATACATATTACACTGAGGAATATAGTAGACACAATTCAGATATTACTTGAAAGGACAGTAATATTATCAGTTCACAAAATATTTCCCAATTATTTCTGAAACTCTATGTATAATCGAACACATATTGCTTAGTATTTTTTTCTGTGCAGAAACTATAGAAGGGAAACCAATATACTTGACAAATGCCACTGTTCAGAAAATAACAATAAAGGACTTGTATTGTAATTAAACTTGAGTGTGAATAGAATGCCATCACAACGCTAGGGAGATAAATGGGTTTATTTTCCAGTCTGGTACATGAAAGATAGTTCGGCGATATAGCTCATCTGTCTCTTTATTCCTCTACTGTCAAATATTGGCTGAAAATGGTTAAATAATTCTTTGCAGGATGGATCTTTAGCTAGTTTGAAATGAAATTGCTAAGGTTAGTGACTCGAACTTAAATTGGACATCAACAAGCCAGGGCAGCCAGGCCATGAGAGGGGTAACTATGTGCATTCATCATTTAAAATGTAAGTGATATAGATAGACAAGATATAATGGGAAATGATAAATAGAACTATGGGATTAAAAAGTGAATGAAAATCAGTCCCGTACGATTTATGTTCTAACAATATTGCTTTCTAGTTTAAAAATCTGAACAGGAATATATATTCATTTCATTTGTTAAATCGGTCTATTTTTTGGAAGTATAAGCAGTGATTTACTTTAAATGTAAGTAGTGAAGAGTTATTGCAATTAATTCTGTTTTATCTGAGAGTAACACAAAATTATATACCAGCAAAATAATGTGCCTTTTTATCCATATATGTTGAAGGCAATAATAAACCATCTTAATTCAAACAGTGATATAGCACAAGAGGTTTGAGTGAGTAAGTGTGCAAATCCCTTATTTTATTTTTTTTTTTTTTGAGACGAGAGCTAGAAAAACAAAAGAAATGTTATTATTTGAGTTAAAATAACAGATTTTGATATAAAGGCCTAATCTTCTCCTGAAATGAGGTTGTACTTCTCAGTGAGTCAAATTAGTAAAGAAATTCATGGCATGAAGTATATCTCACAAGCAAAGGTGAATCATGGCAATTTTCAGATGAGCAAGTTGTTTACTTGCCATATTAATCCTAATAGTAAAGGTACGATTCAAACAATATTTGTTAAGTACGCAAAGAATTACACAAATTAACAATGTAGGTAGAAAAGGATTTATACACATTGGCAGTGACTTGGTGTAATGATGATTTATGCATTAAAGAAATTTGCACACTGAGTATTTACATAAAATGCACTCACTGATTACAGATAATCATAGCACTTTGTAGGCCATGGTTATGGATCAGTTAAAGTACTATCAGCAGATAGCAGAACTGATTATCCAGATAGCTACATGAGTCAAAGGCTAAAAACACACACAAAAAATGTCAACATCACTTGGGGAGTTAATAATAGCTCTCAACTTGCAATCGTCTGTGAACTTTGTCAGCCAGAGCCCCTTCGTGTTGACCTGGACTTTAGAGAAGTAGGCACCAAACAGGAGAGGACCGAGGGCCAAACCCTGTGGGACTCCACTTGTGACTGGTAGGCAGTTTCACACTGTGGGTTCTATCTGGAAGCCAGTTTGCAACCCACCTAGTGATATAGGGGTTGACGCCTAACTTTGAGAGTTTTTCTATGATTCCTGAGTGGGGAATGGTATCAAAGGTCTTGGCTAGATAAAGCTAGGCTGCATGAACCACCTTGCCTTCATCCACAGCTCTAGTGACTGATTCAAAGAAGTCGACCAGGTTGAGCAGCCATGATCTACCCTTCACAAAACCAAACTGTGTGGGATACAGAGTTTGGAGATTCCCTATATCCTTGTTTATTCGGTCCATGATGATGCGTTCCATGTTTACTGCATGTTGCATTTTGCACAACATGATCATGTGCCAGTCTGGTGATGAAGTCTCATGCTGTCACTGCAGCTTCTAGTTCTAACCATAATATGACTAATGGTGACCAGCTTGCAGCAGTAGCACAGGACTCCATGTGCCAGGCTCCTATTGGCATGTGGCTGCGCAGGTTAAGAAGCAGCATCTAATCCAAAACTATTGGTCATGACAGAAAATAATACTTCAGTATTTAACATGAATTCATACCTTGCAATTGTTTGTTTTTTATATTATGCAATGTTCCCTCAGTTTGAAATATGTAGTCTGTTGAGGTACTGCACATCAGATTATTTCATTTTTTTATACCCAATATTTGTGGCCTCAGAGACAAAATGCATCATCATTCTGTGTGGGTGAAGTGGCAGCATTGTTTGTTTACATAGCAGGATACTCATTTTAATCTTAATTTACTTAGTGTCTCCCTGAATAGTTGTGCAATACTACTTTTAAGTTGTAGGTGATTGCCAACTTTAGTAATGGCAATGCAATTTTATGTTTTGATATACCGTTTTCTTTCCACATTTCCAAGAGGTTTTACGCAGTATCATTGCAGGAATGAAATGCAAAGTGTTGAAAAGAGTCTAAAGTCCCCCCCTCCTTTTTTTTACTTTATTTAATAAATAATTTCTCTTTAAGTTAAATATTGTCATGAATGTGTGAAGGTCAAACTGTGAGTGACAGAATCGTCACACTTGAATCACTGTAGGTCAAGGTCAAAAGTGGCAAACACATCTACTAAAGATAGGCGAGGTGAGAGTGCAAGTGATTTTGAAGACAGACTGTCATGAGAGCTGGATGGTGAGTTGGTCTAGTGCTGTGCCATACTTGATGCAGTGACCCTACAGACACTGATCTGACAGTGCTGCAGGACAGTGACCTTAAATGAGAGGTTCTGATAGTTGTAGATGAATGCTGGCATGGCCCACATGAGATCTGTTCTGCTTCTTCCCCATGACTAATTACAGCACTTGATTGAGAATCACTTGTAATCTCTTGTGATCTGCTGCCACATGTCCCTTCCAGGACTGACTCCTGCTTGAGTCTGCCAAGTCCTAACTACTGTACACTGGGAGGCAGCCATGAATGCTCGGTGTGCCACCATACTACTCATCAGTGTGACCATGTCATTGTCCTTACTCTTTACCATTTCTAACCAGTGCTGAAAATCCTCACATAGACCCCGGAGGACTCTGTCCATTTCCAGCTGACTCTCTGTAACAGTGCTCTGAGCCCTAACAGTGTCACAGCACATTTGCTGTTGTGCAGGCAGTGCACTCAGTGTTTCCTGGGGCAGTTGTAGCAAATTCCTGCACATGTCTCCCCTTTGTATTGCTGTCAGTGTGGACACTGTTAATTCAGAATTTCTGCCATCATCCTAAAAGTGTTCATCTGGGTTTTGAGATACTTGTCTTGAGGTGCATGGGTTTCCTCCCTGAACCAGTGTGAGAGTAATGTCAGCATGTGGCTAACTTTGTGATGTACTGTCACCTCCTGCAGAGTTACTAACACGCCATGGGATGTGAGATCCTGCCATTAAACTTGAGGACTCTATTCCACTTTCCTCAGCCTGCTTCATAAATATAACTATGTTATCATCATCATCATCATCAGCCATTCTGTTGATATCCTCTAATTTTATTGGTATAGTAGGAGATTTTAAACATTAACAATAAAGAAGTAGCATACATTAGTGTATGCTGAGTAAGGAGGTACAGGGGGCACTTACCATCTACGCTCCCTTTATTGGTATTCTGTGTGTGTGTGTGTGTGTGTGTGTGTGTGTGTGTGTGTGTGTGTGTGTGTGTGTGTGTGTGTGTGTGTGTGTGTGTCTTCAGATGTGGAAAGTTCATCTGTTAATAGTAATTGTCATGTGTTTAACATAGTCATTCCATGTCAACAATTGATTCTCTAAATATATCTTATTGTTTTTAAACCAATTTTCATTAGCAGAAGGTTGTCACTGCTGCAGATGTTGGTAATAGTCAGTGTCCATACCACCTCTGATTATTCCAGTCCCGTCATTTTTCTGTGTTACAGTCATCTCCAATGAATGAAGAGGAGGTATTCCTCATCTGGTGTTAAAGGGGTAAGTGTTGGAAGCCTCCCTACCCAGTACCTGTATGGGTAATTGTATTCTGCCTTGCCTTTGCTGTAGCATATCCTACCATCTCATTTGCCTTCTTCTTGCACTTTGTTATTTTGCAGTTCCTTCCACAGACTACATTAATGTCTATTTTAACTTGATTTCATGATTTTTGCCCTCTCAACTTGTTTGGCCCCTTTGTTTGCCATATGTCCTAAGGGCTGCCATGAGGATACAGTTTTCATCATAGCCGAAGTTGTCATTTCTCTACCTTAATCCCTTGTTTTGCATCATTACTGCATATAAAAAATATTCTACAGTCATATACAAAAAAATTATCAACAGCACAACAATGAAAGCACGCCTTCCATCTTAATAAAGAGTTAGGTGACACAAACCCCATAATTATATGCACATGCAGAGTCTTAGCCCAGTCAAGTGAATTTGTGCTGAAGTAATGTTTGCACAATCATGAATGTATTTACAATAAAAAATAAAAAAGGTAAGCAAGACCCTGGATAAAAAAGTTCCCAATCCTGGTTGATGCACTGGTGCCAGGACTGGAAGAAATGAAAGTGTAGAATCCACAAGACATGGAAACATTCCTACAACGGGGCTAGGTCAGGCCTAGGGGGATGATAGCCCCAATGTTGTAGAAGGAAGTAATAATCCACAAAAATCACAACTGATACCCCAAAAAAGAGTCATAAAGATGACAGAATGAAAAATTGAGGATAAGAAAGAAATTATGTATTGTTATTATTATGCAAGAAGCTGAGAATTTCCATACAAAAGATATACAGCAAGATTAAGAGAGAAATTAGTGGAAAGAAAAATTCTTGCACAAGAAAAAACTGTTGGAAGCTTCAAATAAAAGTATGTGTTCATTAAACAACAGATTTATGAAAAAATATATAGACTAACAAACCTTGGCCCATTTGGAAAAGAAGCAACTGAGGTAGTGCAAAAATATAAAGAACAAAGTCTAGAGATTTTTGAAAGGTATAAAAAGGAAATATGGGCATGAGAAAGAAAGAGAGCTCTGATGTGGTGCAATATTTATGCAAAGGAGAAAGCAAAACTAATCAATATAAAAAGAGCAGCACCAAAGATATTTGAAGAGAAATACAGGAAAAGGTATCTGGATATGGAAAATGTTACAATACAAAAAAATAAGAAAACAAAGAGGAAAAGTACAAAAGAAGATTAGCAATGGAGAAGTTAAAGAAATCGAAACCGAGGTTATGGAGTACCTGCGAAGTGAAGGATTTAGTGTAGAAAATCTAACTTTGATAACATCACAGCAGGACAGCAGGATACAGCAATGGATCCCCAAATTAAGGATAAACCACTAGAGCGGGAAACATCTAATCAGTTACCATATGAAGATACTTTGGAGCCTTCCACAGAAAACCACTACAAAAAGTTCAGCTGGAATTGCAAAGCAAGGGAAAGAACAGGAAACGGTGGCAACTGTGACACAGTCAATGTTGTGAAGTGATAGGCTAGTGAGTTCCCATATGAAAAAGCAATGGATGACACAGAATGAAACTGATGAGAATTTGGCACAGTAAGATGCTCTGGACATTTCTACAGAACACCTGCAGGAAATGGAGAACCAAGAATGTGCCATCAGTTTAGAAGAAACTGATCTAAGAGAAGAGTTGCTTGATTTAACAGAGATGGACAGACATATTAAGATCAATAAAAGAAACAGACTACAGAAAGTCAATAAAACCAAAAAAGTTAGAAGTTTGATGAAACAAATGAGCACAGTAATCAGGACTGTTCATAGAGAGTCATGCAATATAACAGAAGTAAATATGATATATTACTGTGCAGCTAAATGAATAACAGATGAAGTCTTATCACAAAAACACAGGGCAGTAAGGGAAAGGAAGGGGAGAAATCAAATGCTATCATGGAAATATCAAAGAGAGAAAATTATAAAGCAGCTAAGTGTCACTGTTAGATAGAAGAGGGAACAGATCAACAAAAATACGCAGAAAGATAGACATGATAAAAGCAATGCACAGTACCAGAACAAATTAGGATCTACTGTGCACTATTGCAAACAATAAACTAAAAATATCAGCAAAGGCAGAAAAACTTAAAAGATATGCACATATATATAAAGGAAAAGTACAAAATAATCAATTTGTTGATGACTCAAAAAATTTATAGAGAGCTGCGAAACAAGGCAAAAGGAATTGAAACACCACCACAAAAGAAGAAATAGATACATTTTGGAGAAATATCTATGAAGATCCTGTAGAA
Organism: Protopterus annectens; assembly: GCF_019279795.1. Lineage (NCBI taxonomy): Eukaryota > Metazoa > Chordata > Ceratodontiformes > Protopteridae > Protopterus > Protopterus annectens. The sequence continues at coordinate 1,808,710,186 of NC_056739.1, read as the reverse complement.
CATAACAAAGATGCTAAATGGATATAAGAAAAAAAAGAAAGAATAAGAAGTTTAAAGGTATAGGATATGAAATGGGATGAAGTAACAGCTAGAAAGACTGAAACAAATTTAAGAAAAATTCCTAATTGGATAATCCCAGGCCCAGATGCAGTACCTAACTTCTGGCTAAAAGTATTAACATCTTTACGTGAAGATTTAGCCATGAGTAAGAAATATTTATATGCACCCCTGAACAGATACCAATCTGAATAACAACAGGGACACTCCTACTTAACAGCAAACCTGCAAGCTGTCCTAAAAAGTAGAGACCAATAACTTGCCTTCCAATGATGTATAAACTATACACTGGAATTGATGCTGACAGAGTTTATAGTCATTTAGAAGAAAACTCAATTGTGGCAATAGAACAAAAGGGTAACAAAATAAAGTCATATGGAACAAAGAATCATTTGCTGTTAAATAAAGTCAGAATGTAAAAAAGGGGAAAAATCTAAGTATAGCATGGATAGACTGCAAAACAAATTTGACAGTATCCCACATTTGTGGATACAAGAGTGCTTAAAATGTGTAAGATACACCCTGCACTGATCGATTACATTACAGTGACCATGAAACAGTAGCAAACCTCTTTGCAGTTAGGTCGTGATAAAGGACAAATTATTATTTCAGGGATAAAAATTCAAAGGTCAATATTCCAGGGTGGCTCTTTGTCATTGCTGCTCTTTAGTCTTGCCTTCAGCCCATTAAGCTGTTTACTTAACATATTAGGTCATGGTTACAATTTGGCTCCCAGAAAGCAACAAAGTATAAAGTCTTTTCATATTCTTTTTTGTGGATGATTTAAAACTGTAGTTTTGAACAGAAAAGGAGCTAAAAGCACAACTGCCAGTGGTCAAAACCTTCTCAGATGATATAAGAATGTTACTTGGTCTTGATAAATATACAAAAGCAGCATTTAAAGCAGGAAAGCTGGAGCAGGAATGTGATATTAAGGAACTTGAGCAGGAGGGAGTGTATAAATATTTGAGAAGTGATAAAGGATTGACAATAAAACATGAACAAATGTGAACAAGACTTTGGAAGGAATATTTTAGAAGACTAAAATTAATACTGAACACAGCCCTGACATCTAGGAACAAAGTCCAACCTATAAACCAATTTGCTCTTCCTATTCTAATTTACAGTTTTGGGGATGACTGACTGGCCCCAAAAGGTATTGGATCAGTTGGACAGGAAAACAAGAAAATACTTCATGCTTATCAAATAATAAATAAAAAATCAGTGTATTGTGTCTCCCCTTTTTCAGTCTTTCTTTTTTCTCACTTTAATGAAAATATTAGTGTCCAAATAAGGATACCCCTATAGAAAACATATTAAACCTGTTTATTTTTTAAATATTATTAATACAAGCTGCACAGTCTGACATTTGCCTTAAATATTTTAAGTGTGGCTGTTCATAGCCATGTTCAAATGCAGTATTCTGAATACATACGAAGTCTTTGACTTCCACGTAATCCTTTGCATATACATATCGCTTATCTTAAGGTACTTTAAGCTTTTGCCCTAAGTAGATGAGTTAATCAAAATGTTTTCACATTTCCTTACTCAGAAGGAATTATCTGTGCTAGGTTTATTTATATATACATGTAACAGTTACAACTATGAATACCACACAATGATTTGAAAATATAGTGCTCAGATTTTTATGATTCAAAGACATTTATTTTGACAAATGTCTTGACACTTTTAAAAATGCAGGCACATAATCAGCCAATAGATTCTAGACCTGGAAACTTTGAAAAGAAAGGCATTAACAGTGACATCAATAAGCTATCTATTACAAATATCTGCATCACAGATGGAGGTAAACAGATGATACAATAAGTTTATCTCATTATAAAACAATAATGAGATTGTAGTCTGCATACTGTCTGCAGAAGTCTTTTGATGGTTTGTATTCAAGAAACCAAGATATTTCCCTGCATTGATTAGATTTAGGCCAATGTTTAATGTGCCCAAGGTGTAGAGGCCTAGCAAGTTAGAATGAAGCTTAGCGGCTAATGGGCAGCTTTCCTTTTAACTGGGGACCATATGGGTTTCCTTTGTTACAGAAGCCCCCCCCCCCCCATGTTGCGGTTGAGTAATGGTTAGCCATGAATAAATCCATAACTGGCAAAAGTTTGGAGGTGGTGCATAAAAGTCTTAGAAAGTTGTCTCAGAATATCTGTTGAAGGCTTACCCAACTGTCAACACCTGTGAGCTGTTATTGCTACCCTTCTTCCACTTTTGTGTATATGTTTATATCTTCTTGGTATTTGTAGAACAACAGCAGTTTTACTCAGAGTATATGGAGAAATAATCATGCATGCAGTTCTGTAACTGTCCTTTTCTATAACACTTTAATCATTCTTCCTTTACTCCTGTGAAGCCTGTCTGACCAGTTTTTCATCATATTGATCACTACTGCAGTAGTCTTAGATATGGGTTATATCCTACTAAGCAAATAACCTCCAGCCAGCTTCCAAAGCTTTGGGGCTCCCTCCACTTACTCAAACTGTCAGGCAGCTTGAGTTTTGCTGATTAAAAGACAGGTTTGGACATGAAGCCTTTCAGAGCATTACTGCCACTGAAGAGGACTCTCCTCTGAGTCATTAAAGGACCGACAGTTGACTTGTGCTTTTCTTTGTTGGGCAGATAACTTCCCTTTGGGGAAAAAATTTCTATTTTCTTAAGTTTGTTGATTTTTTTTTTTACTCTTGAGGAAAGTTATTTTAAAGTTAGGAGTGCTGTGTTTAAATGGACTGTCTCGAGACTGTAACAGACATTTAAATCGAAAGCTCATATTTACTGTCAGTTTAAAAATGGTGTAAAGTAATGCTTTTCTGTGGAAAATGTGTTTATTTTACTTTTGTAGGGCAGGCACGGTGTTTTAAAGTGTTTTTATGGTGTTTTTCTGTGAAAAAATAACATTTGTAGACTGGTAGCATTTACCAGATTATCTTTATCCAGGTTGCATTATCCAGATGCAACCTTTATGCAATATGCCAATAGCTCCACCCTGATTTGCTCAGCCTCTACCCCTACAAATCTCCTTAGTTTAATCCAGAAAACCTTTAATACAGTGCATAGCTGGATCTGTAATCAACAGCTGATATTAAACCCTAATAAAACAAAGCTATTGCTCTTCACACCTACTCGCAAATCCTCTCAACCTTCATTTACTAAAACATCTAACAATGGAACCATAATATCACCAGATATGTATACCAAACTCCTGGGTGTTATAATAGACAACAACCTCAAATATGATATGCATGTAAAGCAATCTATTAAAACCGTTAATAAAAAACTTAGCTCCCTAAACAAAAAACAACCTTTTCTCATTCCTCTAGCAGGACTGCTATTGCCTGTACCCATCTACTTTCAACTCTACTCTATGCCTCACCAATACTCACTAACTTGAACAAAACTGATCTCAGCAAACTCTCTAGCAGCTACAATCAAAGTGCCAGGTTTGCCACAGGAACTCCCTAAAGAACACACCATTGTCAAAACCTAAACCTCTTAGGATGGCTAGAATGCCCCAGGCTAATTCAATATAATCAACTTACTGTAGCATTCAAGGTTATTAACCATCCAGAAAAAAAACACCCTCCCTTAAAAAATTCCCCCATTTTCTGCAAGTCTTGCACAGTGTGCAGGATTAGTGCAGGAGCGCCAGCAAGCAATATGTTTGTCGTGCGATCCAGGAATAACCTGTAGGGGTGTGCACGAGTGCTCCTGCACTAGTCCTGCACGGACTCAGCCTCTGTATGCAAATTACCCCATCTGCAGGAGAAAGACATGCAAATGAGGTGAATTTGTAATCCAGGAAGCTGGAAACCTGCTGTGCAGGACTAGTGTAATCTGCAGAAATGCACTCCACCAGTAACAAAGTACATTTTTGCACATACCAAAACAGAGCCATGACAGCTCCAAATAAAGGGTGCATATCATTTAGAAAGCATGCCAATGGCCAAGTATAAGGCCATTGGCATGGAAAACAGTTGAAAAAAAAATCAACTGTTATTATTTTTAAGCCAGTCTTGGCTGTTTAAGCATAGGGCAGTGGCACACAAATGAGATTGGGGGCAAAATAATAAAATAAACCTAAAATAAGCATTCTAATTAAAATCACTATTCTGCCATTATAGTCAGTGACAGACAGAAGATAACATGGCCAGTGAGTAGTGGTTGCTAAGGGGGAGGCTCAGTGTGAGACATGTAACTATGCAGTAGCAGGCAATCCTATGCAAATGAGGGGCATGATAGTGAATCCCAGATTTCACCTGCATGCTAGTCAGCTCCCAACAGTGTAAGAGCAGAAATTGCTTGGTTCAAGCCTAGGAGTTAGCTGACATCATAGGGGGGAGTGTCAGGCATACTGTAAGTGGATTGGAGCCGTGTGGCTCAGGTTTGCTCTTAGCTTAGCACAGCTAGGCAAGGGTGTGTGTCTGAGGCTGCCGAGCACTCTTTACATTGCCTAAGTGAGTGTTTTATGCCGCACACCGGGTTTTAAAAAAAAAAAAGGAAACCAGGAAATAGCAGCTCTGTGCACATTTGAGCACTGTGTTTGCACGGTGCACCCCCAGGCTTAAACAGGAAGGCAATGCGAAGGGAAAACAGCAGTAGGAAGGTAATCTAAGAGAACTAGCATAGCTGGCAGGTAAAATGTATCAGAATCAGCCAATTACACAGGCAGTAGACCAGCCCAGCCCATAACACTACTATAAACTATGCAAACACCTTCCCCTTTGGTTTTTCCCATACTCTACACCACTGGTGTATACAAGCAGGGAAGTTTTAACAAACAAAACAACAAAATGATAGGGGCTGCAATAGCTATCATACAACAACTTGTAGAAGAGGCTGAGGGTGGTGAGGATGTGAATGCTGTCAACCAACCTACAGTGAGGAAACGGAGAAGAGTGTACAGACCCATCTCCGTGATGCATACTATAACAACTTCATGCTGTAGTGTGATATTGAACTCTGGTAGGGGTTCTATTCCCACACATGGCAGTTGTGGATGTTTTGTATGTGTTTCTATGTCTGTGTAGGGAGTAATGCATTTTAGGCTAGTCACACTCACTACAATTCAAATGCCCTACTTTCACAATCCTGCTGATGTCATTCACTGTGAAATACACCTTTGGGGAAGGAGTACTCCAGTTATCCCCATTGTGCATCCTATAACAGCTTCATGCTGTAGTGTGATGTAGACCTCTGGTAAGGGTTCTGTTCCCACACATGGCAGTTGTGGGTGCTTTGTGTGTGTATCTATGTCTGTGTAGGGAGCAATGCATTTTAGGCTAATCACACTCACTACAATTTAAATGCCCTACTTTGGCAAGCCTGCTGATGTCATTCACTGTAAAATACACCTTTGGGGAAGGAGTACTCCAGTGATCTCAATGGTGTGTCCTATAACTGTGTAGTGTCATAAACTAGTTAGGTAGGAGTTCTAATCCCAGACATGGCAGGTGTGTGTTTCTGTGTTTGTAATTTGTATCCTGTGTGGAGGTGTTTGTGAGTGTTTAACAACTGGACTCAATGTGGAGTGGGTTTTGCAAATTTCTTATATGGTGGCCCTAGTATATCTCACAATGTCCACTGTACAGGGATAACAGATGTAAAATAGCCGAGAGGCTGGGGTGCAAATCCATACCCCTACATGTGACATCAAGGCCGGGTGAACAAAGTGAGCAACCCTAGTATTAACCAGAGAACACTTTCAACCCATGTCTCATACACACACACACACTTGCCTAGGCAACAGCCACTATGTCGGTAGTACCCTGCATATTGCCTACTGATAGTAACCATGGTGTGATTGCAGTGGGCTACAGAGGGTATGGCACCCTGTCCATCAGTCCAATAGGCACATACATGCTGACAGTGCACCTTCCCCATGTTCCCCACTAGACACCTGCAACACCTGGGGTGCCATCAAATGTGACCCACAATGGACATACCATGCCTGAAAAACATGCCCTGTATGGACAGATGCCACTATCACCAGGGAATACCGGTATCATGCTATCAATGTAGGTGCAGGGTCAACCTGCTGTCCATTAACAGTTCCCACCACATGAGGCCAGGACTGGCACATCTGATGATAACAATCTGTGTACACAACATGGGTCAGACACCCCATTTACAGTTCTACATGTCACTGTAAATGCATGTGGGAAGTGTGCACATCCCATACACCATCCATGTCATGGACTAAGGAACATATACATGGAAAGCAATGCACAGCATTGGCCACATGCAACAGTAACCCAAGTGACTGGATGGTGAATACAATACCCACCTGTGTAGGCAAATCCAGACACTACACCCCTGAGCCACAATGCAGACCATTGTCATGTGACCTGATGCCAAGGTATACCCATCACCTAGCCACGTATAGCCATCTGGCACAGTTGACCACTACACACCTATGAAGCAATGCACCCATGCATGTCAGTACTGGCACTCTGTGTCTGTGTGTGTGTTGTATTATGTGTATGACCACATTCACACTCACTACAACCCCCATTGGCATACTGAAGCATGCTGTCTGATGTCAGACACCTCCACATACCCTTTGCCCATATAACCTCTGTGTGACCCCTGTGGTGCATGTGATACCTGCACAGTAATGTGTTGTGGCAATCTCACTAGTGATGAGTAATATTTCTGGCCCTGAAAAGTGTGTCAGTGTGTGCATCCCTGTTAGAGTGTGGCTGTGTTGATGCTGGCACCTGTTCATGTGGACAGGCATGTGTACTACACCTACTGTATAGCTACCATATCCCTGTTGCAGATGCCACTCACCATCACATATATGTTTTGTGGGCTTCTCAACATGTAACCTATGTGGCACATCCAATAACTGCATAGACATGTGATAGTACTACATAGTCGCCATGGGTTTGATACCCTGTACTGGTAGGTATGTGACACAAAAATGTTTAAGTTTACTCTCCCACCCCTCCCTGACTTTTTCTTTGCCTCTGTCTGCCTCTCTCACTCCCTTTCTGGTGGATGTGGAGACTTACACCTGCTTTGCTTAGGCAACAGAATGTGCATTTTAAGTGATGTTCATGATCAGCTGATGACCTCTGCACGAATTGCCACAGCATGTGTATTTTAAGTGATGCTCATGATCAGCTGATGGCCTATGCATGAATTGCCACCCTCCTCTAGCTGATTGTATGTGGAACAGCTGTGGTAACATTCCCATAGTCAATTGCACGGAAACACACTCCAATATCTAGGAACATCATGTTGGTGTTGGGCCTTTGCATTCACTGTGAGCAGGAACTCGATCTGGTGTTTGGTAAACAGCATCTCAGATGGATTGGGGATTTACCTCTAACAACATACACTGTGGAAAAGGGCAACACACAGGAGGGGGATGTGCCTGACCTGATTACAGACTGCAAGTGTTGCTATACTGCATTTGGAGTAATGTTGGTTTAACAGGGTGTGTGTGGATATGGCTGTCCTACCTGTTTTAATACCTGCCATGTCTGTGCTATGTTTCTGAGGAAACTCCTATCTGTAGGGTCATCTGCAGACTGGGCAGTGTGTGGTGCCTTTTGTTTCATGTGTTATCCACAGAGCACCTATTTGTGTACTGCAGATGGTAGTGTGAGGATTGCAGTCTGTAGATGTTGACAGCTGTGAGAGTTACTGACTTCATATCCCTCATAGGACATATTTTGCAACAAAACCTGTTACAACAGAAAATGTATGATGTTATCACAGCAACATGTCAATAATGGCCCTGTGTATGTGCCTCCAGCCACAACTCTGCCAACCTTTGTACATATTTCATGCAGTAAGAGGTGCATATGTGCAGTACACCATAATTAGTGACATCATATCTGATAACAAGCCAGTGAGATATCAGACTGTGCTCGGTTGGTGGATAATATTCTTAGCAAATACCTTAAACTGATTCCTTGCATCTGCAAGGACTCATGGTCCTTTCTTTCTAACATTAATCAACTGAAACTCAACCATGACTTCAATTTTTTGACAATTGATATTGTGGATTTATACACCTCCATTCCACACCAGGAGGCATCTGAATGGGTTGGGTTACTACTACATGAATTAGGTGCACCTCAAATTGAAATTGATACAGGTACTGAACTTATTGACATCATCTTAACATCTAACTTTTTCATCTTTGAAAATCATTATTTTCTACAAACTCAGGGCATAGCCATGGGCTCACCATGTGGCACAACTGTAGCCAACATGGTGGTAGCCTATTGGGAGAAAAAATTTCTTCTTTCAAATTCTCAAGCAGCACAGCACTTCATTTACTACACAAGATACCTAGATGATATCTTTGTTCTATTTCGAGGTTCTGAACAAGACGCTACAACCATTATAGATTTTATGAATGGTACTACACCATTTTTCAAATTTACTTTTCATTTCTCAACTGACTCTACTGACTACTTAGATGTTAGACTTGAGAAGATGAACAACACAAGTACACTACTTTCTACTATATACAGGAAACCCACCTACTGTAATTCATTGCTTCACTTCTCAAGCCAACATCCCTACAGACAAAAAAGATCAATAGTCAAGGGTCAGTTGATTCGAGCAGCCAGAATGTGTAGCACCATGGAGCTCTTTGATAAGGAGTGTGCAATTCTCTTTGAAATGTTTTCAAATCGGGATTACCCAGGCCCATTAATAGAGGAGCTCATAACAGAAGTTACCACTAAAAGACAGGAGGGTCTTTATACACCTTTACTTTGTAACACTTTCACACAATCTAGGGATGAACTCACTAGTGTGGAGTTTAGTCCAACATCAAACTTGACACCTAATTCAAGCCCAGTGATAGCCACCACTTACAAACAAAACAACTATTCTTTCAGTTTCATCACAGTTTTTAACATGGACTCTGCTATCATTAATTCTATTTTATTCAAAAACTGGTACCTCATTTCCAGTAATAGTGTTTTGTTGGACAAACTTGGGGACAAACCACTCATAATTTATAGGAGAGGAAAAAATCTAAAAAATTTCTTGGAAACTAAAAAGTACCTAGATTTTCATTCTCGCCAGAAAGGTACTTTCCCTTGTGGTAACTGTAATTTTTGTAAATGCCTCAGTACAGGGAATTCACTGGCCTTAAATGGTAGAAAGATCACTTGCCAGTACAAAGTCAATTGTAATACTAAATCTATAGTCTACCTGGCACATTGTGTTTGCTGCTCAGCTTACTATATTGGCAAAACTGAGCAAAAATTCAAAGAGAGAATCTACCAGCATTTATATGCCATTAAAAAAGGCAAAGAAGATAATGCACTCTCGAAACACATCTTATTAAACAAAGACCATAGTTTCCAATTCTTTGCCATTGATCATATTCCTCATAACATCAGAGGGGGTCCTGGGTCCATCATTTTGGAAACAAAAGAATTAGAGTGGCAACTGAAACTTAATGCATTTCAACCACCGGGCTTGAATGATAATTGCAATATCTCCTGTTTACTAAAATTAAAAAGTTACTTGAGATAATGCCTACTTTCAGGTTTCAAGTACAGCTCTGAGTTTTTATTGTTTTCATTGTTCTTCCTTGCTGATGATGTTTATTATAGGAGTTCACCCTTCTAGTATACCACACTGTAGCGTGCTTTTCACTGCTAGCAGTTTAGGTGTTTTGGGTTGTTCTTATGTAATTCAGTGGTATAATCTAAGGGGGTTTACTGGTTTTATCAGTAACCAGGACAGTCCATCAGGCACCTTCCTTTTTTATAGCACTCCCCTGGTTCTTGGAAGGGTCTCTGATTTCACATTCTTTCATGTGTACATTCACATTCTTGGTTTGCATGGTTTGTTTATTTTTGCATATTTACTTATGTTTTGGACCAATTGGTAACCTTTGTCCTGTGTCTCACATATTCCTAGTTTTTTTCCTACAAGGTAAAAATAGAGTACACTGGTTAGCCAATTGTGGGGACTTGACATAGAGTCCTTGGGCTTGTTCTTGGACCTATTTGTCTCCTAGCGGGTATTTACCGCCAGCCCCATCACGGGGGATTTTTGTGCTATTACTTTTAGAATTTCACCCCTGGGAGTATGGGTGGAGCGTGTGTTTGCACGTCCTTGGCTTAACTTGCCTTGCTTATTATTGAACACACAACTGCTTCTGTTTGACGGCCGCTGTCACATGTAGTTTGACTCTACAGCGGAGTGGTTATAACAGCGTACAATACTGGTATTTCTTAAACATTTAGAAATTATTTAAAGTATACTATTTTAAAGAACACCGACGTCAGTTAGCGACATATTTTAGTCACTTCATTGGTTTACAAAATTGACTTATTAATGCTCCGGTACATTTGCTTGTCCCTGTGGTCTTAACTATTACTCCCCAAGTCCCGGGAGGTACGTTATCTGCTGTAAGATTCATGATCTTATTTCTTTCAGTATCTTTTAGGTAGGGACAAGTGTGATTAATTGATAACGGGTAACTGCAAGGTCCGATTACTTGTCATTCTTGTACTAAGACTGAGTAATTTTTTTCATGACACTCATAGCTTTACTTGCATTGTTTACCATTTTTTACGTAAGCATTGATCTGACAGGGGTTGTCTACGGATTACAAATAGCTTATATTTACAATAATATTCTTTGAGTTCCAATTGGGAACCTAGGTTGTATAAATTGTGCAGGGACATGTCCTAACACTTGTTTGCAACATGGTTATTTTTATGTAATATGTTTTTAACGTTTTTATGCGCACCAATTTTGGCGCGCTTTTATGTTTAAAATGAAACTGACAATGTTTCTATTTTTGTATTCTGAAGAAGCTACAACATAGGTTGTAGCGAAAACGTTGCTTGTTTTTTAATAAAAGGTGCGTTCAGATTAACTATCGTGGAGAGGACTCTGTGATTTTTCGATCACCTTGACACAGTTTGTTTTTCTTGGTTTTCCGTACTTGCAACAGTTTGTTTTTAGAGTCTGTAGATGTTGACAGCTGTGAGAGTTACTGACTTCATATCCCTCATAGGACATATTTTGCAACAAAACCTGTTACAACAGCAAATGTATGATGTTATCACAGCAACATGTCAATAATGGCCCTGTGTATGTGCCTCCAGCCACAACTCTGACAACCTTTGTACATATTTCATGCAGTAAGAGGTGCATATGTGCGGTACACCATAATTAGTGACATCATATCTGATAACAAGCCAGTGAGATATCAGATTGCTACACATGTTATGTATAGTAGGGGTTATATTTTATGACATACCCTGGACATTCTGTGGTTGTGTGTACAGTACTGAGGTCTGTGTGCTTATGGTGATTGTCAACAGTGTGTGTATTGTTAATATGTACTTTGGCCTATGTACAGACTGTGGTAGATGTCATTGTTCTTGGTCCTGTTCTATCTGATGTTACATGCTGCTCTACTCTATGTTACCCTCTCGGCTTACATGTTTGTAGGGCTATACACACACATGTCCCATACCACAGACAGGCATTGGACCACACTGTGTAGTGGCCCAGTATATATAGGGTGAGTGTGTGAGTGGCACATATGAGGATGGTGTTGAACAGATAGTCCATATACTGTAATATTACGCTAGCTTACCATATGTGGCTGTGGCTGTGTTCACATTGGTTGTGGTTATGCACTTTCACACAGGTGTATCATACTCTCTGCTATGACATGCCTGTAGAGCCTGGTATATATGCTGGTACATGTGCATTCTCCAATAGGAAATGATTGCCAGTGTTGAGCCATTCTGCCTGTAGCCTGCACAGTGCTTTGTTACATGCCAAGCAGCTTAGTGTACTTATCCAGAGAGAAGTCATGTCGAGATACATGCCAGATGTATTGCTGCTGGGCCACCATAACAGTTATGTATGTCAGACAGAGCAGTGGGATGCTGTACAGATTATGTCAATATCTAGTGGGTAGTATGTGGCCATGGCACCTCTGTACCAGCAGTTATTATGTGTTAGGACAGACAGGGGTGTGTGAATGCATAACCTATGGGGGCAAATGTATGCCAGTAGTTACGTGTTATGCCCATCTACATGGCTGTTAACATCCACATTGTCAGGCTTGGTCCACATGTCTTGCACTAAGGGGTTCTGTGTATACCTCTGAACTGTCCAGAGTGTGTCAGACTGTCCACATATATTGGCCAATATCTCTGCTGTAGTCCACAGGAGCATTACATGCTAGCAGTGGTACTGTACTATGATGTCCTTTGGATGTCTGTCAGTAGCCAATGGTGCACATGTTAAAAGCAGATGTGATCTCCCACACACACCATGTCTGTGACAACAGTCCCTATTACAGTAGCAATAGTCTACAAATAAATCTGCTATACATACCTGACATCCCCTTGCACTACGAACTTGGGACTATAGGGGCTGAAGTAGGGCTGCATTCCATGTTCAGGACATATGGTGAAAATATATGTATATATAATTATCCAGATATCTATATAGATATATATATACATATAAATATCGACATACATAGATGGATATGTGTATGTACATAGATATAAATATAAACACTCAGATATATTCATATACAGTACAATATATGTCTACACATATACAGATAGAGATACATATGCACATGTGACAGTAGTAGGTATATCAGAATAGATATGTATGCATATATAGTTATAGATATCTGCATATATCCCAACATAACTAGGCGTATCTGTACACATAGGATGTGCATACATATATAGCTATATATACATATATCTATATATCTATATATATATATATATATATATATATATATATATATATATATATATATATATATATATATATATATATATATACATACATACATATATGTATGTATGTATGTATGTATATATATATATATATATATATATATATATATACATACATACATATATGTATGTATATATATATATATATATATATATATATATATATATATATATATATATATACATATATATATATATATATATATATATATATATATATATATATATATATATATATATATATATACATACAAAGAGATGTAGACACGGCCATATATATGTAGCACTATACAGATATGTATACAGATGTATGTAAGAGTATACAAGTGTATGTACATGTAGACCTATATAGACCTATTATATGTATATAACCATATGCCTGTCATGTGTAAGCCTTACAGTTGTGTATACCCTCCCAGATGTATCTCACCATATGTATCTGCTATGTGTACATTATGATAAAACAACATATGTAATACAACAGTCATGTTATTAACAAGGACTACACAATGTAGGAAGTAAAGGCAATTGTTCAATACTACATAATATGTGTACTGACAGCTATATTGGTAAAACAATAGCTGTGTTCACAGTGGTCATGGTGTAGTGGTTAAGTGCTGTGACTGTTGTGTACAGGGTCCTGGTTCAAGACCTGCAAGGGCTGTTTATTTTGTTGCTGGGAAGAACAAGGGCTGTCAGATACAGAGTGGTTAAGGCAGTTTTGAGCAGCTTTAAGCACGTTTGCATGTGTGTGCATGAAGCTAAATGGTGCTAAGCTATGGGTAAATGTACGGGCGCTTATATGATGTAGGCATCGCTTACCAGTGTGCAAATCAGCTCAGCTGTTATACTGCAGCAATGTTGATACTTGCTAAGTATGGCTTAGCCCTGGTAACCAGGTCACACCCCCCAGTCTGATAACATAGCAGGGTACTCATATCTGTAATAAGTGTATATAATGCCATGTACAATAAATGCGCCTAAGTGCTGTCATTACAGTAGCAAGGGGTGTGTGTGTCATGTGTGGGACACAGATGTATATATGGCATGTATAGCAGTGTTATCCATGTGAATGTGTTACATACAGGGGTATTTGGCCAGGGTACGTGCTGTCACACTGACATGTAGTGTATCATGACAGTACTACTGATGACAGTGCTTACCCAGGCAAGAGCAAAGTGCTAACTGTAGTACTGACAACAGGCACACCTGCAGGCATTGCTGGACACTGAGGCCTCCCTGTTGTATCCCTGGTGTTTGAGCTGTGTCACAGTATATACCCCTTTCCGGGTAATGATCTGACATGTGGAATGTAACTGTAGACTGCCATCTGTACAGCACGTTAGTGATGGCTTCTGACATGTGGTTATGACATACATATTGTTGTCAAACATTTAACTGTCACCACACTCCTCCTACTGCATAGCTTCTTGCCATGCTGATGACTGTCAGTCCCTGTGCAGATGGCAGGTATCCAGCTAGGATAGAACAGGCAACCTAAGCTTGATTGACACTGACATGTCTGTCCAGCTGTGTAAGAACTGGTACATATAGGAGATTTCACCCTGTATGCACCACATGCCACGGGTACCACAACTAGACTACCACAGTCAAAAAAACATGCTTGGGTACAGGTCTCCATTACAGACACTAACCATGTGTTGTAATGCATTTTGCATACATGTCAACTTGATCACCTCAGTGGCCATGTGCAGGAGGCACCTGGAGGATTGGCTGATGCATGTCATTCTCACCCTGAGGGTCACCACAGTAGTGATTGTCGATAGATTGCCACTGCCATCTGGCAGATGGCAGGATACTACTGTACACAAAGCCCCTACACAACCCATCCCTCCATGGACAATAGCTAGGTACACTTCTATGACCACCTGCAGTGATGCATCCCTGTAGTGACACATGTGTATGTGTGCATGACTGAATATAGCAGTGCCTGTATGTTAGCACACCTGTACTTGTGAATTCCATGAGGACCTTCACAACCAACGCAGCACCCATTGCCATAGTCAGTTGTGGCTGCTGCTGTATGGGACAATACATGTACTTTGTTAAGCTCCTCCCCATATGAGCCTTGCAGTACCAGCACTACAGTGTTTTACAAATGGATTGATAGGCATGGGATACCCATTGTGTTCTGTCATGTGTGTGTAGTTGTGCATGTCTGTATATCTGTATGGTACAGCATTCCAAGGCCACATACTCCTATTACAGTACCCATTGCCACACAGTAGTATGGATAGTGTTGTTGCTGCCCATAGGTTAGGCATGACAATGCAATACCCTACTATGCGTGTAGCATGTGCATTCAATGCATATCCTTGTAGTATCACTGCTGGGGTATACTATGAGCAGTATTGCAGTCACAGCCAATGCGTGACGGTGGGTATGGCAGATTGTCATCATGGGTTTCAGGGAGTACAATATCCACTGGAGGATGTGGGTGCTGTGTACACTGTCATTACATCAAGGTACAACCAGTCTATTTCCCATGTACCACGTTATGGTTACCACTGTCACTATAAACCATACAGGTAACTGATACCACAATACAGGCTAATTATGCATGTGCTGTGTGCAGCCTACCTGTAACACACTGGACACATGGTCAAGTTAGTTAGCAGCAATAGACCCTGGTATCTCAGATGTGTGTCTGCCTGTTATGTGTCTCTTAATGTGCATATAAAGTTATGTCACACTACGTATTGTCCATATACACCCATTACATCCCCCATTAGCATACTGTACATGTCTGGAGATGTTCTGCATGTAACATGTAACCTTCACCTGCACAATACGTATGTGCCCTTATGCACTCCAGAGGCCAGTGTATGTAACAGTGGTATATGGCTCTGTATTATTGAGTCTGGGGGGGATGCACCATAACTCACCTAGGCTGTTACAACATGTAGGGGTATCAGGGGTAAGCTGCCTTAAGGTATCTGGATGTACATTACCATAAAATCCACCTTGGGTAAATGCAGGCCTACCACCTCCTGTCATACAGACTGTTCTGTTTGTCAGTGTGCTTGGGATGGTGTCAGTTATGCCTTGTTATGTAACAGTTGCATCCCATTGTGTCAACTGAGGTCTTTACCCCCTAGGGATTGTGCACAGAGTGTAGATGGAGGCTGCTGAACTATACATCTGCATTACTTACTGTTGATTGTTTGGTATCCTGTGGCCCATTCTGTCTTTACTATTGCACTACTTGAAGGCCTTGGCCTGGACAGCAACATTTGTAAACCTTTCCAGACTACTGTATTAGTATAACTGTTTCACAGTTGCATTACTCTGTTTATATAGATGTCAGTGTCTAAACAGCTATATGACATGGCATATACAACTGTAATAGTACACAAATAAAGCTTTCCCATTTATGCAAACCTGTGTGCGGTGTTATATCCTTTGACCTCTCTGTGGGTATATGTTGCAGGTAAAGATTGTCATTTGTATGGGTGGCTCATACAGTGTCCAGCTGGTATTGTGAGCACCTTCTACATATGTATCTTACTATACATATCTCTGCATGTGTCTGTGTAGTTACATATATATATATATATATATATATATATATATATATATATATATATATATATCTCTCTATATATATATATATATATATATATATATATATATATATATATATATATATATATATATATATATATATATATATATATATATATATTTGTGTGTGTGTATATATATATATATATATATATATATATATATATATATGTATATACATATATGTATATCTGTATCTGCATATATGTGTCTGTGTATATGCATCCTAAGGATGTTGATTGCTTTCACATTGTACATTCCCTATGTGAGCCAGACTGTACTGCATGATATGTTACTGATACCAGCCTGACATCATACAGGTGGGATGGAGTACTGTTAACATCTTGTGCCCATGTCGTGTCATTTCCTGGTTATGAGATCTGCAACAGTTTGTAGTGAATTGCAGGGTAGACATGTTTGGCTATGGGGGGAGAATACCTATTCATACAAGACGTATGTTGTTTGGACCCTCTCAACCCCATTAACGGTGCATGTGGACATATATGTTTTCATTATGTTCTCATTGTTATCCACAGATGTATGTCCATATATACTTATATAGATGTATATATCTGCTTATATATATATATATATATATATATATATATATATATATATATATATATATAAAACTTGCTGTATATATACATATATATAGACATATAGATGTAGACATATATATCTATAAATGTATGCATTTGTATGTATAGATATTTATATTTATATATATATATATATATATATATATATATATATATATATATATATATATATATATATATATTTCTAAATATCTGTATCTACATCAACATATATAGATATGTTATATCTATTTAGATATTAATATATATACACACAGACATACATCCACATGTTGGAATACAGTCCCTGTGCTGCTGAATGACTGGGCTGGATGATATGTTTGTGAAAACATGAAGGTCATGTATATCTGACATGGCTTACTGGAAAATCATTTTGGCTATGGTATGCATGGTCCTGGGTTTGACCCTTGCAGAGGCTGTTTATTTTGTTGCTGGGCAGAAGAAGGGCCATTGGATACAGAGTGATTAAGGCACTTTTAAGCAGTTGTAAGTGGGTTTGCATGGAGGTAAGCACTGCTAACTTCTGCTTACATTTTCTTATACTCAGCTTCTCAATTGCTTAACTGTGTAAGCATTGCTTATCCCCACACAAACAGGCTTAAACCCACTTACTGCTGCTTAAAAGTACTTACTCCCACTTACTCTTGTGCTAATTTCTTTAAAAGAAAAGAAAAAAGGGTTGATAGGAATGTGGTGAAAAGGGGGCACAAAGAGGGAAAGACAGTAGGGAAAATAGCTAGGGATGTGCAGGAAGCGTGTGGGGAAGGTCCACAGCTGCCCATTTCTTTTACAGCAACAGCTGTGCATATACACTGAATTTGGAGGTAGATTTGGACACTCAAACCCCTGAGAGAGGAGTGAGGTTAACAATACTATGTTGTGATGCCACTTAGACCAGATTACATGTGTCCAGTGGACACGTGTGCGAAATGGACAGCTATGTATGGAGCAAGATTTTTTTTGGGAACAGATTGTCCTTTTTTTTTTTTTCAGGTGAGAGTGGGATGTTGGGGAGGGAGAGCAGGTATATTTGGGGAGGTAGGTTGGGTAGGTTAACAGACAAGACAAACAAGATGAATACAGGGGTGGTATATGACACATGTGGGGGGTAAACACCTTGATGAGGAGGGGTGTTGAGAAATTGTAAGCCCATGAGCCCCGGCCATGGGCAGTCACCACTGCACCTTGACAGCTTTGAAGGTAGCTGTGCTGGGGCTGAGTAGCAGAGCCAGGCCAACCCTCTAGTTGTGACACATGGTCCTTGAGCTGGCGTAGCAGATCTCTGACCTCCCTGCAGAGCTCGCTATGCACTATGACCCAGATCTGGCAACAGTTGACAGGTTCCTGTCCACGTCTGGTCCTAGGGGGGGACGAGCCCCATCCCCTGAGGCAGTTCTACTTGAGAGTGGTACAGGACCAACAGACAAGGAGGTCCCGAGTTGGGCCCCAGACATGCTGGTGCCCGGTGCCATGGCCAGCTGAGGTGAGACAGGTGGGTCCGCTGGGACTGGCCTTCCCAAACATGCTATAGTATTTAGATTTTATCATCATATGTGGGTTAGTAATAGTCAACACATTCGGGGATTAGGTATAACAGCATGCATAGATATTTCCATTAACCCAGGCACCAGATACGGAACAGTTGCATAGCAAATGGAACACATGCATATATGGGGCCACAGTGGTAATAACAACAGCATGCAGGTACATTGATGGCACCATTCCACCAATGTTGGAATGATTCAATATAGCACATGTATGGAAACACATTTAAATATCTATCAACCAATAGGACATAATAAGAAGAGTGGAGTCATTACATACTGGTTGAGGTGGGTATATAGTTTATTGTTGGAGATATGGTGAGGGGGAGAGAAAGATGTCAATTAACAGCTAGTATAGTCCTGTAGTCCACATTACTTTCCTACTCAGTGATGTGATCTGTACCTTACAAGTATTACTACACTACCCTATAGCCTTAGTTTGGACAGTGATATAGCTGTCATCATCATTATACATGAAATGGTTTTACCTGCAGTATACACCTCTTACCTGGTATACCTGTGGAGGGAATGTTTGTTAATACTAACTGTTTCTACACATACTCCCAGATTCCGGGTTGATGTTGTGCACATAGCTATCCAACTCTTTCCGCACAGACTCTGGTCATGTCTTGACCACATGCAGATGTATTAGGACATATCCAGACTATTGCCCTCTTCAACCTTTAGTGACTTACCACTCACATATACATGCTTTCCTACACAGTTATATTATGTAGCACAGTGTGAGTGCCAGTGATCAGTGATACTTTATTATTCAGACCAACTGCAACACTCACAATTCCATACAATACCAGAGTAAAAAGTACCAGTACAGGGTATCGAGGTTTTTATTTCTCGGCACAGTGTTCATATCCGATGTACCTGTGGGAGCAATGTTTGTTAACACTACCTGAATGGTGCCACACAAAGTTCCAGATTACACATTAGTATTATGCACATACATCTCACTCTGTTACTGTACACAAGCTTGTCACAGTGTGACAACATGGGGTTGTAGATAGGACATACTCGGCTTATTACTCTCATAACAGTTTCAGGAGTTGCTAGAGTGACAGGTTTGTTTTCATAGATGTGTGACAATCAGTTGTATTCTCTGTTTGCTGCCTAAACATCTGGGATCATCCCACAGACGTCCCAGGGGGACAGGGTGACAGGCAGCCGCTATGGGCTCATATACTTGACATGCTGGTATTATCTTTAGAGTTGTGAGGAATGATTCTGCATGCAGCCTACTTCCACTTCCAGGATTCAGACCATGGCTGTGTCTGCTACAACTTAAACACTGTCCATCAGAGTTGTGTGTGCTATATAGATATTGCTGTATATCTCCTATCTACTTTCTGTCTTATAATTCTCCTGTGGTTTTGCATTCTGACCTTGTATTATAACACTCTTATGCAGGATTTCCTAGACAATTATAATTTGTAGGACAGTGTGGGCGACAGTGATGAGTAATGCCTTATTATTCAGAGCAACTGCATCAGTCACAATGTCATACAATACCAAAGTAAACAGTACCAGTACAGGGTATAATTTTTGTATTTCTGGGCACAGTGTTGGTATCTGACAGACCTGTGGGAGAAATGTTTGTTAGCACTAACTGAATGTTGCCACACACAGTACCATCTTCCAGATTACTATTATGCACATACTTCACACTCTGTTACAGTACACACTCTGGCCACAGCTTGGCAACATGTGGGTGTAAGTGGTACATACGTGGCTTCTTTCTCTCATAAGGTTTTTGGGAGTTGCTAGTGTGCCAGCTTTGTTCTCATAGATGTGTGTCAATCAGTTGTATTTCATGTTTGCTGCCTATACGTCTGGGATCACTCCACTGATTTCCCAGGGGAACAGGTTGCCAGACAACAGATATGGGCCACTTTACTAGACATTCTGGACATATCTGTACAGTTGTGGGGTATGATTCTGTATGTAGACTACTACCACTGCCAGGATTCGAACCATGGCTGTGTGTGCAAAAAATACAACAGTTCACGTCTCAGTTGCATGTGCTGTTCAGGTTTGTTGTCTGCCTTTTCACTGTTTTCTGTCTATGTGTCTCTCAGTTGTACTAAATGGCCTCTGGGGATTACAGCCGTCATATATAGGCATTCATACACATTCTATTTCTGGTACACAGTGTGGGCAACAGTGCTTAATACAACAGTATTATTACTTGATTGCAAATCTGCATTACCATAAGATACCAGAGTATACACATGCAGTCCAGCAGTTAGACCTTTATTGTCAGGGTATTATGCTTTTATTTACATACAAACTATATGAGACTCTTCCTGCCATATTCTCTGGTGTATGCAGTACTTGCCTTAAACAATACATGTTTTATACAGGCAATTAATGTACTAATACTTTTAGATTTATTTCCTATGACAGTACATGCAAGAGTTTTACTGACCTGCCTCGCATCGCAACCTCTTGAGGCAACTTCCATGGGCCTCCTGGTTCGCGTCCTGCTCACTTGCAGCTGTAGGGGACATAAGAGGAATATTTAGCCATACCTATCCATGATATACATGAGCTGGAAATTATTACACACATAGTGGAGTGATACTTACACACATCTGGGACATCCCCTGCTGTTCTAGCCTCTTGGATCCACTGCTTCAAGAGGTCTCCCTTATGCCACTTCAGGCTGGCATAGTGATGCCTGACCTGCTCACCAGTTTGGGGTATGCCAGTGGCACTGGTGAGGTCATGGGCAAGACGGTCCCAGGCTTCTGCCTTATATTGGGAACCCTGGTACCTGCCCTGCAGCAGTCTCTGCTCATGGTCTTTCAGAAGGAGTCCTGCCATGACTTGACTCCTGGATGCACCAGCACTGAGCCCCAAAGCGCACTCCCTCACCCCTTCCTGACATGGTGCCTACAAGGGGAAGCTACAACTGGTTATGACATGTATTCCCACCTGTTGGGTTTAAGTAGGGCCGATTTCCTGCACTTTACCATGATTGGACCGTTTTGAAAAGGCTAGGCTATGGGCAAACCTGCTTACCTAAGGTTGGCCTTGTTTAAAGGGGTATTACACTGGGCACATTGAGTTAGATGGCCTACACATTGCGTACACCTCCTAAGCTGGCCTGTGGAATGCTTAGCATTGCTTACATTAGACTTTGCATTATATTTACTTTCTGGTATTGATTTATTATTCATTACATCTTATATATCTGCCTGGTATCCATGATTCATGTGGATGTACACTGTATGGGGGGTCTTTGTATTTTATTGGGGGCTTCAATACTCTATTACAATTACACCTCATATCTGGGCTTACTGTTGTACTCCAGTTCCCATATTTATGTGATGTAGTTTGTTATGGAACATATGACTGTATACTGATTCCTTTCACAGGCTCTGTTTGATTTTACTATAGTGAGGACTTGTTTGCTGATACCTCATTCTTCTGTACTGCTGTGATGGCTTTGTGGTTGACTACTGTGACTATAGTGTATAGGATCTTGGGTTCAAGACCTGCAAGGCTGTTTATTTTATTGCTGGGAAGAACAAGAGCTGTTGAATACAGAGTGATTATGGCACTTTTGAGCAGTTGTAAGCAGGTTGAGTGGGTTTGCGTGAGGGTAAGCAATGCTAACCTTTGGTTCCTTATACTTACAGAAAGTAGGTTTCAAGATTGCTTAACCTGGGTGTGTATTGCTTACCCCTACACAAATGGGCTTAAATACGCTTACTAGTGCTTAAATATGCTTACTACTGCTTATTGGTGCTGAGATGTGCTTACTAGTGCTTACTCCCGCTTACAGTTGCACTGATTTAGACGGTAATATCTAATGGTTCTTGGAAAGGTGGGGGATTTGGAAGCTGTATGGAGTTGTCATTCATTACACATTTTACCTTCCATTTGTATCCATAATTCCTGTGTACATATACTGTATGGGGTACATGTGCTTATCTGGGGACTTTGCAACATTATGACACTGACACCTCACATGTGCATTTAACATAGTACTCCAGTTCACAATTATATGTTATTTAGTAGGTTATACAGCAAAAAAAAATGTTCATAAACTGATTTCACATGAAAAATGGAATGTACTACAGTGGGACTTGAACCGGGAATGCCTGCACATAAGGCAAATGCTCTGCCCACTACACTATTGCTACACTGCTTCATTTGCATATATCTTCCTTGTTATCTTCTTCAGCCATTTAAGCTGCATTAACCATAGCTAAGTGATGGGCACACCCACGCACCTACGGTTGGCTTTAATCGGGTTCATAAAAAAAGGGTTTATTTTATATGCATTTACTATTGCTGTTGTACACATGGGGGAATTCACTCCCATCTGACCTTACTCTGAACCCCTCCCTTAATCAGTTCAAAAAAAATCTAACCCAGTATTTTAAAACTCACTGGTTACATCCTTGCTCTAACCCTGACTAAAGCCTCATCTACTTCCATATCCCTGCAATTTTTTATTCACAACTTACCTCTTACACTAAAAGGTTTGAAAAGAGAAACTGTAACATCTTTGCAGATACTCTGTATACAGCTGCACCTATAGGTTTGATAAGAGAAACTGTAACATATCTGTATATATTTCTGAATATAAACTGTATTCTTCATAGGCTTGAAATGTGAGACTGTAACTTGTATGTTAATACAATATGTTTGTGCATATACTGTAACTTGCTTGTCTTTATCTGTTTGTAAGTTTGGAGCTTTTCTCCCCTGGCCTCTGCTGAAAATGGACATGTATCCAGTCAGACTATCCCGATCAACAAATGTAAAATAAAACAAAAAATAAATACTATTCCCAAACCTGATCCAGCAGCTATAGATTTAATTGATCCAACTTCTGCTAAGCACTTAGTTAATTCCAATCCTACTATTTCTGATAAGGATGGGAAAATTATTGATAGGTATGGAGAAAAAGTACATACTTTTGCAAATTTGATTGTCAGAATTTTGAGTTGTCAGGCTCGAATGTTAAAGTTTGTTCTGATAAATTGTTAAAGTATGAGGAATCGTTTAACTACAGTTTCTTCATGTGATGGTATATCTGCTTTAAATAACGTAGTTTTTTCAATTGCACAGGTCATCACCTATTATTAGCAGTATGTTTAGGTGTCTGTTGATACTTTTTCCAAGGTCATGACACTGGTACTGTTTTAAGGAGGTTTGTTTGGCTGCATTCTCAGCCCTTTCCAGATGGTGTAAAAATGAAATTTTTAAATTCTCCCTTGGATAGAGATTTAAGTGTTTGGCCCCTATGCTGCAGAGGTGATCAAACGGTGTGATGAAAGGGGCAAGCTGAGACAGGGAATGTCCAACATTTTTCATCCCTCCTTTTCCAAATTTCCAAAGGATTTTCTATCTGATTATCCAAGTTTGGCAAAAAATAAAAACAGAATAAACAGGCTCAACAAAATACAAGTACAGAATAAACAGTCAACAAAATACAGGTAAACAGATGTTTAAGAAGAAATAACAAGGGGGTTCCAAAAAGAAGTCTCAAACCTCCAAAAACCGAGAATGGTTCAACAAGTCTGAATGACTGCTCAAGAAACTCTGTGAACCCCTCTCTCCCTGGCCTTTTTTATCTTCCAGAAAGTCTGAATCTCCATTTTTTATCTTTAGCAACAGACACCTTCAGACAAATGGGTTCTGAAAATCATTAATCAAGGTTACAGATGGCAGTGGGTGGAAATTCCTTCTTTCCAGTGCATCATTCCTCATCCTCCAGATCAGACTTTTGTTTCCACAAGTTCTTCATCACATGCTGACCAAAGGTATAATAGAACTAGTTCCTCCTTCCCAAGTGGGGAAGGGATTTTATTCAAAGATGTCTCTATTGCAAAAGAAAGAAAATGATTTGAGGTCAGTTCTGGATCTTTCTTTCCTAAACCTGTATGTGACAGTGTTCAAATTAATTTCACAGCCTGTTACCTCTTCTTCTTCTTCATTCAAGTTTCCTGGCAACACTGTACTTAAAAGATGCTTATTATCATTTCTTTATTCATCCAGACATCAGACATTTCTTAAGGTTTTGTGTGTCTGGATCATATAGTATTAGTTCTGTGCCTTACACTTTAGACTATCCACTGCACCAAGAGTGTTCACAAAGTATCTATCTCAAGTTATACCTTATTGCAGGCTACAAGGTATCCACATTTTTTCCATATTTAGATAACTTAATTATCTTTGCAGAGTCTTTTTCTAAGTGTCAGGAATGTTTTTCATGGGTGAGTGATCTCTTACACAAGCTTAGATTCCAGGAGAACAATAAAAACTATTTCTTGACTCCTTCACACAGGATTGCATCCATTTGATGTCAGTTAGACAACTCATTTCAAACAGCTTTTCTTCAATAGGGAAAAGTATATATCTGTATCAATTTTTAAGGTTTTCCACTCAGACTTTGGGTCACTGTGGGGGAATATCTCAAGATTTTTGATCTCATGGCATCTATAATTCTCATTATAATGCTGGAAAGACTAATCATGAGAAAGATACAGTGGTATCTGAAATCTCTTTGGTCCCAGCATCAACACTCTTTATTTTTGTCAAATCCCAGTGTTGGAGTTTGTCAGAGGATAAATCTTTTGGCAGAAAAACAGATATGCTTAAATCCAGGTTTCCCCTTCTCCCAACCTGCTGCAAAGCAGTCAGTCACCACAGATACTTGTGATCACATAATTATCATGGAAATGCTTGCCCTGATTAAATCACTCAAGCATCTGTGGAATCTTTGCTCCCCAGGGCATCTTGGAGTGGTTGCAGACAATACCACAGTCATGTAGTACATCAACAACCAAGGGGAACCAGGCTGTATCCCCTTTCCAGACTAGCCATGTTAGCTTGGCATATAGCTTCACAGCATAATGTCACTCTACAGGCATCCTACATTCTGTCAGACCAAAATGGTGTGGCAGACAAGTTGAGCAGTACCAGGGCAAACCCTCACAAATGGAAACTATATCAGGGGGTCTTCCAAAATTTGATCCATCTGTGGGGAGTTCCTCAAGTAGATGCCTTTGCCTCCTCTCAGGAATCTACCATCAAGATTCTGTTCCAGGACTCCAGGCAGAAGGCCTGGAAGAGAGATGCCTATTCTTTTCCTTGAACAGGAATATTTCTGCATGATTTTCCATTTCCACTAATGTCCAGGGTACTTATGAAGATACATAAAGAATCCCCCAAGATCATTGTAGTGTCTCCCTTCTGTCCAGGGCAACAGTGGTTCTCCCTTCTTTTGGAAATGGCCAGGGAAACTTACCAGAAGCTACCTTACAGACTGGATCTACTCACACAAGAACAGCAATATTTGATACACCCCAACATCAATCAACTTCAGTCAACTGCCTGGATTATAGCGTCATAATTCTCTTTAAGCAACTGTTTATTAAGGATGTACAGCAGGTACTAATGGAGGCAAAAAAGTCTGGTACTAGAAAATCCTATATCAACAAATGGAAAAGGTTTTCTAGTTTGTGACTACAACATAACCAGCACCCATTCAAGTTTGTTGTTCTCTTGTTTTACAATATTTATGTGAATTACTATCCTATAGCCTTTCTTATTCCTCTATGAAGGTTAATTTATTGGCCATTTCAGCATGTCTGCACATAGATCTTCTTCTTTCAAGATAGTCTCATGTAAAATTGTTCTTGAAAGGGATTTTGCATAAGAGGCCACTGAGTAAACTGGTGGCCTCTCCTGGATCTTAATTTTGTGTTAGAGAAGCTAACACTTGCTCCATTTTATCCAGCTAATCTGGTTCACTTGAGGTTCTTAACATGTAAACTAGTTTTACTGATTGCTCTGACCTTTGCATGCAATAAAGGTATATGATTTTCAAGCTCTTATGGTGAGTCAACCCAATCTCATTTGACAATTAATCCCTCTTTTATGTCTAAAGTGCTATCCAAGTCTAATTTAAGCCAAGCTATCCATATTTCCATAACCTAAAAATGAGGGAGAAAGGATACTTCATAACTTGGATATCCACAGCCAACTCAACTATTTCCAAATGGTTGTTTAAGGCTATGATCTTTTGTTGTATCAACCATAACAAATCTATTCCTTGCAGAGTCCAGGTCCACTCTACAAGGACCTTGACTTCTTCTATGGCTTTTTGGAAAGGGTTGGATTCTAGAAGTATTCTAGAGGCTGTCAGCTGGTCCTCTGTCTATACTTTTACAAAGCACTATAAGCTTAATTCCCACCCTAGGTCCAGATCAAGCTTTGCTAGGACAGTACTCTAGGGTCTCATGGACTCTTATCCTTCTGTCCCTGTAATGCAGTTAGCTATGGTCATCTACCCATATACCTAAGGTTACTGCAACAGTGATCAATATGATGAACATAGTACAGTTGTGTAAGTAAAATGCACTGTAACATGAAATGTTCAAGTTTTCACTGCTGCACTAGCCCCTCCCTCACTCCATCCCTCTTGTTTGCTGGAGTAATTTTATGCTAGGGTGCGGACATTAATTTTTTGCTTTTCCTGGCATTGTCCTTTCAAGGTGCAGCTTCTACCTCTCTGCTAGTAGAAAAACTCTGAAAAGCTTTGCCTCCAGACTTGTGTTTTAGTCAGCTCAGCTCAAGCTGTTTGACAGTTTGTGCATGTGGAAGGTCCCTGAAATTTTGGAAGCTGGCCAGCTGTTATATCATTGCAGGATATAACCTAAGTAGCTAAGGTTACTGCAGCAGTGATCACTCAAGCATCTACTGTTATGGTAAGTTTTACTTCCTGTTTTTTAGTAGCTTGTCAGTGTGGGTACAACACTGACAGCATTATGTAACACATTTTGCTCTGTATGTATTCCCACCTGACTTTATACGTGTCATTCACACACTTCAGAATGAATGGACACAGATCTGTAATGATACTACATACAGTAGTATACTTTATGTAAACATCCCATCTTCACCTCCCTGTTATGTAGTGCCCTACCCTGCCCACAAATCTCACACACCCCTAGTGGTCCTAAATTTATAGCTCTAAAGCCACTACTCCTCTTTCTAGAACCAATCAACAAGTCTCTACTCAGCAATAGGACCCTCCTTGCTCACCCTTTCCTACTAATCCTGTTACTCAATTAGCGTATATGTCAAACTCAATTACCATATAATGCCTCTGCCACTCATAAAGAAACCATCCAAATTTATGCTATCATACTGCCTGTTACCCTTGATATTTACCATATATCTTCTCACTCACTATGAAAACCAATCCTACCAAGGTTTCCACCACCCAAGATGCCAAACTGCCACTCCATTAATTCCAAATAGGTTAGACCACCTAATAACCCCCTCAAAAACTAACTCCTAAAATATAAAATATAACTACCCTATTAGACCCAGATATATCAACCCCAAAACCAAGAATTATCTAAGACTGATAATTAACTTCATGAAGCTCTCAACTAGTCTACAAAGGAATCTCACAAAGGATGGTGATATCCATTCAAACCCAGGCACTACCTCACCAATCGGCTCCTGTCCCATTATCAATACTCCCACTAACTTTCAAACCTTAAATAGATGTCTGAATTCTCTCTCCTGGTCAGTCACCTATATATCAGAAGCATAAATAATAAGGTCCATGACCTTCATGCCCTCTTAGATACATATTCCCAGGACATACTATGTCTCGCTGAAACCTGGTTAAAACCCTCAACTACAGATAATGAAATAATACCACCAGGTTATAACATACTAAGATTAGACCATACCACTAGGAAGGGAGGAGGGGTCACTGTACTCTACAAAACTACCCTTCACGTGACCTCTGACTCATCACAATCACACCAAGTTGATAATGCAGAAATCCTCATTACTAAGCTACAACTTAATAAAAACAAAAGTATAAATATTGTCTGTATCTACATTCCCCCAGATAATAATGCTAACACCCTAGAAGACATCTTCTCCTGGTTGGCTACTAACTACCCCTAAGAAACAATTATTCTAGGAGACATCAACATAGACTGGAACATTTGTTCCTCAGAATCACTCACTATCCATATGAATCTATATGGCTTTACTCAGATTATATCCTCCCCTACTAAGATCAATAAACCTGACAACAAAGAAAGTATCCTGGATTAGATACTCTTTAACAATCATCCAAACTTGTACAGGACTGGGGCCCTACCTGATGATATAAGTGATCATTTTCTTACCTATATAATCAGGTAGAAGACTGATATCCCTTACCAAACCATTTACAAAACAATAAGAAACAATAAAAACTTCAACCCCTCTAATTTCCAGAATGAACTCAAATCATGTAATTGGTCAATCCTAAAACAATTGGCACTTGAAGAAGATGTAATATACGTCAATACCAAATTCTTAGCCATCCTTAATACTCATGCACCTGCACGTTCTATCAGAACTAAAACAAGAACTGCACCATGGCTTTCGAAAGATACCAGACAAAAGATCTTACTTAGAAGCAAAGTGTGGATTACCTGGCATACCACAAAATCCCCCTTAGATCAACTCAGATATAGACAGCTAAGGAATGAGGCAAAAATCTATTACGCTAGACAAAAAAAAAGTTTATTGCCAATTATGACAGAGGCACCAAAACAATCTGCAAAAGTTCTGGGCAGGCATAAATAAACTTCTTCACCCAGGACAAACTACCACTCCTACCCCCTCAGCTACCAACCAAAAACCTTCAGAGGATGTTGCAAATATCTTTAACAGTTTCTTTACAGAAACTATCCAGTCACTAGCTAGCAAACTATCTCCCGGTTGCCTGAGTCCACCTGTCTGTACAATCAATTCCCAACTCTCCTTTACCTTTCAACCTGTTTCCTCATCACTTATCTGAACTCTAATCAAGAAACTAAAGCCAGCCACCCAATCTGTGGATTTCCTCCCTGCTGAGTATCTTCAAAAAGCAGAGGATACCATAGCATACTCCATTTCTATACTGATTAATAGAGCTATATCGGAATCCTATATTCCCTCTGTCTGGAAGCTATCATATGTTATTCCACTCCATAAAGGAGGTAGCTCAACAGAACTGTCAAATTGTAGGCCTATAGCCATTCTATCACCCCTGGCTAAAATTATGGAGAATTGTATCTATAAACAATTTCTGAGCTATCATTCAGAACAACTGCCTGTCCAAATCACAGCATGGATTCAGACCTTTCCACAGGACCACCACTGCCCTCCTCTCCTTCTCTAATGTTATCAATCAAAACTGAAAGAATAACAAGCTCTCTTCTGCCCTCTTTCTTGATCTTTCCAAAGCTTTTGACAAGGTAAATCACCCACTACTCATAAATACACTTAAGACTATCCCCCTAGATGACCAGGCTATCCAGTGGTTTCAATCCTAACTGTGTAGGAGGCAACAGTCTGTACTTTGGCAGGACAAGCTATCTTCCCTGCTAACCATCACCCTAGGGCTCCCCCAGGACTCTATATTAGGTCCCCTCCTATTTTCTGTCTTTATCAATAACCTGTACACTGTCATCCCTAAAGCATCTTGTATTCAATATGTGGATGATTCCACTCTGATTTACTCTGCTACCTATCCTACAGACCTGCAGACTCTAACCCAAAATGTTTTTAATACTGTTGAAAATTGGCTCTTAGATCATCGACTAATTTTAAATCCAAACAAAACAAAGCTGTTGCTTTTCTCTCCCACATGCAAGGCCTCCTCTCCAACCTTTAATATAAAATCTAACAATGGAACTATCATTGCCCCAGATCTTAGTACCAAGCTCTTAGGGGTAACAGTTGACAATAACCTCAAGTTTGATTTGCATATTAATCAAAACATCAAAAAAGTTAAGATACAATTGCATCTCTATACAAGATTAAACCATTTCTAACACCACTAGCTAGGATTGTTATTGGCAGCACACATCTACTCTCCACTCTGCTCTATGCCTCTCCTCTTTTCACTAACTTGAGTAAGACTAATACAACCATATTGCTAGATTTGCCACTGGTACAGCCTACAGAATGCACCACTGTCTGAACCTAAATATCCTAGGGTGGCTTGAATTGCCTAACCAAATTCAGTACAGCCAATTAACAGCAGCCTATAAAATCCTCTACCAACCTGAAAACATGGCTGTACTTAAAAGCATCATAATCCCTTATAGCAACCTCAAGACACTTCGCTCATCCAGCAAGCTACTAGATCAAACACTCAAATCCAACAACTCAGCTGGCGAATCTCTATTTGCCAGCTATGTTGACAAAACATGGACTCACTCCCTGCTGAGCTGACCTCAGATCCCACTCTGTCCCATTTCAAAACTAGACTTAAACTGCTCCTTAAAAGCCGCTGGCTTTGTCTTTGTTCTTGCCCTGACTATCTCCCACAATACAAACACGTGCTAAATAGGATGCCTGTCTTCATTTAGTTTTCTTTCTTATTGAAAGGTTACTACTTTGTATAAATATGATAGACTGTATTGACTTTTATCCTGATATGAGTGTGGTATTGAAATGTAATTGTAATAGTGATTTACTTGTATTGTGTAAAATACCTCTGAATGTACAATAACTCTCTGTATTTATGGTGCTGTAATAGTGCTCTGATTGTAACATGTAATTTCTCTGTGTGTATGTATGGAGCTTTTCTCCCCAGGCCTCTGCTGAAAATGGACATATATCCAGTCGGACTATCCCGGTGAACAAATGTAAGATAAAATAAAAAAAATAAAAATGTACAAATCAGCATTATAGTGTTGTAATTCTTTACAGTAGTACACTAACATGCTATGAAAGTTACTTATACAAGTCCTTTCTGAGTCCTATCCACAATCTGAATGGTTTCTTTAAGTATCTAAGAAGGAGGTTTTGGATATACTTCAAGTATAAATCTGCTTTATCCTTTCTAGAGCATGACCTGGGCAGAAAGTAGAAAAATTGCAATATAGTATGAATGCAAGATGAGAAAGTATTATTCTTGTGAATGTTACACATTAAAAACAGCTTAGTGAAATACTGAGACATTGCTGGGTTTTCATTTTCAAAGAGGCTCACCAATCAATTAGCAACAATTTGAAGCAAATAAAATTTTGTTTCATATTATTAGATCAAGCAAAAATGTAGCTACTTTTCATTCACAACTCATACAGCCACAAGAGATATCTTAGGGTACCAAAAGAGGAAAATTCCATGCCATTTTAACTACAGTCCTATAGCCATCTTAAGCCCTCTGTCAGAGATACTAACAAAGTGTATTTTTATTGGGTCTATTATGTCTTCAAAAAATCTCTTCAGCAAACATCTGTTCGCTGACCAATAAACAGTGAAATCTAACTCCCATGAATGGCCGTTTCAGCAAATTTTTTTTCCTAGGGAAAAAACACTTGGCCATCATCAGGAATTTGCCCTTTTCCCCACTGTAGTGTGATCCCAGAGTTAGTTAGAGGGGCATGGAGGGAACAGCCCTCTACATTGGGGAGATGTGGGCAAAGCCCTCCACTTTGAAGGGTTTGAAAGTTTGCCTGGTTTTTGGTTGGCCAAGCAATTTTTTCACCTAGGAAAAAATTCAATGAAATGGTAGTTTGAAGAAGTTGGATTTTATTGTTTATTGGTCAGCAAATGGGCGTTTGCTTAAGAGGTTTTCTGAGGATGTACTTTAGACCCATTTTTATTTATTTAACATTTGTTTACCGAGAAAGTCAGATTGGGACAGAACCCATTTTCAGCAGAGGTTCGGGGAGAAAGGCTCCAGAAAGCATGTCTTTGGAATGTGGGAGGAAACTGAAGGAAAACCACACAAATGCATGGACAGCATGCAGACTCCAAACAGAAGACACCCCAGCAGAGAATCGACTGGAGAACCACTTTCTATGAGACAATAATGCTAACTGCTGCACCACTGCACCACTCAGAACAAGTCAACTTTTAGACAAGTCCTCAGCTTTATTACAGACAACTTTCTCACCCTAACCCAGCATGTCTTCCATCTGCAAATGCACTTAAAAACGTTATCACTACAGTCAACCAGAGTAGGAATAATGGCAACTCAGTCTCAACAATATTCTTGGATCTGTCCAGGGCATTTGACACCCTATTCCATCAGAAACTATTACTTAAACTATCTTCAGTAGGCCTAGTCTCATCATCATTATCCTGATTTCACAGCTACCTCTCAAACAGGATACAGCAGTCAAACAGGAAATGACATATCCACCTTTCTCCCTTAGTTGGAGTCCCCAAAGGCTCATTATTAGGTCCTCTATTTTTCAGTATCTTCACCAATGATCTTCACACTGCAGCTAAACCTGTATCCATCACACAATATGAATATGACTGTACACTAATCTGCTCTGCAAATAATCTAGAAAACCTGCAACATCTAAATCAGGAACCCCTTACCTCTGTTGAGGCATGGGTAACAGACTCATAATTACTATTAACTCCCCCAAAAACAAAACTGATCCCATTCACCCCAAAGCAGTTAGCTCTCCACAAACAGCAATTTACTATCAACTCTTCCAATAATACTGCAATAGAACTAATAACCAACACCAAACTATTAGGAGTCATCATTGATGACAGCCGGAAATTTGACCACCAAATAAAAGAGGCAATAAAGAGAGCTCAGCAAAAACTAGGTACCCTCTACAAGATCAAACTGTACTTGACAGAAAAAAGCAGAATAACCTTAGTATTGTCTTTCTTTCTACTGACCCTTCTTTATGCCACCCCCATACTCATCGACTTGCATTCTACCTCACTCTTTTCTCTAGACCAGTGTTATAATGAAATAGCCAAATTCATCTCATATCATAGCTGCTACATTCACCACTATATACCTCTAAAACAACTTCACTGGCTTGAGCTATGACACTTCCTAGCTCATTCACAGTTAATGATGACCCACAAACTCCTATACCTCCCTAAAACATGCCTAAGCCTAATCAACATGCTCCAGCAGTATAAGCCCACCAGGTCACTATGGTCTATTGAAAATCTATTAATGACTGTAAGCAAGTCCGAGAACGTCACTGGAGACACGCTGTATTTCTCCTATACTGCATACCTTTGAAACTCTATATCCAGAGCTCTTAGACAATAATTTCCTACAAATCAAACTTCTTTTAGTCATCCCATTCATGTCCTTTTCTAAAAACACTCATCCATTTACCCGCTTAACTGAAAAAACTACTGGTAGCTTCAACAAAGTGCCTCATTCCTCCCACAAGGAGGGTATCAGAGAGGGAGTCTGCTAGATCTGCTAGCTAAAGTGATTTTATCTGGACTAATCCTTTATACTCTGTTTCCTTCTGGTCCTGTTGCCCTCTGGGTCACAGGTGGGATACCAGACTTCACTCGAGCCCTCTGGATTACCTCTGTTTTTTGCTAATCATATATATATTATGTTTTGCTAGGACAGTGTTTCCAGATTTTTTCAGAGCTATAAAACCTTATCCTTTACTTTGTATGTGACAGCACCTATATACAGTTCTTTAGGGCCACTGAGAAGTATTTCAGGTGCTAAAATAAATTGCCCACTTAGGACCACATGGAAGAATTAATTGTTTCTGTCTCTTAGCATTTGATTCTCTGGTTCCGTTTTTGACTGACATATCTGAATGTCCTTGGGTATTCTGGTTTCCTCACACATCTCAAATATGGTTTCTCCTTTTTTAACTTCTCCAAATCTTTTTGGTTTCTAATACCATGATAGGAATGGACCCCACTCCTAAGTCAAAGTATGATTAAAGTTCATGAATCTGGTATTGTTTCACTCTTTGATGTCACCCCAAATGTGCCCAGTAATGACTCCTTCTGCAATTCGTATGGAGTTACACGTATTGGTAGCATATCTAAATATGACTGTAGACTCGTTTTTATAAGACCTGTTGCTCCTACTACTATTGGAACTGTCTGGGTATCTTTCTTCCACATTGCTCTCATTTCTGCTTGCAAATCCTGATATTTTATGACTTTGTGCATCTCTGTACGCAGGACACTGTAGTCACTGGGTGTGGCGATTTCAATGATCAATGCTAATTTTGTCTTATTTTCTTGGACCACTATATCCAGTTTTCTAGCATCTATCTTTTGAACTGTTGGCAATGGATGATCCCATGTGATGTAGACTTCATCATTTTCTATGATGCTTTGTGGCTCATGTTTCCAGTGTTTTTCATCCACTTTAATACCATAATGTTTGCACAATCCCTGATGCAACAGTCTCGCCACATTACTATGCCTTTCAGTATACACTCCTTCTGCCATTAGTCTGTCTCAGATATGCAGTGTATGTGAACTGATGAATATGTAAATTGAATATAGGTGTTTGTAATGTGTGTGAGTGTGCGTGTGGCTGCATGTGGTGTCCATGCATATTACTCTACTTTGTATTCAGTGAGTGTATGGATAAGATCCATGTCCATGTGACTCTGAGATAAAGCAAGTATCTGAGAATGAACCATAGCCTAAGTACAGGCTTCATTCCAGCAGAGTAGAGAACTGCCATTGTCATCCCTTTGCACAAAGATGGTGCTACTACTGACCCTGAAAACTATAGCCCTATTAGCTTGAAAGTCAGATCTGTAATGCAATGGACTGTATTATTATGGACCTCATAAACAAGGACATAGGCAATCTCCAAGTACTTGACCCCACTCAGTTCAAATTTGTCAAGGACAGATCTTGCCTGTTGAACCTGGTTGACTTGTTTGAGACTGTCACCAAGGCAATGGATGAGGGAAAGTCAGTACATACAGCTTACCTTGACTTGGCCAAAGTCTTTGACACAATCCCCACTCGGGCATCATTGAAAAGCTAACACAACTTGGAGTAAATCCCTATCTCATCAGGTGGGTGGCCAACTGGCTCACTAATAGGACCCACAAGATCAAAATAAGTGCCACCACCTCTGACAGCAGACCTGGCACTAGTGGTGTCCCCCAGGGATTTGTCCTGGGACCCCTATTGTTCTCATCTACTTCCCAGAGGTCCAGGCAAAGATAAAAGGCCTGTGGCTGACCAAGTTTGCAGATGACTGTAAGCTGGCTGCTGTCATTGACTCCCCAAATGATGTTAACATACTTCAAGAGGGTCTCACAGCAACAAATGACTGGTGCCGAAGTCATGGCCTTAAGTTAAATGCAAAAAAATGTATTATCATACCATTTGGCAAAAATACAGCCCCTACTGATTACCACATTAACAGCAACCCCCTAAGCACACAACCTGTGATGAGAGACCTGGGTACAGAAGTTGACAATAATCTCACATTTGACCATCATGTAGTGGCAGTGGTCAGAAAAGCCTTTTACTCAGTTCATCTCATAAGTAAAGGGATTGCATACAGAAAAAGGAGGTTATTACCTCTCTGTACTTCTTCCTCATTAGGCCAATAATTGAGTATAATGCCCCATTTGGTATGTACCTCTCCAAACACCTGCACTAACTGAAAAGACCACAGAAATACCTCACAAAGAGAATCCATGGCCTCCAACACCTGTCCTGTGTGGACAGGCTCAAACCAGTATCACTCTACTCTGTATCGTAAAGATTACTCAGAAATTATCTGTGTCTCACCTACAAGGCAATCTCAGACCCTGCTCTACTAGAGATGCTCCATATCCATATGTCTAACTCCTCGTGTAGTACCTGATTGAAAAGCTTAAATCTAATATGTGACATTAACAAAACTGCTGGAGAGACAGGTTTGCCTCCCAGAGGCTGCCCTGTCTCTGGAATAGTATCCCCATACACATCAAACAAAGTATGTCACTGACCCTCTTCAAGCGCAGCTTTGATGAGTGGATGGGTAACCATAAATGTGTTCCAGGGGTTCCACCTGTGTTCCTCACTGACAGGGGTGACATGTGCTGATTGAGGTTTCTTTTTTGGGGATAAACTCTTGGCTCGACTTGTAAGGGCCCCAGAGCCATTAGCCTAGTAATTTCCTATGATATCTTATGACCTATGAATAAATTAATCATTCAGTTTCTCTAGCTAGCTTTGAAGGTGAATGGTATTTAAGCCTGATTCTAATGGGCTTTCTAATTGTCCAGTTACTTGGCTTGTTTGTTTTGTGAGTAGACACTCTGCAGGGTTGTAATCATTAGATTAGTAGATATGCCAAGTAGTTTCATGCCTACTGCAGTGTTTGCATTGGGTTTGCAGTGTAGTGACCTCAGTGATGGAAATACTGAATTTGTATTGAGTTGTTGAAGCTTCTTCCAGCAACTGCCATTTATATGAATTGAAATTACTGAAATCAGCTTCCAGTACATTCCAAAATGTTTGTTTTTATGGGCAAGTCCAGCTGTACCCCTAATGTCCGGGGACTTCCCCTTTGTCCACCAAAGATATATATATATATATATATATATATATATATATATATATATATATATATATATATATATATATATATATATGTATATAGTTTACTATCATTTCAGCAATCACATTGTGTGAATTATCATTGCTACAAACTGCAGAAACAAAAACAAAAACAGCGACCGACAAAAAAGTCAAATGCAGACGTGGAGAATGTTTGAATTCAACACATTTCTGCAACTGCTAGTACTGAGCAACACAAAGTAAATAATGTTTTTGCAGGGGGGGCAAGCCCCCCTGAACTCCCTGCTACTTATATTTACAAACTCTGAGATAGCACTGCAGTGAGGGAAAGGGTACATTTCCCAATCCCCACTATAGTGTGATCTGCATTAAAATGTAGAAAGTCACAACAGCGAATACTGTAGTGCATTCGCTGTTGAACATTTCTACATTTATATGTTCGTTCTTTGGATACTATCGAATGGGACATTTCGGACTAACGTAAATCAAACAAAGTCCAGGATTTTTCTTTGTATAATTACTCTTGTTGAAAAAAAAATGTATAGAGGTGCTGGTTCTATACCTCTCAACTGTCCAGATTTTGGCAGAATGTCCAGATTTTTGGCTCATGTATTTGGTCTGTTCCTCTTAAAATTTCTGTTTTAATGGTAAATCAATGGAATAATCTGACAACTGAAATCACTAAATAATGAAATACATTTGAGTTTCAGACTTAAAATCCTTCAAAAAATGTATGTTAAACCCTGTTACTCTAGTAACTTTGTAAGTTTATAAGAAAAATATTTAAAATATACCCCTATTTTTGACCTTTGTCCCGCATTTTGTCTGGCTTTGTCCAGATTTCTTGCAGTAAGAGGTTGAGAGGTATGCCTGGTTCCCTAAATATTTATCTTTCAGCACTGAGTTAGGTCCTTTGTCAAGGAGCAAATAGGTGAAGTCCCTCTACTTTGTTTCATATTTGTTAAAATTTTTCTAGTTGTATGATCTGTGGAAAATTATGCCATGAGCTATAAGCCCTCATTATTCCATCTTTCTGAATAAATACAACTCAGTTTCAAGACATTATCAATATTTTAGTTCTTTTCTTCTGTTTTGCCTGGACCATTTTTTCCTGATTTCCTCGGAAATATTGAAAGGTATGTTTGCAGGATTTACTTGCAGTGAATGAAAATATGACATTAAAAGACAGAGAAGGAAAAATAAAATTACATAAACATACACTTCAAAAATTTTGAGATGTCATCAGAATCATACCACCAGGAACTGAGGCATTCTTTTAGAAAAATGTGTTCTAGTCTGAAGGATAATAAAATACTTGTGTGTGTGTACTGACAAATAAATATATCTCAAGCAAGAATAGAGAAAATCTGGCTGAATAACTGGAATACAAAGACCTTCCTGTAATAGCAGAGAACAAAAATGATGCTCCAGTTGCAAAAAAAAAAAAAAAAAAAGACTCCGCATAAAGATCCTGAGGACTTAATGATCAAAAGAGGAAATACAGGAATTTTGGACCTCGGAATGTGTGTGCAAATGAGGTGCACAAGAAAAAAAATACATCCAAATATAAAAAAGTTGAAAACGAGTACCCTGTGTTAAGTTAGTTTGGTGGCTAGATTCAGGAAACTGATACATATATCTTGCAGCAGAAAACTAAGCCAATAAGAATTGGTGACCTTATACCTTCTGTTAAAGGACCCAATAAGCATATGTGGCACAAAGACAACAGTACGAATTATGAATTTCACAAAAGGTCTGATCACTTCTACAAATTACATTAAAGGACTTTATAAAAATGACTATGAACTAGAACTCTTAGAATATTTAGAAAAAACTGGGTAAGGGGTAACAAATCTGGTGTAGCCAGATATTTAAATTTGGTATAACAGTGTAGGAAAGCAAAAGATACACAGGAATGTAGATGCAAAGCATAAAAAAATCAAGATCTTGAAGAATGAAACTCAGTCTTCTTAGGTTGAATGGTAATGTTACAAGCCACTCTGCAGCAATCCAGTTGTATATATAAAATTTGTCCTAATCTAAATTAGTCTCTCACAATGCAGGATACTGCTCCGATACAATAAAGGCTGTCTTTAAGTATACCAGGACTAAAAATGTCCAAAAAATCCCAAAGTCATCAAATGAAAATTATTTATTAAAGAAAGCCCAAGGGCTAAAACCAAAAACCAAAAACAAAAAGTAACAAACAATATAAAGCTTAATTTCACTGATTTAGCGCTTTCAACTCCAACCAGGAGACTTCTTCAGAATCAGTGTCTCACCACAATTTCCAGTATTTATACAACTTCTAAAACTTTTAAAACTGTGTAATTGGCTGGCATTTAATTACCTCATTAATTGAAGTTATAAATTTAAAGGCAGAACATACATATACACAAATTGAAAGGACTTAAATGAAAATACGGAATATAAAAATATATATGGCAGTCAAGTTATTTCTCATTTCTTGTAATAACTTTTCACTAAATTGTTTTCTGACCCACAATTAATAGTAGAATAACAGAGTAAATACAGATTGAATACATTAATACATTAAAATAAATAAATAAATAAATGAATGAAGACAAGTATAATAGAAACAAATATAATGGTATAACATATAATGTTAATTAAATGCCAGCCAATTACACAGTTTTAAAAGTTTTAGAAGTTGTATAAATACTGGAAATTGTGGTGAGACACTGATTTTGAAGAAGTCTCCTGGTTGGTGATGAAAGCGCTAAATCAGTGAAATTAAGCTTTATATTGTTCGTTACTTTTTGTTTTTGTTTTTTGGTTTTAGCCCTTGGGCTTTCTTTAATAAATAATTTTCGTTTGATGACTTTGGGATTTTTTGGACATTTTTAGTCCTGGTATACTTAAAGACAGCCTTCATTGTACCGGAGCAGTATCCTGCATTGTGTGGGTTACCTTAGTGTGATCTTGGTTACTGGTGGAACTTTTCAGTTGCTGGTTCGGTTACGAGGAGTCTTTTCTTGATGGATAACACTTCCTTGCTCAATGAATTGATCAGGGTTATTCAAACCCATTCACAAACGGAGATTTCACCACTTGGATCTGACAACGAAATCCCATGTGCGCAGAGTAGTCCGAGTGAGACGGGCAAGATTAGGATGACGTCAGACGCCAAAAAAGATAAGCGTGGTGGTGAGACTGTTAGAGATACTTCACAAACGGGACCAAATGGTGGATTGGACTTAAGAAACACCCGAAGGGGCAACAAAGAATACAATATACCGGATTTTTATCAGGATATGGACTTTAATATGTGGCTAAACCAGTCGCTTAATTCTCATGCCAAAGTAAAGAAGAATGTTTCGACAGGTAGCCTGACATACAAGGACAAATGTAAGACCTTTAAAAATTTGTTACTAAAATACAAAACTTTGGTTGTTGAAAATTGGTACTTCGACAAATGTCTAAAAGACAAAATTGTACCGAAAGGATTGAGACTGAACAAATTTCCAAATAACAGTGCTGATGATAAAATGTTTTTCAAAACAGTGTGTGATATATTAAATGACTGTGGGCTGGCAATAATTAAAGTTATGATAAAGCGTAATACTGAGATTATGGAAGATATTAAGAAAGAGGTAGACAAACTGTACAATGAGATTCGCAATGATCTTTTATTTTCAGTAGAATACAAAAACATGTATTATAGGGTGCTACATGACATTGATTACAATATTAACACTAATATGAACAGGAAATTAAAGAAATTGGAAAGGGACTTGGATGCATATGAGAGGGGCCTTGCCTACTATAGTGAAATCAAAAAAGGTAAGAAATATAGTGTGGATCAATATCGTAGCAGTTACAGAGGTAACAAATACCAAAATGGTGGAATAGATAGGGATGACAGACAGAACCAGAATAGTAATGGATTCAGCCTATACAATACTGAATCACATTTTGAGGGGAACTATAGAGATAGTGATATGGGGGATGTCATCCCTTTAGAAATGGAAGAACCGAGGAGGTCTGAGAGAATACGGAATCGGACCCAGCAACCCTCATATGCGCAAGTTACGGAAAACAGAAACAACAAATACATGGGGAGGACATACAGATAAGGGAAATAGACACTTCATTTTTGAATGTTGAAAAAATTGTAACACAAGTTATAAGAGAAAATAAACAAGACAGTATTATTAATACCTCCAATAATTTTAATATTTTTAACTATACAGATATTGTTATTAGTGAAAATTATTTTAATTTATTTATAAAAGGTTTTTCCTTTGTGCCTACCAGCAAACCTAGGATAGAAAATATTTTATTAGACATAAAAAATTTTACCCGTAAACTTAATTTTAAGTATACGTATAAGGATAGGAATTTACAAGTAAAAGAAAATAGCTTAAAAAGATCAAGTACATACAACCCCCCTCTCCATTATGAAATTATGAACTTTGAGAAATGTGTTGTTAATAGAATTAGGAAAGATTATAAGAAGGAACATGTGTTAGACAACAATCTGACAAAAGCTGAAATGGAATTGCTCAATGAATTAAGTAACAATGAAAGAATCAGGGTAATGAAACCCGACAAGGGCGGAGGGGTTGTAATTATGGACAAGTGGGATTATACTAGAAGGATGATGGATATTTTGGACAAGGACAATCAATATGAACTTGTCTCTAGGAACGAGATAAATATTTCCTATAATAAGATAGATTTGATATCGGAAGATAATTTATTGCAAGGACTGATTGACAGGGAGTTATATGACTTTTTAAAAGTATCCAAACCAGTCATACCTGTTATTTTCGGTATTCTGAAAATACACAAGTCCTTACATGATCCACCTTTAAGACCGATAGTTTCCTCACAAGTTCCAAGAACCAACCTTTAGCGATATATGTGGATACCAAGTTAAAGAAATTTTACAACAATCATAGACATATTTTGATTGATTCATGGGACTTTTTGTACAAAATTGGGCAGAGTCCATTTAAGGATGATATTATTTTTATTACTATTGATGTGAGGGACCTTTTCTCAGTCATTCCCCAGATGGAGGGATTAACATGGTTTGAAAGGATGTTGACAGAGACGGATTTTTTAACAGTAGATGAATACAAGCTGGTCCTTGAAAATATGGAGTTAGTCCTTAAATACAATTATGTATATTTTCAAGGGGATTATTATCACCAAAAAGAAGGGGTTGCAATGGGATCAGCATGCACCCCAATATATGCCAACATTATTATGCTTTGTTGGGAGAGGCAATATGTGTTCAATTCGGAGTTTAGTCAACATATTATTAAATATTTTCGTTTTCTTGATGACATTTTTGTTTTATGGAATGGTTCCTATGATAGTATTGACAAATTTATAGAACATATCAATAATACTACTAGTTTTTTACAATTTACATATCAAACAGGGGAAGATACTATACACGATTTAGATGTTAAACTAGAAAAAGATTATCAAAACAAATGTTACAAATCTAATATTTACAGAAAGGAACATTATTCCATTTCTTATTTACATTTTGAAAGTGACCATCCCCATCAATTAAAAAAGAATATAGTCAAAGGACAAATGATCAGAATGGCTAGAATGATCTCCGACACTAATGAATTTTTAAATGAAATTAACAATATTGAAAAGATGTTTTTGGAAAGGGGATACCCATCTGAATTTGTTAAACCCATTAAGGAATATGTCCAGTTAGGAAGGGGTAACAAATATGTTCCTCTGTTGAATAATGATAACTTGACAGTAGATTCCAACCAGGATGGGAGGAGAAGTACTTTCAACAGGCAGGAATCCAACAATGTAGACACAACACCATATTTAACTTTGACTTACTACAAGGGAATTGGATGGTTTAAAAGATGTATAAATGAAATGTGGGAAATGTTCCAAAATATGCCTACTAAAACTAATGTATTTCAAAGCAAGATAAAATACAGTTATAGGAGGAGTAAAAATATTAAGAATATTATTGAAAGCAATAAGAATAAGGCAGGAGGGACGCGTGCTAAACTTGGAACTTTCAGATGCGGGAGATGTGCTCAATGCACCTATATTGCTGGATGCAAGGAGGTTAGTATCCCTAGTCTTGGAATGATTCTAAGGGCAAATAAATATAACAGTTGCTACTCTAAAGGAGTAGTTTATTTGGCCTTCTGTAAAACTTGTTGGAGTTACTACATAGGAAAAACGGAACGTCATCTTAGGACTAGAATCTATGAGCACATTAGAGACATTAACAAACACAGTGAAAATAATGCATTATATAGACATGCATTAATATGTAAAGAGGCTAATTATAAATTCTGGGTCATAGAAGAAGTTAGTTACCCAGAAAGAGGTGGTGATTGGGAAACACAATTGGAATTCAATGAGATGATCTGGCAATTGAGACTTGATGCATGCTGTGGTAAAGGCCTCAATGACCATATTTCTATCACCCCTGCATTAAAACTCCTTGCAGCTGATCCGAAGAAACACGGGTGAAATAATAATAATAACAATAACAATTAATAACAATAATAACAATAATACTATTATATTTTATTATATTTTATTATACTATATAACAAATTAATAGTAATCAAATATACGCTATATTTATCTTATAAATTATATCCTATTTTAAACAAATTCATACATGAAATATTTATTCATATATTTATTATATTTATTATATTCATATTTATTATATTTATTACATTTGTACATATTCATATATTTCAATACATAACATGCATTTATTCTTCTATATTTCCTTATTGGATCATGTCTTTATATTTATCACACTATTGTTCATATTAAAGGTCTTAATAATTATATGTTATACCGTTATATTTGTTTCTATTATACTTGTCTTCATTTATTTATTTATTTACATATTTTAATGTATTAATGTATTCAATCTGTATTTACTCTGTTATTCTACTATTGATTGTGGGTCAGAAAACAATTTAGTGAAAAGTTATTACAAGAAATGAGAAATAACTTGACTGCCATATATATTTTTATATTCCGTATTTTCATTTAAGTCCTTTCAATTTGTGTATATGTATGTTCTGCCTTTAAATTTATAACTTCAATTAATGAGGTAATTAA
Source organism: Protopterus annectens (assembly GCF_019279795.1). Lineage (NCBI taxonomy): Eukaryota > Metazoa > Chordata > Ceratodontiformes > Protopteridae > Protopterus > Protopterus annectens. The sequence continues at coordinate 1,808,666,176 of NC_056739.1, read as the reverse complement.
ATGCCAGCCAATTACACAGTTTTAAAAGTTTTAGAAGTTGTATAAATACTGGAAATTGTGGTGAGACACTGATTCTGAAGAAGTCTCCTGGTTGGAGATGAAAGCACTAAATCAGTGAAATTAAGCTTTATATTGTTTGTTACTTTTTGTTTTTGTTTTTTGGTTTTAGCCCTTGGGCTTTCTTTAATAAATAATTTTCGTTTGATGACTTTGGGATTTTTTGGACATTTTTAGTCCTGGTATACTTAAAGACAGCCTTCATTGTACCGGAGCAGTATCCTGCATTGTGTGGGTTACCTTAGTGTGATCTAAATTAGTCTCTGTTTCTCTAGGGATGAAATAGTTTGCATAGCATATCAGATCCTCAGGAGAAAAAAACTAATGGGTTGCAGGAGGTGTTACTTTGCTCTTAAGACCATGATGAGGACATTCACAGACCATTTCAAGAGGGAGTAAGAAACTTTCTTGTCCCAACTCTTTTCTGCATAGAAGAAGGTACCCCAAGAGCCAAGAGGTTTTCACCATTTGAGCAACTTTATTGTGACATGATGATGGGTCTCGTAGGCTTGATTAATGATTGGGAATATGAATACAATTTCCACTGAAGCCTGTTGCATAGATTGCCATAACTTTTAGGTCTAGGCTTAGGGGGACTCATGTGGTTAGCACAGGACCACTTAGCACAGACATAACAGCAGCAAAAGATCTGATACAAACAGAAAGCTAATATCTGACACTGTACAGGCACACAAAAGGTAATACTGATGATTCTTGTTCAACAGAATAACCTGCAGGCAGCAAAGAAGGGCCCTTTCACAGCATTGAAAAATGGTAAATGATTTTAATTGTATTGTGGGGTTACTATGCAAGAGGCTGAAACAGGAACTGTACCACATTAACGTGACAAAGCCCTACCACAATACAGTTACTTGTCCTCAGTATCTGCAGTGGGTTAAAGGAAGGATCAGAGGGGTTCTTTGGTAGACCTTCTCAGACAGGCTTAGTCTGATACCTTGGTGGATAAGGTGGTGTGGTCACAACATCTGGTTCTTAACTACATTCATTAAATCCTAGCTTTGGTATAGGAGTTTGGGAACATCATCAGTGTTAAGTCAGGAGTGCTCAACTGATGGAGCACCATGTCGACAAAGGAAACCAAAAGCCAATCAAAATGGCAGAGTTAACTATCATGCCAAAGAGATGTCATAAGCAAATAGCAAATCAGTCTTACCTGTTACTGAAAATGCAAATGGTCTTTCCTAGACAAAGAATTGGATGATGTGACTAAGGAGCTAGAATTGTTATTGATGCTACAGTTCTTATAGGTTTCTCAAAGTGTGTTGCTTGAGTACTAGAAATAGGGAAGAAATGCCAGACATATGTAGTAAGATGAGGTGAATGTCATTGTTTTCAGAAGACAACATGTAAAAGCTGTGCAAAATATTGTTTCATGCAGCAAAGTTGTAAAAATGTATAAATATGTATAAGAATAGTGTAGCTGTTTTCATTAAAATGCAATAGAGCTCTCAAAGTTAAAACTATTGCAAACAGAAGCACATATAGCATAGCTTTAGAGACTTGTTTTCCCCCCTCAGCTCGTTTTTTTCTGTTAAGGACTGTTTTGCTATACATAGGTTCATAGGTTCATAGGTAGGTACTAGGCTATCTGCCTGAGGGCATTTATAAGCCTAGCCAGAGTGTGTCAGCTTTTGCCGCCCCATTAATTAATTAACTGATCCTCTATCAAGCAGAGCCAATGAAGTGATTCCAGGGGTGTATTTTCTGTTACCCATCCACTCGTCAAGGTTTCTTGAAGAGTGTTAGTGAGGGGCTCTGCCTGATGTAATTTGGAATTTTGTTCCAAAGCATGGGGAGTCTCTGTGACAGGAATCTATCCATCCAGCATGTTCTATTTATTGGTGTGGCAAGGTTTAGCTCACAAGAGCGCGTGGCTCTCAGTGACTTGGATTTCTTTAGGTGGAGCATGTCCATCAATTCTGAGTTGGACATGGCTTTGTAAGTCAGGCAGAGATCACCTCTGAGTAAGCGATATGCCACTGAGTACAGCTGGAGTTTTTTCGGTCGGGTTGCATAGGACATATGTTTGAGGCCAGTAATCCTCTTGGTGAGGTACTTTTGTGGTCTTTCCAGCTGTTGAAAGCGTCTTGTGAGGTACATCCCAAATGGAGCATTGTATTCTATGATGGGTCTAATGAGTGAGGAGTAAAGGGGCACTTTAACTTCTTTATTTCTAGATGTGAACCCTTTAATAATTAGATGGGCCACATAGAAGGATATTCTAGCTACATTGACAATATGATTGTCAAAGGTGAGATTGCTATCTACCTGGGTCCCCAGATCTCTGTATTAAGAGGGCTGCCACCTATGTGGTAATTCGTGGGTGTTTTGTTTTTCCCAAATGGGATGACTATGCATTTTTTGGCATTTAGCTTGAGGCCATGACTTTGACACCAGGTGTCTGTCTCAGTAAGGCCCTTTTGGAGGATGTCCGTGTCAGCCGGAGAGTCAATTATGGCTCCCAGTTTGCAGTCATCGGCAAACTTGGTTAGTCATATTTTGCCTGTACTTCTGAGAAGTATATGCCGAATAGTAGGGGTCCCAGGACCGAGTCTTGCAGGACACCACTTGCGATTGGTTTAGAGTCGGACCTGGAGCCCACTATTCTTACCGTGTGAGTTCTGTCTGTAAGCCAGCTGGCAACCCATCTCGTGACATAGGGGTTTATGTTCAGGCTGGTGCGTTGTTTTGTAATACCTGAGTGGGGAATGGTGTCGAAAGCCTTGGCGAGGTCAAGGTAGGCTGTGTGAACCACCTTTCCCCTCGTCTATGGCCTTGGTGACTGTCTTGAAGAAGTCAACTAGGTTTAGTAGGCATGATCTGCCATTAACAAAGCCAAACTGGGTCAGGTCAAGTGTTTGGAGGTTCCCAATGTCTTTGTTAATGAGTTCCATGATGATGCACTCCATAACCTTGCAGACCAGGCTAGTCAGGCTTATGGGGCGATAGTTACCAGGGTCAGTTTTGGCCCCTCCTTTGTAGAGAGGAATAACCATTGCTGTGCACCATTCTATGGGCACATAGCCTGTGGAGAGGCTGAGGTTGAACAGCATGTTTAGGTGGGGGGTTAGTTTGTTCTGTAATTCGTGCAAGATGCAGCCTGGGACACCATCTGGTCCCAATGATGCAGTGTTTTTTGGCTTTTGAAAGGGCTGTTTTCACCTGTGTGCCTGTGATTTTTGGGACACTACACTTTTCCAGTATGGTTGTGGACCCTTTTGGAAGTGAGGGGGGGGGGGTGAAGTTTGTGCTGAATCTATCTGCCAGGATGTTGGCAATATCAGTAGGTTCTGTATATTTTGTGCTATTTTGCACTAGTTCAGTGCATATCTGCGAGTTGCCACTTAGATTCTTAACATAGCTAAAGAAGGCTTTTTGGTTATCTTTTGAATCCTTGGCTATTTTTCTTTTGAAGTTAGCCTCGGATGATTTCATGAGAGACCTTAGTTTCTTACTGATACTGATCAGGGATGTCTTTCCTTCTTGAGATTTGTTTTTTTTTTCTGAACTAGTTTCCTCCTTCTATTGTATAGTCTGTTTATTGCAGGGGTCCACCAAACTGGTTTCCTTCTCTTAGAGGAGTGAGTCTTGGTTTTGCTAGGATGGCACGATCCATGCATCCTTGTAGGTGCTTATAGAGTGCATTTCTAAAGGTTTCTGCATCTTGGGCAGCATTATCCTTTAGCATGGGGGCTGTGAAACTTAGCACCTCTGTCTTAAGTAAGGTGAAGTTTGCTTTAGAAAAGTTTTTTACTGTGGTTTCCTTAGTTGGGGGTGGTGGTGGGGTGTGGACATCCAGAGTGATTAGTTTATGGTCTGATCTAACCAGTAACGGGTTGACCTCTGGTGTGGAACACCTGTCGCCCATGTTGGTGATGACCAGGTCCAATATGTTTTCACCTCTGGTAGGGGAGTTTACCAGCTGATCCAGGGCATTTGAGTTGATGAATTCCAGGAAGTGCTGGGCCTAGGAATTTATACTCTAGTAGTTTTCCCAGTGAATGGTAGGGTAATTGAAATCACCCAATATCAGGGTGTTCGATAGGACCTTCATGTTTTCCACTGCCTCCAGAAAGGTAGAGTGCTGGTCCTGAGTCATGGAGGGTGATCTGTAGCAGGCCACAATTTGCATTGCAGATTTGCCTGATGTTAGTTGCACATGGATGATCTCAGAGGTATCCTGCTGCACCACTAACCTGGAGGTGTAGGTATCCTTGATGAATATGGATACACCCCCTCTTTTTGTGTTTCGGTCCATGTTCTGTGGCCGAAATGTGTGGTATGAGTTGTAGCCTGGTAGTGCTGGGGTGCTCTCTGGAGCCTTGAACCAGGTTTCAGTTACTGCACAGATGTCGACATTCTCCATACTGAGGAGTGCTTCAAGCACATGCATTTTGAGATTTACACTCCTGGCGTTGAGTAGCATAACCCCCAGTTTTTTGTTAATTGTGCTGTTTACAGAGGTGGGTTTGACTTTTGAGCCTTGCCTAAAAAAGGCACTATTGGGACAGCAAGAGCCTTGGCCAGTAATCGAAAGCCTAGGGGTGACAGGTGCAAGACGTCTCTTGCGAAGCAACGTGGCTTGTCGAGCATGTCATCCGTGGCTGACATACACTGGATCCCCTTTGAATGATGTGTAGTAAAATGACATGTAGTAAAACCTCTTACAAAATAGAGGGCGTTTTCAAATAGTGCTGACTGAATAACTGCCAATGATATCTCAAACCTCCTGGATATTTTTCAAGTAATGTGATGCAAGTTTAAAGACCAACTGCTACAAATGCCACATAATACCTCATTATGAATAATATAGTTTCTTGTATATTTAATTTTCAATGTGTATCTTCTACTCTTATTAATTTCCAATAAAGAATATCATTCAGCTTCCAATGTTTATGACTGGTTATTTGTCTATATAAATATAATTACTATTAGCATTTGTATTTTGGAAGGAGACTACTTTGATATAGCTACCATTATCTAATGTGAAATAGTTAGCTCATTTTAAAAGTGCTTATTAATTAAAACATTTGGTATGCCAGATGGGTCTTGCTGGTGGCAATGGTTATCATAAGACTATGGTAGGAATTCAAAAAGGTTACAGTTAGGAGAACATGAGGTGTCCACTTTGTGGTAACCTTTTAGAATTCAGAAAAAAATGCCCTGCCATCATGCTTTTCCACAAAGATGTGCAGCACCACAGTGGGCTGTCTCCACAGCAGTGCTCAATGCTAATGAAGTATTCTGGGGAAGAGGCATATGAAAATTAGCTATGTAATATCCCAGTTCAGGAATGCCTATAATGGGGCATTTGCATAACTAAGTGATTTAGAGAATTGCACTTCTGCATCAATTAACATGGCTGCTTGTGTTCATCCATTGTACTGGAGGAAAGTGCCAAGAATTTAGCAGACATGTATTACTGGGGGGTATGGACATGTGTGTATGAGTGGGGCTACATGTGGGAGTGGATATGTGAGTGTGTCTGTGTCTCTCTGCCTAGGAGGTCGCAGTAGGGGGTAGTTAAGGGATAGGGTCAGTGTGTGTGTGTGTGTGTGTGTTTGTGTGTGTGTGTGTGTGTGTGTGTGTGTGTGTGTGTGTGTGTGTGTGTGTGTGTGTGTATGGATGGATGGCTGAGTGTGTCTGTGAGTGTGATTGGGTAAGGCGTGAGTGTGTGTGCGTGTGTATGTGTGTGTGTGTGTGTGTGTGTGTGTGTGTGTGTGTGTGTGTGTGTGTGTGTGTGTGTGTGTGTGTGTGTATGGACAGATGGCTGAGTGTGTCTGTGAGCGTGATTGGGTAAGGCGTGAAAGTGTGTGTGTGTGTGTGTGTGTGTGTGTGTGTGTGTGTGTGTGTGTGCATGGGAAATATGGGAATACCAAGATGGGTGTGCATTGTTTTAATAAGTTAGATGAAAAATATACTGGTATAGAGTACACTTTTTTTCAGAAATGATGCTGTCCGGTTCGATTCTCAGCTAGAGCGTCTTCTGCATGGTGACATGCGTGAATGGGCGTACCTTCATTGAAGGTTGTGTGTCAGGCCTGGCAAGCCAGTACGTAAAAGTCAACTACCAATCATTAGCGGACCGGAGTTCCAGTGTGGCAACCCCTAACCAGGAAAAGCCGAAAGGCACAAACAAACATGTGGAGACATTACTGGGAAAAAGAATGAAAATAAAGTTTTTAGTTTAACTGTAAGTATGCACAGAAATTAATTATGCCAGTGCTAAACAGTTGTTTCTTGTGTAAAAAGGTCTAAAAAGTGTTGCATATGCTTTAAAGCACTTTGCAAATTATCAAAGGCCTGAGAAAGGATCCTACAGTTGAAAACTAAAATCAAACTTAGAAAATTCTGCTTTATTATATTTGTTTGAGAAAGATAACATCACATTCTTATAAGGCTAATTCAGGAATTTGCCCCTAGTAATTTCCTACCACTGCTCGAGAAAGGCAATTTTATAATGGTATATTGGAATAACTTTTCTGATTAAAAGCAAACAGTGTGAGTGAGGCACACTGATAGTTGGAGGTGTATTACAGAAGTGACTGAGACATGTTATTTTCTTTTGCTGTGATTACAGATGGGTGGGCTGTTGGGGTGGAGGAGTAAAATTTCACTTGAGCTGATTAGAACTATTGTAAATGCTACGTTTCATTTAGGCAATATAGAAAATGATATTCTGAACATTAAAGGCTAAATGGAAACATTCACTTTTGTGTCAAACAGTATTATGAGTGAAAGGAAGCATGTTGTAATTTTTTCTGGGAAGGGTTTTGTTTGAATTGCTTGTTAACTGTTATACTTCACAATATAACATGTACTGTATCTAAGTTTAAATGCAGAGCATTAAGGCTTGGTTGCAAAAATCTACATACATCAGTACAACAGATATTCAGCAGTACAGTTACAATTACTAAATGTTTGCTGCTTCCCCTCAAAAATGTTTCAATTAATAGAAAGCACTATCTATAGAACCTAACATGCTGCGCTCACAATAGAAACACACCTGTCTTATCCACAGAACAAAAAGCATTACAATTGTAATTTTTCAGTTATTAACCCACAAAAGACTTTTTAATCTTGAACTCCGTTTTCTGAGGTCATCTAGTTTGAAACTTTTGTGTGGTAAAAATTTGTTTTCTGAGCCATATTATATGACAGACGCTCATTTAAATCTGCTGAATTCTCTGTACTTCTCACTTATTGGAAAGATTAAGTTAAACTGCCAGCAAAAAAAAATATGGCAGTTAGTGATTATTCTGGAAATAATAACTTGCTCAAAAAGTTTTAACTACAAAATACCTTTAATGGTTTTGGAGTGGTGATGGTGATGCTACTGATTTTCTCACGCATCAAGAACTTGTCAAGAGTCGAGGGAATGATGTAATTCAATCTTCAACACAAATCAAGCAGCTAAATGATCATTTTACAAGGAGGCAGTCCAAAGACAGCCTCAGACTGTGACTATAAAATGGAAATCATTTCTCTTGCAACCAAGTTGTTCACTCAAAACAAAAAAAAAAAAAAAAGAAAAAGAAAGAAAGAAAAATAATTGCAAGAAATCAAAATGCATAATCTTTTTAATATTGCAGTTTTTATCTGAGGAAGAAGATGGACTTAATTAGTTTTCTGTCATCATGCATAAACAAAGCTGCAAAACAAACACTATTAAACATGACTATTATTGGAGGCTTTTGTTTCCAGGTTCAGTGTTCAGATCTGCAATAAGACCACTCTGGTGATATAATAAGTTTTTTTTTTTTGATCTGTTGAAGAAGTTACTTCAGTTTTCAGCTAATAATATTGTCAGGTGATGAGTATCATGATTGCCTTGCATATATTAAGATAGTTTTATTAATTTTTCCAAAAGTGATCAATAACATGCAATATATACAAAAATAATATAGCCAACTAAAATAATCATAAAACATTAGTCTCAATGATAAAAAATGAGATGCAATTAACAAAGAATAAATTTTCCGGTCTATATTATATGATCGAAGTTTCAAAACTTCGAATCTGATATGGTCGACACCATATGACTGAAGTCTTAAAACTTTGAAAATGTAATAAAACACAACAACCTACAAAACAAACCATTTAAATGCTCTAAGCAGCACCCCCCCCCACCCCACCCCCTCAGCTACATAAATATACCAACTCCGAGATCACACTACAGTGCAGAAAGGGGAAATCTTCCCTTTCTGTGCTGTACGGGGATCTCTGTTAAAAGGTTCAATGTTTCAAAACTTCGATCATATGGCATTGACCATATCAGATTCGAAGTTTTGAAACTTCGATCTTCTGATACAGACCCTACATTTCCAAACACATATCAAACATCAAGATACAAAGCATTTATGTATCCCCTCAATGGTGAAGGAGTGGGAATGAACAATTGTGCAAGTATAAATATATTGTCTAACTTTTGTCCCCAGTCATACACATTTGCACCTTGTCCCTTCAGATGAATTTGCAGAGCCATTCATAATGCAGTGGTCTGTACAAAGCTAAATTCTTCATGATTTTTGTCCTTGCAGGATTCATCTCTGGGACTTGAAAAGATACTGCAGTGGTAAAGTTAAAGTAAATCTGATCAAAATACAGATACCCTCTGTAATAGAATCACACCTGTGGTCAACACCAGCAAGAAATTGATTGAAGCAGTTAACATTATACTTGGTCCCCTTAAAATTGAGCAAGCCACTTATAGATTTGTATGTATTCATACAATAGCAATATGGTCTTCTACTATCCATAGAAATAGCTGCAGCAGAAAATTCAGGTTAAAAGCTTTGAAAACTGACAAAAGGTGTCAAGCTACATTTGACCAGTCAGATAAGATAAATATTTGGAACTGTAGAACTGCTCCCAATTTTTATCACTCTTGCTGCTTAAACAGGAAAACAGATTAAATGCTGTTAAAATTGTTGGGAACAGGAAATGATAAAATTGAGTGTTAAAACACTAAATTACCAAGTCTGCCAATGATTAGTCAACTCTTAGAGCAGAGGGATAAAACCCTCACTGCATCCCAAACGACTTATTTGCACTGGAGCTAGAGGGGCCCAAGGGGGAGGATAGGAGTGGTAGGCTGAAGTCAGCTTACCAGTTTAGGGAGTAGAGAGGCAGCCTAAAAGCTCTCTGCAATATAAAGTATAAGGGCTTGGTTATCTCTGTGTTGCATAAGCATTAAGACACATAGTCAGGACATTCCTCATGAGCAGAGGTATGCATATACCTCCCAAAGACAGAGATTATGGAGTGGCCAAGGCTTCCATTAGGGAGTGGGATATACCTCTCAACTGTCCAGATTTTTGCAGAATGCCCAGATTTTTGCCCCATATGTTTGGTCTGTTCCTCATAAAAATTGTGTTTTTCTGGCAAGTCACACAGGACTAAAGTCACTAAATAATGACATACATTTGAGTTTCAAACTCCATTTCCTTGTGAAAATGCATGTTCATGGAAAAGCTATTATTAGCTTCTTAGCATTAAGAAATTGAGAGGTTTGATTGTGGCATGACACTGTACCAGCACCCTTAGTATCCTCACCAACCACAGACTAGGGTTGGGTTTAGCTCAGGGAGGCTAAGGTACTTCTAATGGACTCAGTGATCAAGAAAAGGCATTGAAGATAGCTGAAGGTCAGTTACAGGGGATGAAAAATAAAGATTAGAGCCTGCTGCTTGAATTATCATTTGTTAACCAAATGTATGCCTGCCTTGTGCATTTTTCTTTAATCCAAGCATTGTTGTCCACGTTTTTTTTTATTTTATTTTTTATTTGATTTTTATTTATACATTGATTGACCAGGAAAGTTCAACTAGGACAGAGCCTATTTTCAGTGGAGGTCTTGGGAGAAACACTCCAGATGCATGACTTTGGAATGTGGGAGGAAACCAGAGTACCTGGCGGAAACCCACGCGAATGCAGGCAGGACATGCAGACTCCACACAGAAGGCACCCCAACTGAGAATTCAACCGGGGAACCTCTTGATGTCAGGCAACAATGCTAACCGCTCTACACTGCTGTGTTTATATAGTGGCAGAACCTCACTCTTTAAATGGAAGATCCATGCACTTCTCTGTTTTGATTCCCAATGCCATGGAAATGCTTCTGTGAAAGTTAATTGTTTTTTTTTCCTGTTCCACAATTTTTTTGGAGTTTTGTTGCATTGCTGCATTTCATTTATAAGTTGAGAAATCTTGTAATCTTTGTTAACTAGCTGTAATGTAGCTTAAATGCAATAAGCTTTCCCTTTTTGACTTTTTTATTCAAGATCCTTTTTTCATTTATGGATTCAATAAGATTATTGTGTACAAGTGCTCAACTGTTTTTCTTGTAGCAGTGAATGATAAGTGTTATGATTACGTATTCAGTGTTAAGTCAGAGAATCTGTCTGACTAGAGCCTGATGACAGACATAATAATCAGAGTAGACTTGTCTTCTCTTTATCTTTTGCTGAATTCTCTTTAGAACAGCCCAATGCATTTCACACTTGTGCATGAGCATGTTGCACTTATTAACTCCGCCCACCTATAGTATCTTTGGGTATATTCCTACTTGGCACTCCTAGCTCCTTATGCTTTTCTGACATTGTTTGGAGATGTCATTCTTAATGTGATAGTTATCAGAAATGGCAGGTTACGATAAGTAAAATGATACTCAGGATGTTTGTCTAGATTACCCTGCAGTGGATATATTAACCCTTGTTTTTTACTTACTATACACATTTTCTTATTTGCATGAGTATTTTCATAAATGAGTGAATTACATACTATTGCGGGGCATAGTGTGAAATACAAAGGTTGGAAACAGAAAAATTATACAACTACAGTAAGTGATTTTCAATGAAAAGCATTCACACACAGAATGGGGAGGTTGATTCAGAGAAATATTAAATATGAGCATGGGAACATGATAAATGATGTGGACTACATAGTATGCAAAGGCTTGTATAATGACTTGGCAAAGGTGAATACAAATAAGGGTAAGCAACATTGCAGAAGGATTCAGCCGTAAAGTCTAAAGATGCTAGCTCCAGAGTTGATGACTGTAGTAAAATCCTGGAGTTACAGGACATGAACCTATGGACTGTAAAAACATTTTTAGGGTAATTGCCACATGTAATTCTGTATATGCAGCAGACTGTATTTATTGCTAGTAGTTACAGTTTGGAGTACTTTTTGCCCTTGGCAGTTCTGTGCCATTTGTACATGCTTAATATACTGTGCCCTTCATGATGTTGAAATTGTAGGTCACTACCGTGTGGACAGAAGCACCGTGCAGGAGCTGGTCAAGATGTATCTCCCTAATATGTAGACCAGGTGGATGTGCAGAGTACTTATCCCTAATGATATACAGGTATGTGTGGCTTTGAGAATACTAGCTACAGTGACCTTTCGGCAACTAATGTTGGACAGAGTGGGTGTATTCCAGACATCTGTCTCAAGGATACTTCTCCAGTTCCTTGATGCCATGCTACAGCATGTAGGGAGGCATATGTGGCTCATGTGTACTGCAGAGGAGACAATCAACACCATGCAGGATTTGAATGAAATAACCTGTTTCCCTAAGGCATTGGGGACCATAGACTGCTCCCACATTGCAATAAAGGCCCCATCTGAGCAGCAGGGACAAAGGTATATTTGCCATAAGATGTACCATTCTATAAACTGTCAGGTGGTCTGTATGTACAGAGTATAATATACATCTGCAGGCTGCCCATGCACTGGTCATGTCTCCCATATGCGACCTATACTAGTGGTTTGTGCTGAGTGATTTTAACCATAGACATCTTACTAATGATGCTGGCTATGCCCTTTAGCTATGGTTAATGATACCTACAAAGATGCAAACTGCTAGCTGATGTGGGTAGCACTTAAGCCAGATAAATAATTCAAAAGCAAAATATAAAATCTGTCCACTCAACAAGGATCAAATGGACTTTAAAGGATTTTATTAAAAAAATAATATAAAACACAGACTTTCATATATAGAGATGTGTGTTTTTTCAAGTGATCTGAAAAACCTACAAAATAATGTGATTATATAATTGTATTGCCCATTGCACCTTTGTTATACAAAATGGAGTGTCTAGCTGTATTCTTTTTTTGCCTTACTTGAGTATTCTATGAGATGTCTCATGAAGGATTGGCTGCACCCTAGTTTGTTATTTATTGATTTGTTATGTTAAGTAGGAAAGTCCAACTGGACAAAAGTTGTCTTTTCATTGGGGCCTCTGGGAGAAAAGCTCCATATACATGAAGTTGATGAACAACACATTCTGCCATCACATTTTCATATTATTGACAAATACTAAAACATTACATGTATGTAAAAGTAATACATACATTATACTTTTGTATTTAATATTAAGCTTAATAATAGAAAAGGCCTTATGAATGCACATAATACATATTTGCAATGGCAAACTGTAGGAGTGTTTAAACAGTACTACAGTTTCTGTGATGAGATGGTTCAGTACAATGTTTAATACATCTCTTGTTATTGTGTTAGTTATTCTCTTACTGTTTACTTTCTTCATCACTTCCTCTAAAATCTCTTCCTCATAGCTTCTGTCATTCAATTATTTGCTTAGTCTTTTTAAACTTTCATCTACTTGCTTATTTGAATATTATCTGTGATGCAGACTTGTATGATGCAGACAACTATTAACCAAGCAACTTCCATCTGACAATTCATCATTCAAAAAATCCCTCTTAAACTAGCACACATCTCTTAACCCATCATTCCCAAGAGAAATTTATAGCATTACCCCTCTAACATATGCCTTCCCTACCACAAATTCTTCAGATGTACTATAAAATTAGTAAAAACATTTCTAAGTTCTTGCCTACAAAATAGCTTCCTGTCTTAAAAAGCTTAAAATGATACAATCCAAACAGCCATATCAGCTTGAAGAAGTTAGTGAGTCCCCCAACACTTTTAGTCACCGTGGTGACTTGTGCACTAACATCCACAGTCATCATCTAAGACACAACAGTTCCCAGCAGCTACAATTAGTTATAGCTTTACTTCAGTTTCAGTATGTATCAATTATATGTTTTTCATTTATTATACTCTTGTAGTTCATTGTAACATCCAGTTTTTATATTTATCTTGTAATTTGTCATTTATACAATGTTGTTGTACTTTCAATAAAATATGGAAGGAAACAAACACTTCCCAAAGCTGGCTTTGCAACCAGCCTTTCTGCTAATTCCAACCTTAGTTCACCCATCCTTTCTTCACCTCTTCCTTGACCTTCATATAATGATTTTCCAAAACTGGTTATTCTCCAGCAAGAGATAAAAAGGAAACGCATAGACCAAATACACAGTGTCAAGAAGGTCCTGCTTCAAAAGTCAATTTCTCAGTCCCCATGAAATCTTATATTTCCTATTACAGTGCTAAGTTCTAGTCTCTGCTGATGACCCTGACTGCCTTTGCTGCACCCAACTGATGATAGAGCCCCTCTTTTTCTGTTTCTAGAATTTATCTCTTCTTTGACTATTTCCGATGGCATGCTCATGACTGCTCCTCATCTTGAGCTCAACCCAACCAGCTATCCTTCAAATTAACCAGTTCCTTTTGTCTACTACAGTTCTTTTGGTATTGATCACTACCCTTATGTGGAATTAATCCCTGATTTAATTTACATGTGAGACATTTATTACCCCTTTATTGGTGCTTCACAGCTTGCATACAAAGTCGTGCTGTGACTACAACAATGGACCCACCCACCATCTGATTACCTGTTTCACCAGTTTGACTCTGTGTTCTGGAAACTGTATAGCACCACCCCCTATCACTTTTTGAGATCTCAGTATGACTTGACCAAAGCTCTTCTTCCAACTGCTGCCATGTACCTGGGCTCTTCATGACTTCACTGCACTCAAATAGCCTCCTCACATAAATGGCAAAAATGCAGCTATCCCTGCCATATCACTTTCAGTACAGTAGGATAAATATGTTTGGTTGCTTTCTCCATTTATCTCATCTACCACATTGTCAAAGATTAATAGACAGTTTGTTTGGTGTGCCTACAGAAATATCCTCCAAAACCAAGACTCAATGATCTGCCAAAACTAACCCCTATGTATTGTTACCTGTCTTATAACCTGTTCCTCAGTTTAAAAGTAATGAAGTTTCTCCAACTAATGCTGAAGTCTCAGAACATCAGAACTTCCTTTCATAAACCTGATGTGGCCTGTCTGTTTGAATTTCCAGTACAGGTTCTATTAGACGTAATGATTTTAACCATCTTTACATAGACTTATTAATATTCAGTCCTTCCTATCTTACTTTCTCTCAAGCTTCTAATTATTTTAGACTCATAGTCTGCCCTGTTCTCCTGGTCTCCATAGTGTCTCTAGGAGATACACCACAAACTGATTTAGTTGCTCTATTTTTAGTAGCAAATTTCCCTTCTATTGTTAAGGTTCAGTTTACCTGTTGAACCACTAAAAACTGCTAGCTTTCCTGTCTTAAGATAAATAGTCATGACTGCCTAGCAGAATGATCTGATGTTGACTGTTACTGTATCCAGTGGCATATATAAACCAGGATGGGACATAGATGCCACTAATCCCACTGTGCCTGAAGTCTCTGCTGCCTGTTGTGGCCTCTAGTTCATTCTCTGCATGCTCTGCCTATGTTGAAAGACAAAAAGGGTAGGCAAGCAATTATAGAAGATGCAGAGGTGTGGGGTTACACAAATGCCAAGACAACAATACAGCCCCACACTCACTCTGTCTCAAACATACACACACACACACACACACACACACACACACACACACACACACACACACACACACACACACACACACACACACACACACACACACACACACACACACACACACACACACACACACCTAAAAGCAAGAAAAAATCTTAAACTTCCCACAACCCAACACAGAACTATACCATTATGTGCATGTGCAAAAAAGCCAAAAGCAGTCTGCATGCCACAGTCATTTACAGTAAGCATAGAGTGAAGCAGACACAGTTACCCATGAGGGATGATGCAAAAGCATGAAGTGGCAGCCAATGTGCCCCAGAGTCACAAAATGGTATATGATCCAGCAAAACAGTACAGTGTTACAATAGAAAAGCTGCCATCAAGGGTATAGAAGGTAGACATACACTCACTCACAGCAGCCAACCTGGAACATTCTCTACAGCATCTTGGGTTTGAACCTGGGTGATGTTATACTGTTATTCACTCATGTTCTGTGGGTTCTGCATGTGTATTATCAGCCAGCTCTAGGTTATAGCTTATGTCACTGCAACACATTATGGACAGGGAGGAGCAACTGGGGAGGGGGGGGTTAGTGTTGTGTACCTGTTATCTATATAGCTGTGGATATGTAGGTGTTCAGGTGTGTCACTATGTCTGCACCTACCTACTAGATTGCCCTATAGGATGTCCTCATGCAGGATATAGATGATTTATTTGCCATATGTGGTGATCATGGACACTGCCAGGATGCTGTGCAAGCACGTGAGTTATTAATACCTATGCATCACATACTACATGGCAGTCAATGAAATGATAGCCCTTCCTGTCAATGTATTGCTGTCCATGGAACCAGGTGGAGTCTTTTTTGATACATGGGTTCAGTTTATGGGTACTTATTCTGCAGGGAGGTGGGCAATTTTGCAGAAATCAAGTATGATGGTAACTCTCTCAGCTGGTACGTTGGGAAAGCAGACATGCCCATCCTCATATAGCAGCATGATATCAATGAACACCTGGAGTATTCTACAGGCTGGCTGATGACTGTGGTTCACCCAAAGTGTGCCCAGTTTGTCTATGAAAGTTCCTTTTATCTAATATGGCAAGTACTGTATATACACGTATCCACAAATATAGGAAGTGTATGCATTCCTTCACTTCCAGTCTGTGGGCCATACATTTCATCCGGCATCCAAGTAATGTCTATCTATCTATGTACAGCTGGTCACAGACTTGTTGGTCCGTAAGCTGGTGGGGGGTAATCATCTGCCAGTATCATTTTCTATTTTGAGATCAGCCATATTACAAATTTGGGAGACTGCTTCTTGAACTTCTCAAACACTGATTTATACAAGTTTCTACCAATACCAATGTATTTGCTTGAAATGTCACATTTCTTGAGGTCTGTTTGCCTTTATAGTCATATGCAACCACGTGTCGTATCATGCCTGAATACTATGAATTGTGACTTGCTTTCTCCTATCCACATTTGTGTGTCATTATGCATTCATTAGACTGTACATCTTTATTTGCATGTCATTATATTTTCATTTGCATCCTTTGGTCTGTTGTCCCACAGTACTACATTGTTATATAATTTGTTACCTTGTTGCAGATTTTAGTCAATGGCCAAAACATACAGTAAACATCACTAATTGTCTATAATTCTCCCATATGGTTATGGTGTGCATGTATTCTCATGTGTTTTGCACGTGTGTGTGTGTGTGTGTGTGTGTGTGTGTGTGTGTGTGTGTGTGTGGGTGTCCACATGTGCATGTGTGTGCATGTATTCATGCATGAATGAGCGTGCACTGTGAATATGTATGCATAAATGGAAGGGTGTGTGTTTGATTTTATGTTTTCACCATTTCTCATGATCCTTTAATTCTTTACATATTCATTCATTTTGGATTTTGAAAATCAAATTATTTTTATCTTGATCTTGTGTCAGTGACATCATCAGTTGTGGACTGGTGCTACTTCTTGATCTACAGGTCCCTTGCATCACATTTAAGCAACCCCCACTCCTACCCCAACTGGATCTAGCTAGTCCTGAATAATTGTGAGTTAGCCTGCAAGTCAGAGATGTAAAGGAGAACAG